>NC_029791.2:13269067-13300804 GCF_000816755.2 Arachis ipaensis | reverse complement strand
TTAATATATTATTATATATTCCTTTATTTTTAAAACAATTGTCAAAGTTGTTTAAAAGCACATATTTTAAGAAAAAGAATAAATATTCGCATAAAAAGAAATGAAACAAATGAGTTTTACTAAAGTTTGTATGGATAAACAAATATTTTTCTCTAATAAATGAAATTATGTAATTTTTTTGTCCAATTATCACAATTCAAGAAAGTTCGTTAGTAGGGAATTAAAAATATTATGGTGCATTTAGTTTGTGTTTTTATTTTTTTCTTAATAAAATACTGAAAAAAGCATGTTAAAATGAAAACATATGTAATAGCTGTTTTCCTTTTTCCAAATTAATTATCATAACTTAATTATATTAAGTACTATGCAAATTTAAAAGCACAAGCCGTCTTAGCTCAGCGGTAGAGCGCGTGGCTTTTAACCACGTGGTCGTGGGTTCGATCCCCACAGACAGCGCTTAATATATTTGAATATTTTATTTAGCCAAAACTGGCTCTTACATTAATGGATTTCATGTTCATATCACCACCACCACTTCATTCATGGCTATCATGTCACTACCTCCAACTTTGAATTGCAAAAAGTGTTCATGGGATTGCCATGCAATGCAAAATCTTAAACCCTAATATGCTTGTTATTATTCCCAACTGTCCCAATCCACCGAACAATCTTTTTAATTTTCTTTCTCTCTTTTTTATTTATTTAATTTTTCAACCACTTTGAAGCAAGTATATCCTCTCCAATTTTATACCTAACAACCAATACTTTAATGGCAACAACTAAAGAAATGATATAAATCACTTAGCACCCATTTCATTTATATAAAAGCTTCTTGATAGTGACCAACATTACACCAAAGAATACCCACCTAAAGTAAAAGTCAAAGCTATCTGCGTTGACTTTTTTTCCCCCTTTATTGATGTTAGCAAATGAAATTCGAAGACTATCTAATGGAGAAAAGCCAAGAGCCCCAGAAAAGAAAAGAGCTTGAGAAAGAGGTTAGCAAGTTCTTCAATATGTAGCATCTCTTTATTTGTTATTAATAAAAGGATTTCGCTAACCAAAGTGATTAAGAATTCTAGCAAGGGAAAATTTGTTAATTAACTAGTATCCTTAGTAAAACCTTTTAATAAAATGCATGAAAAAGAAAGGAACAAATAAAAAACAAAGATTGAAATTCATTTGAACATTTTTTTTCTTTTTCTTTGATCAATTAATTGATAATTACATTCACACCCTTCTAGGTTGTGATATTGCAAGCTCAGTTGAAGGGAGAACAAGCAATGAATAGGGTCTTGCGTTGTGCTCTTCAAGGACCTGTTTTCTCTCTTCCACTCATTCCCTCTGTTTTTCCACCTCAGGTAATTAAAAAAAATCAATATATATTAATTAATGTACACTAATTAATAGAAATATTGTTTTAATTTATTTTTTTAAAGATTTATTTTGGAGAGAAAACAAATACTATATGCAGGTTCATGAGCTTCTTGAAGAATTGGCAATGGTTGAGGAGGAGATAGTTTTGCTTGAAAGAAAAGTTAAGGAACTAAAACTAAGATTGTACCAAGAGAGAGAATTGGAAACAATGCAACATAGAAGGAAGCTTAATAATAAAATATATAAGAAGCAGTTCCAAGGGTCATCAGAATATGAACCAATGATTACTGAGCATAGATGCAGTTCACATAATTATGAAGTCTTCACCAAAGGGAGAAAATCAAGAGCCTCTCTAAGTTCATCATGGGATATACATAGCCTACTTTCCATGCCAAGAAGGTCAAATGGTAAAAAAAAAAATAATAAAAAATCACAACTAATGACCTCTTTAATTTGCATGTATGTATGGGGATATGGAGAGGATTAAACTTATACATGGATAATCGAAATTAAAAATCATTAAAGTTTAGGGTTATATAATCATTTAAAAAAGTCGCACAATTCTTGTGTAGACACAAATCTAACATGTCATTCTTAGGTACGTTTAAATAAATTTTTTTAAATAAAGTTTACTTTACAAGTGGCTAAAAATAATGTTAAACTTGTGGTTGTGCAAAGCACCTCAACATTTATAATCTTCTAATGCATAAAATTTATTTTTCTAGAAGCAAAATTCATGTTTTTTTTTTTTTAATTATCTTTAGTATTGATGTAAGACTTTATAGGCCAAAATTTGTTATATTATCTTTACTTTTTTTTTTTATCAAATTTCTGACCATATTGTTTGGGATATGGTGGTGCTGTAAACAGAATATGAAGCAGCAAGAAGGAGCACTCAAAAGATTCCAAGACAGTATCCTATACAAATACAAACATCCATTGAGAAACCAAATGAATTGTCAGAAGAACTTGTGAAATGTCTCATAGGAATTTTTCTTGAATTGAACCGGGCATCATCATTGGACAGAAACAGAATAGAAGAATCTGAAACTGTGCCAAGACTCATTACTCTTTCATGTATGAAATCTACAGGGTTCATTTCAAAGACCTCATTCAGCTGCAAGACACCTTCATTCCATTCAAATGGCAATGCTTCTTATTATGATCCTTATGGAACTTCTTCAGATTTAGATTGCACTGCAAGGGATGTTGGACCTTACAAGGACTTGATTCAAATCACTACCACTTCATTGGATATTGAACGTTTCACTCACTGCTTACCAGCATTCAAAAAATTGAGGTTGGTTTTGAGTTTTCTTGGCTTTTCAGTAATCACAAAAATTTTGAGTTAATTATACGCAACAAATTAGCTTCATTTGATAAATTGATTTCATTTTTCATGGTTGTTTGATAAATTCATTAATCAATCATGTATTCATTAAGGTAAACACAAATAAAATCAACCACCCGAATAGAATATATATGAAAATAAGTTATACAACACATATTTATATACAAATATATCGCTTTCATTGATAGAATTGTTTGTGTCACCTTGTCATTAAGACATGTGAGCAACTTTGTCAATGAAAAGGAAGTCTAGTAACAACTTAATGAATAAGTCTAATGGAGCAAATTTTTTTGGATATATTGGATAAATATTCAATCTTTCAAGAACTATTTTGTTAACGAAATGATCTCTCAAGGGCTATTTTGGTACTTCACTTTCTCTTTTTTTTTTTTCCTTCTAATCTATCCTTCCTCTTTCAGGACCTTGATGCACAAGTTATGTGATGTGGATTTAAGTTTCTTGACCTACAAGCAGAAATTGGCATTCTGGATAAACATATACAATGCCTGCATAATGAATGTACTGTAAGGCATTTCAAGCCTATATTGAACTTACACTTTACATAACATCTTTGTGGTAAATCTTAGAATCTTTCTGTTTATGATATAATTTCAGGCATTTTTGGATCATGGCCTTCCTTCTACAAATGATAAACTGTTGTCTCTTATGAATAAGGTACACATCAAATAGTAATAATAATAAATGGTAATTGAGAATTTTCTTTTCCTTTTTTTTTTGGCAAGTTATCAAGCAAATGTTAATTATCTAGCTACATGTTGTTGATTCAGGCAGCAATGAATGTAAGTGGGATAGTACTCAATGCTCTGGCTATCGAACACTTTATTCTTCGACATCCGTATGAATCAAAACAGGTAAATTTATAAACCCTAAATCCTAAAATCAATTTTTCTGGTCACTAAATACTCTACTAATGGAATATGCAAATAATAATGAAAGGAGAAACAGAGAAAGTGTGTAATAGATTTTAAATTAACAAGCCAACCCCTCCCCCACCTCATTTTAAAGAATATCATTTTCATAAAATAAGATCAATACAAGAAAATTAAACACTATTATATAGAAAAAATAACATTACTCCAACAACGAGTTAAATCTCAATTTGCCCTTGAAATTTACCCCGATACTCAGATAACCCCCACAATTTCGTTGACTCCAATTAGAACTCCCAAATTTGTAATTGTGGCTCCAATTTGCCCCTGCGATTATCTCTGTCACCAGAATGCTGATTTGATGTAATTGCATGACACGGTGGACACTACTTAAATGATGACGCATTGGTTTCGCGCCCAAACTCTTTGGAAACCACGACGTTTCAGTCTTTTGTGGGTTAAAATTCTCTTTCTTTCCACTACGACGATCATAAGTTGTCAAACATCAAGAAAACCCTTACACTACGTGGTTTTCAAAGGGTTTGCGTCCGAAACCAATGCGCCGTCGTTTAAGTAGTGTCCACCATGTCATGCAATTACGCTAGATCAGCATGGAAATGATCGCAGGGGCAAACTCGAGCCATAATTGTAAATTTGGGGGTTCTAATTGGGGCCAACGAAATTGTGAGGGTCATTGTCAGGCCAAATTTTAGGGACTAAATTGAGAATGTAAAGTAGCAACCAATATTTTATTTTTAAATTATTAGAATGTAAAGTTGGGTTTAGTTCTGAGAATAGGACAAGACAAGATATTGATAACAAGATACAAAAAAACAGAGACATAAAAATTAGTATTTTTATATTTTATTTGATAATAAATTAGAATAAATTATGAAAGTTTAATTTATTCTCATATTTTATTCAAAAAATTTAAAAAAATATAATAATAAAAAATATAATTATAAAAAAGTCTTTTTCTTAAAGACATTTATATGTGTCATGATATTATTGGACATCTTTATTAAACCAATTAATAATTTATTTTTTAATAAATCAGGACAAAAATTGATTTATTATAACAACAATAATAAATCCAATTGTCCGCATTATAATTTTTAGACCCAATTTGATCCGATCGATTTACACAATCTAAACCGAATCATGTTTAAATTTTTTGATAAAAAAATAAATATATCCCTGATTTTTGTTTTTAAACAAAACAAAAAAAACCATGATCCAGTGGGTTATATAAATTAGTCGATTCAACCGGATCTAATAACAATTGAGTTTATTGTTATTATTATAAAAAAATCGATTTTATTTTAATTTGTTAAGAAATTCAAAAATAACCAGTTCATTAATACCTCTAATAATAATGTGACACATAAGTGTGTTTACAAAAAGATGTTTTATGCGTCTTTATAGCAGCATCCTCCTACGAAATATACTAATTCAAATGTCTCTGCACACCATATTTCTGTATGTCTCTTTTTCAATGTCCTGTATATGTTAATAAACTCAACTTCAAAAATTTTACCGAATTGGTAGTTAATCCTACTTTTAAACAATTAGGATTTAAGATATTGGTCTCTATAGTTAACAGAAAGATTAGCAGGGTCCCGTGGACGAGAAGGAAGTGTTATTGCGACATGCTTATGGTCTGGGGTATCCAGAGCCCAACATAACTTTTGCTCTTTGTCGCGGCACTTGGTCGTCACCGGCGGTAAGATTATGGTTGTCCCCGTCCATTATTTGAATAAGATTGAATGAAAGAAAAATGTGATGTTTGTTGTAGCTAAGGGTGTACACAGCAGAGGAAGTGGTGAACGAACTGGGGAGGGCAAAAGTGGAATACTTGGAAGCTGCAGTGGGAATAACAAGCAAGAGGAAGATAATAGTGCCAAAGCTATTGCAGTGGCATATGGAAGATTTTGCGGATGACATGGAATCACTAATAGAATGGATATACAGCCAATTGCCACGTTCAGGATCATTGAAGAGAGCCATGATGGAGTGTCTAATAAGAGAAACAAAGTACCCCATTTCTAAAATGGTAGAAGTCCAATCATATGAATCTCAATTCCGATATCTCCTACCCATTTAATGTAATGTATCATATCGCTTAAATACAACCAACTAACCTTATGCAAATAAAAAACTCGTTTGCATGCCAACTATATTTATTTATTTTCAGACGTTAAATCAACTAGAGAATGAACCTAACTAAATCTAACTTGAGTAAAAATTAGGTTTGTATCATATAGGATTTGGTTAAATTCTAAGAAAATTGGTGATTGTAATCTTTAAAAAAAAAGGTAAAAATTTTATCACTGTTATAGTAGAGACTGGATGTAGGTCACATAGTACATAGTAACTGAGCCAGAATACATGGCTATGTAATTCTTTCTTCTCTACTCTTCTTTTGTTGTCCATCAAGACAAAATAAAATTATCTCCTATTTTATTAATATCACAGAAGTCACAGCAACCAAAAGTAAAGAGTTTACTTTGTTTCTAATCAATCATGAAGAGACAAATTAAAATTATCTTCTAAAATATTAACTTCGATAGACTCACCAACAAATAAGTTTTATATCCAGTTTGAAGTCAAATTAAACAAAGAGGAATGCTAGGGGCCAGCAACTTTTGGGATTTATAGTCATCAAATAGCCATTAATGAGGCTTTTAATGGTGTGAGATTAATGTGAGATTTCATCCAATGACTCATTCTTCTTTACTGGTTACATGCTGGCCAAAATTTGATAAAATTGCTAACCCCTAGACTTTTCCTTAAACAAAATTTAAAAAATGACCATAAATTCAACTTTGTTTCTCAAAACCATTAACATACCTTTAATTATTATTATTATTATTATTATTATTATTATTTACAAGGAAAAATGTGAGATACTTATTCAAATCCAGCAAGATAGAGTAAATATTTATGAACATATATTCTGGTGAAGAGAATTGCATAGTTGCCACTTAAGGGGGCACTGTGTAAACCACCTCATTGTTTTTGATGCAGCAATATTTCATACAGTCAAAAAGATTGAATGCGCAGCATGGACAACCATGAACTGTAACATAAAAATTACGTAGTTAATTTCACCTTATATCTATATATTAGTGACATTTTATGTGTATTTGGACATTCTCTCTAATCTACTAGACAAAAATATAGAAATAACAGTCTTTATACTTTAATCAAATTTTTAATTAAATCTTTATAATTTAAAAATTTGTAATTAATTTTTTATAATAGATTAAATCTTTTAATTATGTCATTCCTAACTATTTTTTGGTTAAAATTGCAATTATTTTTTTGAAATATTTATTTTTATGTTTGATATAAGATAAACTATAAAATACTTTTATATTCGAGCTAGAATTATTTTGATTTTTTGAAAATAAAAAATTAATAAATTTCTAATTATAAATTTTTATTTAGTATAAAGATCGAATTACAAACTTTTAAATTATAAAGACTTAATAAAAAATTTGATAAACTATAAGAGCTAACAAACTAATTAAATCACAAACTCATTTTTTATTTTGGAAATAGGGACAAGAAAAATATAAATTAAGATTTTGGTTTTTAAATTTTGTAAAAGAAACAATGAAAAAATAAAATAAAAAAGAAAATATTTTTTCATAAAATTTAAAAATATAGAATGTTGAAAGAAAATATTTTCCAAACTAAATATGCCATAATGTTTTCTGTATTTTGTAGAAGTGGTTATAGAAAATATCTATTTTGTAGATTTTTATCTCAGAATAATAATGAATCTAAAATTAAGAACACATATTAAGACTTTACCTCCATCAATATCATGAATTACACGAGCCTCTACAATTGCCTTATTCAAAATAACTATGAATACAAAATGTAAGAGACATGAGATAGTAGAACCAAAGCTTCATTCGTTTTTAACCATCATGTTGATCGGACGCAATTTCTTCTCTTTGTAAACCTTTGATATTTATAATTTGGTCATTCCATTATTTCAATGTAACTGTCCAGCATATTAAAATATTTTATGAGCAATAACGCATCTCTGAGTTCGTGATGGACTTTTAATAAGTTTTAAACAATACGGATGCTTGTTTTTTCTTTTTGATAAAAATAGTTTATGAGAATTTTATGGAATAATTAAGTAATGTTTTTATGATGCATGCATATAGTTGAGCTCGTGATGGTATGTTTAAAAAATGGGGATATCTTTATTGAGAAACTTCTCTTATGAAAGATTTCTTCAGTTATGTCAGCTATTATAACTTATTATCGTTATGTTTGTTAGCTAATTATAATTTTAATTAGTATGATAGTATGATACCAAACATAATTTAATGATTAAGTAATTGTTTCGGGTTATTATAATTGGTATGTTGAAAAACTGGATTTGGGTTGGAAGTATGTATGATGGAACTATGAGTGAGTACTTTATGTTTTATTTAACAAAATATGTTTTGCCTTATTCAAAATAACTATGAGTGTTAGTATATATATACGAGGTCACTGTGACAAAAGCTTATTGTTAAGTGAACTTGTGATTAGTGAGAGTGAGGAATTAGCTTGTGTTAGCTCTTGAAATCAGATGTGCCAACAAAGTGGTTATTCGCCACATGATCTCCAGCCTTCAGGTTCGCAACTCCTTCACTCTCCGCAATTCTGTTGAAATAAGTAATAAACTCATCAATTAGAAGTTGGCCAGACTTAATCACAGAGTTGCTGCTATATTCAATGTTTAAGTGATATTAAGAAAGGTTGGATTTGACTCCTCTAGAGAGCAGCTTTTGGATATAACAAAATGCAAATCCCTTCATGGATACACGCCTCTAAATTGTAGATGAGAAGATCTGAGGTTTTATATTTAAGATGCGAATACATGTATAAACTATTTATAAATCTAAACTGATAAAATTTTGGACATCTTAAGCAGTCAGGGATCCATTTATTTGTGGGTAACTGCGTTTAATTGAGTGTGCAGTGAGATGAGAATAGAAGAGAAGGAAGCTTAGCTGCTTAGGTAGGGAAAAGAAGAAAAACCAAACAAAAAAGAGAGTTTATATTATGCATGAGGTTGATGCAAAAATAGGAGGAAAGGGTGGAAGGAAATGAGTAAGAAAAGAGATAGAGTTTTGGGAATTGAGGTTCATTAGGAATGGTTGCATCTATGTTAAGAAGAGATAAGAGAGAAAGCATATAGAGCAGAGGGAAGCACTACACTATGCAGGAAACAGTGAATCAAATAATGGTTCCTTGTAAACAAAAGTAACACAACATAATCTTCTACAGGTTTCTGAAATGAGCGCTTAACAGTTTCCTTCTCTATTGGCCAATTTTATTTAGCTGCTTTCATAGGAAGCTATTATTCTTTCTCTATTGGCCAATTTTATTTAGCTGCTTTCATAGGAAGCTATTATTCTTTCTGGAACAGAAGAAGAACAAAGAAGAAAGAAAAAGTTGAACAAAAGGGTTAAGAGTATAAAAAACTAGCCAGGGACTCTTCTATTTAGTGTTCTCATCGTAACCTTGTTGTGTATTTCTGTAAAACTTTCCTTATTTATATAAAGTAAGGAACAGATTCTGTGAATTGTTCATCTTTTCAAATATTTTGTTATCAAGGAATTTTGTTGTCTTTCAACCATTCAATTATGTTATAACCACTACATATATTTCATGCATGAGTTTAATAATCACTATAACTATTAATTAACTAGTTTCTCATTAGAGCAATGCTAGGGGCCAGCAACTTTTGGGATTGGTAGCCATCAAATAGCCATCAATGATGATTTAATGGTGTGAGATTGGTGTGAGATTTCATCCAATGGCTCACCTTTCTCTGCTGGTTACATGCTGGCCAAAATTCAATAAAATTGCTGGCCCTTTAGACTTTTCCTTCTCATTATTTGAAAAACCATATATAAAGTACTTATTTATTGTATATTTTCTCATCTTTGAGTCTTTTTCTTTCCTCTTAAAGACTAAAAGATATTCTGTCCGGTATTTGTGTCCCACACTTATATTTTTCATTTTTCACAATTTTGTAACATCATATCATGTATTCAACATTACACATGATTCTTCCCAAAATCAAACATGTGAAAATTTACCCATGATAAAGGAAGGAGACACATGGGACAGAACAATTGTTTTCCCTCAACAAAGCACAGTTCAACTATAGCAAATTAGACAATTTAACTCATATCAACTATCCTTAAATAGAATGAAATGATGAAGACATGAAAACTCTTAAAAAATAGATATCTGGCTGACTGCCCAATGTTAATAAAAAATATATAACCAAGTTTTCCCTTCCTTTTTTTTAACGTTGCAAATCTTAACAAACTCCATCGACTAGTAAATAGAATACGGACATGGTACCAAAATCAAGTCCATTTTGTTGACAGAGACACAAATGCAACATAAACATTGTTGCTACCATAACCACTGCCTCTGCATCAATGCAGGAATTGCAGCAATGTCAACCAATTTTTCCAACAAGTTTCTGCAATTACAGTTATATCTGCCAATTTTTCAGTTATCCACAAAATGCAGTCATTACAAGCCATATATACTCAATTATTATTATTATTATTATTGAACTGTATTGGAAAATTTTGTAAGAGCAATGATAATAGAAGATACAGTTCACTTAATTGGCCAAAAAAACGAATCAAATTCTGTTTTCTTTTCCTTTGTTCTACAAAGATACACTATCTCTATGAAATCAGTTTTAAGCCTGAGATTTGAATATGTTTTTTTTTTCTTCTCTTTAATTTATCTTATTTGTAATATTTTCAAATCTTGAAATTAACTTACCTTTTTTAAAATCAGAAGATACTGATTGATTGAAAGATTTAATTTGAATTTGTCAAACAAATTAACATAATATAAGAAGAGGTGCTTGATTGAATGAAGTATACACATTAACGTACACTTTCCAAAACTTGTGCCCACTCACTTTCTCTTCAATCTTCATTGCTAAAGAAAAGAATGGAAACGCATAGAGCCAAACTACGCTGCCAATGGTTCCCATGCAGACCACGTTCTTCATGCAGCGCAAAGAACAAGCTGAAAGAGCTAACTCCTTTGGTTACTGTTGATTCTGATGATTCTACAGTTGAGTTGGTGAAGAATTTCTTTAATACAGCATTTGCTATTTCCTATTAATGTTGTATTTGTATACTCTTACCATGTTTATATCTTGCTTAGTTTTCTCCCCTTTGTTTTGGTCCACTGTGCAATTCCTTTTTTCTTTCTCTTTTTTCAAAAGAAATTTTAGATTCTATTCGCACAAAACATTTTGTTTCTACAGTGAATCTCAAGTCAATGAAACACCCACTAACACCACAAGCACAAAAGATGTAAGTCAATTGCATTCTTGAAGTTGATCTTAGCAAATTATCACAAAAATCACAAAGAAATAAGATTTTTACTTTGATAAGGAATTAATAAATTGAAAGCTTTCAACCTATTTTTATACATCTAATGTGCTGAATGTAAAATTTCTTCTTAAGATTCCACTGATGGGAGCAGAATTTTGGGACTTGAAGATTGGAGTTCATGGAAATGGCAATCCATTGGGAAGCTTGATCTGTATATTGCAGCTGCTGGGATAAATTCTAAAGGGTATATGTGCAACATTTTCCATTTATTATTTCTTTCAAACTGTTCAAATTTTGATAAATATATTGAGGTATCTGATTTGTTTGATAAACTGAATTTGGCCAGATTACAAAAATTTAGGCTAGAGCGGTTATCCTTGTTTGATACTGTTTTCAGCAGGTTAATTTCTTTTCATTTCTTTGCTTTACATGAGCTTTGGTTGTTGCTTCGGTACCAAGGTTGTCTTGCCATGTAATGTACTCTCTTGCTGCTAATCTTCATTCCTTGAGTAATGGAAATTGATGAATTATTGCTGCTATATAGGCCATGTAATTGCAGTGCTAGTGAGGGAGAACCATCAAGTAGTGCTGCACAGGCAACCATTCAAGGACACACTGTACTTGAAGCTCTATGAGGATGTAGCAGAGAAACACTGTGAAATTGATCAACTGTGTATATATTACCATTAATAAATGCATTTGAAATTCAGAAGTAAACAAGCCCCCTTCTCTCTCTCTACATTTGAAAATTCATCTTTTCCCATTTTTTTTTAGATAATAGTCATAATATCATTACAAGGTTGAAATATAATCATACTATTAATGTATGTACTTATTTCCCCCCTTAATGCCATATCATTTATATACTTGCATTATGTAGCACTGCAGCATACTATACAAGCTGTACTGTTATTTTAATATGAATTTTGAAGTGATCACATAAATTGACATGAGCCACAATTTAAGGTTGGGATGCAACAATGATGAGAAAATGTATTAAAAGATCATCATATCGCCCTCATGAAGCTATTATTTGAAGAAAAGATGCTTCCTGCTTTTCCAAAGAAACTTTGACCTTGTCCTGACTTGTGTTCATCCTCGCCAAATAAAATCTGGACCACATAAAGGTCAATGAACTATAATTATACTCGCAGGTCACATTGCATTAAAATTGAATTCTTTGTATATTACTGCACAGAAAAACTCTTAAGAAACTTCTGGTTTTGTATTATTTAATGCATGTATAACATCTTTTGGTTCAGGTTTTTATTTTTTTATTTTTCACTATGAATTAGTCATCATCATTTCCTTGTCCTTCCTCTTTCCAATAATTTATGCTTCTCCGAATCTCCCTCTATTTTATATAGAAAGTGGTTGTATCCATAAGATCTGGCAATTTAATCTGGAACTAAAGCTACTAACCTCAAGATCTGCATAATCGGGACGGTTGATGAATTCCTTTGCAAGCAAATATCTGTCTGGCCTATCCTTGTCATCACTGAACACTTTCCACATTCTGAGTGTGATCAAAACGCCACAGGAATCAAACAGCAGATCAATGTGGTTAACCAAACAATTTAACATATTGCCTACAGCATGAAATTTGACCAAATTTGAATAAACAAAAATGACAGAATTGGAATATCTTCACATAAGTATCCTGCAGCACATATATTACAGCCCTGTTAAGAAGAACTAAGAAAAGGAAAATACAAAAGGACATAAATATAAGTATATTTTCATGTATTTATGACAGAAAAAACTAAATAAGAGGATGAAGCTTTCTGTATGTATTCATAAAGTTCTGTTTCAGTTTGCACTCAAAAGATTTCTCACAAACACAAAGGATAATGATGAGTTTGGAAAAACTCCAAATTAATATTTATGATGACCAAACATTATGAATATAATTTATTACAAAATTAACTTTGGATTAAATGTTGATTAAAATAATTTTACAATACAGGTTTATAAATGGGCCGAAATAAAAAGGAAATGTTGCTAGCCCAATGATTAAAATATTCAGCATTAATATGAAGTTAGTTTCTTATGGCTGAATGAAAAATATATCACTTGGGCCAGAATGAATTCTTGTTGATCCAAGCCCAATTGTGATATATGCTACAGATCCAATGCTTAATCCAAAATCCATCAGGAAAGCAAATGTTATCATTTGCCTTATGCCTTTCATCGAATTTCATGGATGAAATAATTTTTGGGCCAGTTGTGATTATCAATGTTACAAGCCCAAAATAAAAATGATTGAAGGGAAGCATGTTAAGTCCGAAACCATGAAGCAAAGAAAACAAAGCTTCGTTTGCTCCCAACGGATCCAAGAATTTTACCATGCAATGGATTCCAAAACTCATTAAATTGTCATTTATTGCATGGGAAATATGAGAGAGAAATTTGCAGCTGAATTGATTGATTGCTATAGTGCTACATGCCACTCTAGCAAGGGAAGTAAAAGCAACTCATTTTAATTAATTTATTCAAACACACTTGATTGCTTTTCTTCATACTTTCTTCTCTCTCATCTCTTTCTTCTCTTCGGTCATTAACCAGGAAACCATGGAAGCAAAAATGAGCTACCAAAGTAAAGGAAGAACTCTCTACAAGACCATCATGATGATGGCAAAAAAACATAACAAAATAAAAGTATGCTGTGGCTGAGATATTCATCAAAAATGGTAAGATTTGGTGAGGTAATCTCGAGCTCCTCATACCCAAAAAGAAGAAGAAGATTTCGGCCAGCAAGGAAGAGATTCTTGGAGGCATGACTTGTCTTTGATTCTGCTCAACCACCACAGGAAGTAGCTAGAGTGGCGAAGTGATGGAAGAGGCAGAGATTGAAGCAGATGAAGTCATCATCATCATGAAGCATCAAGGGCCAGAAATCCATCTTAGAGAGCAAGTCAAGGATGGAGAGCCCGGATTGATGAAGAGTGATGACCAAGGAAGAACTAGAGGTAATTGCATGTTGGGTTTTGCATGGTTATCTCTTCTCTCTCTATGTGGCCGAACCGGTTTTGTTTCTTGGAGAAGAAGGAGTTGGCTTGGGTTTTTGGCTTCAAAAGTGGAGGCTTCCCTCTTCTATAAAAAGAGAGAACAGCCACTGTTTGGAGCAAGGAGAAAGTTTGAGAGTGCAAGGCACAGAATTCTCAGAGCTACCTAAGCTAATAGTTTTCTCTTCTCCTTCAATGTTCTCATTTTGTAATTTTTTTGTTTAATTTTGTCATGTCTTGAGTCTCATAGAAAAAGGCAAACAAGTGAGGTTTGTATGAAAAAGCCATAGAGCGGAAAAAGGCAGAGAGTGCAAAATTAAAAGAAAAAGCTATAGATGTCCTTAGAGTTCCTTTGTACATCTGTGTTGTGTTTCATGATTCTATGAGAATCCCCTTGTAAGTTGGGTTAGCACTTTACAGCTTGTAATCAGGATTGATTATAGTGAAATTCCATCATAGTTGTGATGGAGACTGGATGTAGGCTACACTACACTTAGCAGCTGAACCAGGATATATCTGGGTGTAATTCTCTTTCTCTACTACTCCATTTCTGTTTCTACTGCACAGGAGCTAAAACCAAAATATCTCGTGCCAAGTGACGAGACAAAAATAAAAAGTCTCGTGGCTAGGGACGAGACAAAAACAGAAAAGTCTCCTTAAGGACCGAAAAGTGTAATCAAGCAAAAAAGGGGCTAAGATTCAACCCCCCTTCTCTTAGCCACTGAAACCATCAGATAAGTATATAGTACTATGCTGCAACATAGAAAATTGAATGGAAACGCTATAACGCAACTAACCTATAATGGCCATAACAGAATTACCTAACTCAGCCTAATCATCCCTTATTACTAAAATGCAAAAGTACCTGCTACCACAATATTTGCCATATGCACTTCATATTTTTAACATAGTAATTGTTGTTACCATAACCACTGCGACTGCATCAATGCAGCAATTGAAGCCATGTCAACCAATTTTTCCAACAAGTTTCTGCAATTACAGTTATATCTGCCAATTTTTCAGTTATCCACAAACTGCAGTCATTACAAGCCATATATACTCAATTATAATAATAATAATAATAATAATAATAATAATAATAATAATAATAATAATAATAATAATAATAATAATAATAATAATAATAATAATAATAATAATAATAATAATAATAATAATAATAATAATAATAATAATAATATATTATTATTATTATTATTGAGCTGTATTGTTTTATTGAAATATCGAAAATTTTGTAAGAGACATGATTCTCCTCCTAAAACCAATGGTTAATTAAAAGGGGGAAAATATCAGTTACTCAAAACGACCATGTGTTGTTCAAAACTCTAATTTCAGTGACAATTGATGTCTCTGCTATCATCAACAGTGGAGTATATATGATTTTGAACCTTTGTGTATAAATCTTTCACCTATTGACAAACACAATTTTTAGCTTCACCTATTGTTGTTCAAAAAACTCTAATATCAGATTTGATTGAGTTTAAATTACATTCCAACCCTTGAATTTGTTCCCCAGTTAACTATTGTTCGTTGAATTATGGAATTAATCATTTTCTTTTCACCTAAGTTCACAGGGTTTACCAAGATGCATGAGATGGCAAAAATCAGAGTCTCAGCATGAACGCCCAGTTAAAATACATATATATATAAAAGAAAAAAAAAAAAGAAGGGGCATGGTAAATGGCCCTCTTTCATTGTTAGTTTTTACGAACAATTCCTGCATTCCGAATCTTCAAGAGGATTAATTTAAAACAAACCATTTACATGATGGAAAAAATTAGCCACTTTTTTTTTCTTTCATAAAATCACCAAAATCATATTTTGTTCTTGTCTAGTACATATTGTAATCAATATTTTCCATTCTTCAAAAAAAAGAAAAGGAACAGGAACAAAGGCTCTAAACAGGTTTCCACAATTGCAATAATAACAAACTATAAGAGCAATGATAATAGAAGATGCAGTTCATTTAATTGGCCAAAAAACCGAATCAAATTCTGTTTTCTTTTCCTTTGTTCTACAAAGATACACTATCTCTATGAAATCAATTTTAAACCTGAGATTTGATTATTCTTTTTTTTTTCTTCTACTATATGATTTAATTTATCTTATTTGTAATCTTTTCAAATCTTGAAATTAACTTATCATTGAGGTCCCTGAGGGTGTCACTCCTAGAATTACTCTGCAGGGCTGGAATTACAGTGAAGGACACACTGTACTTGAAGCTCTATGAGGATGTCGCAGAGAAACACTGTGAAATTGATCAACTGTGTATATACTACCATTAATAACGAATCAAATTGGCCAAAAAAAAAAAAATAGTTCTACAGAGATATACTATCTCTATGAAATCAATTTTAAATCTAAGATTTGATTATCTTTTGTTCTTCTCACTATTTGATTTAATTGATCTTATTTGTAATCTTTTCAAATCTTTAAATTAACTTACCTTTTTTAAAATCAGAAGATATTGAATGATTGAAAGATTTAATTTTAATTTGTCAAACAAATTAACATAATATAAGAAGAGGTGCTTGATTGAATGAAGTAGACACATTAACGTTACTTTCCAAAACTAGTGCTCAACTCACGTTAATCTTCATTGCAGACTACGTTCTTTATTGCTTAAGAAAAGAATGGAAACTCATAGAGCCAAACTAAGCTGCCAATGGTTGCAATGCAAACCGCGTTCTTCATCCAGCGGCCATTCTACAGTTGTGGTGCCGTTCTCAAGCAAGAGGAAGGCAGCAAATGTCTCTGGTTACTGTCTTGAATCTGAGGGGACAAGTCACGGCATGAGAGAAGGGGCTAACGAGGAGGAGAAGAGGATGATCAAGAAAACAAAAGCAGACTGTTTTATTCAAAATAAACAGTTTGATTTCAAGGATGATGAACTTGAAGTTGTTGATATTCTCTTTAACCTCCCCAGGAACTTCTTAGAGAGAGTTAATTTAGAGACTTCAAGCAGTGCTGCGAATTCAAGCCCCAGTGCCGACCAAGAACAGGTTTCAAAGGAGTCTTCCAAGAAACCAGTCAACCAAGCAAGAAACAGCCCCAGTGCCGATCAAGAACGGGTTTCTAACAAGAATTCCAAGAAGACCGTTAGCTCATTGGATTCTCGGTCCATGAAAGAATCAAAGAAACCAGTCAACCAAAACCAAGAACTCTCTGAACTGCCACAAAACTTCAAGAACTTGATAAGTGATATGGGTGGCAGCAAGATCACTCTGCTTATCGAAAAAACTCTCTATCAGTCTGATTTGAATCCGCAACAAAATCGGCTTTCGATACCGTCACAGCAGGTCAAGGACAAAGATTTCTTGCTTCCCACGGAACTAGAAATTCTGGAGGAGAAAAAGGGAATAAAAGTGAAATTGATCCAACCCTCTCTGGAAATCACTGAGTTGACTTTGATTAAGTGGTTCATGCACAAGGGACCAGAGTCAGAGAAAGTAAGCATTTCCTATGTTCTGAGATCAAATTGGGTCAAAGTTGCAAAGGCTAACAATCTAGAAAAGGATGATGTTGTTCAAGTTTGGTCATTCCGAGTTGACGAGAAATTATGCATGGCAATTGTCAAGCTTTGATTTTGTTTAATTCTGTTTTTCTGTAATCATTTTTAGCCTAATTTGCTAATTGCGGGAACTATGTCAGATAGATCCCAAATGAACTTTGTTAGTTTTTTCTTCTTTTTGGCTGGAATGGTTAATAAAATTATCTTTATTACAGTTGGAAGAATCAATTACATGTTTTTATGTTTTTTTTTTAATTCTAAAGTTTATTTGTTTTACATTTTCAATGTACTGTTATATATACACTCAAACTACATTGATTATAATGGGTGTGGTTTAAGTCTAGGATTATTGATCAATTCGATGGTTGAGAATCAGGAAAGGATATGTGATTTCATGATTAATATGGGAGTTTATTCGGAGATTTGATTTTTGTTTTCCTTTAAAATATGATTTTATGTACGTTATCTTTAATATTCTCAACTGTTGGTATTAAATTGTCAAATTTTAAATTAGAAGATTAGATAGAACTGATTGATAGATAAATTTGAATTTAATTTCCTAGAGACGTATATTTAGTGTTTATATAAGAGGTGCTGGATCCAATTAAATATACACTTTTCCTTTCTAAAATTTTTGTTCAATTCACTTTCACTTTATTGCTAAATAAACGAATGAAAAACCATAGAGCAAAGTTGCAAGAGGTGCTAAAAAGTACAAGTTTTAGATTTAACAAAATACAAATACATTCATGGATACAAGCATCTAAACTGTGGACAAGAAGATCAGTAGTTTTATATTTAAGATGCAAATACATGTATAACTACTTTTAACAAGAATAAGGAGTCAGTTATGACAGTTATAACAGATTTCCTGTTATTCTGTTTTTCGCTAACAGAGTAACAGTTACAACTCACGTTCTCTTCATTGCTAAAGAAAAGAATGGAAAAGCATAGAGCCGCACTACTTTATACAGATTCAGTGACTTAAACCACAAGTAAACAGTCTAACAATATAACATAATGTGTAACAAATTCGTAACTAACAATCTTGATTTTCTTTAACTACAAGCCTAACCACATTCTTTTTTATCTATTACTCTATGATCCAAACAGGGTTTAACAAAATACAAATACCTTCATGGAAACAAGCATCTAAACTGTAGACAAGCAGATTAGTAGTATAAATATCTATTTAAGATGCAAATATATGTATAAATACATTTGAATCTAATGACGTTAATTTATTTATTTATTTATCAATGGTTCAAATGCTACAATTTAGTAGTGAAAAGAGAAAAGGAGTAGTTACAACATATAAGGAATAACGAGTTAGAAGGGTAGGAGTCAGTTATGAACTTATGACAGTTCTAACAAATTTTCTGTTACTCTGTTTTTGGCAAACAGTGTACACACACTTTTTCTCTGCCTTTTACCTCTGTTATTTACTGTTATCCCCCCTTCTTTTTTCATCAAGAATTCTCATTCAAAACTCAAAAGTTCCGTAACAAAGTGCATTTCACAAATTAAATAAAGAATCCTAATAATTAATGGAGAAATAGAATCCACGACTTGACAAAATAAGAAATCAAAGTTAAAGCCATATATACTCAATTTTTATTATTATTTTGTTTGTGCTGTATTTCTTATTGAAATATAAAAAAAAATACATGATTCTCCTCCTACAACCAATGGTTAATTTTAAAGGGAAAAATAAATATCTGTTCTAATCGACAATGTGCTGTTTAAAAGATAAAATTTCAAAGACACAAAAAACTAACTAAATTTTGTTTTTTATTTTCTCCTTTGTTCTACAGAGATGCAATATCTCTATGAAATCCTATTTAAATTTATATTTGCTTATCTATTTTTTTTATCTTCTCATATTTGATTTAATTATCTTATTTGTACTCTTTTTCAAATCTTGAAATTAACTTATCTTTCTTTAAATCAGAAGACAATGATTAATTGATAGATTTAATTTTAATTTGTCAAACAAATTAACGTATAGAAGTATATATAAGAAGAGGTGCATGATTGAATTAAGTATACACATTAACATTAGCTTTCCAAAACTTGTGTCCAACTCACGTTCTCTTTGCTAATGAAAAGAATGGAAAACCATAATAATGATAAATCCTCCTAATTAATTAAATTTAATATCTATTCACTACAAGAAAACATCTCTATTGTTAAAAGCGTGGCAAAAAGTAAAAAAAAAACGTAATAACTTTTCGTCACGCTTTTTGAGCTACCAGCACGCTTTTGAAAGGGTCACATCTATAAGCGTGCCGGTATTCATTGCCACGCTTTTGGTGACCTATCATTACACTTTATTTTTTGCCACGTTTTTACAGATTGCCACGCTTAAAAACGTGACTGTATGTGAGAGATATGGCCACGCTTTTAAAGCGTGACTGTTGATGATTACTGTACAATATGACCACTCTTTTAAAGCATGGTTATAAATTTATTCAGTAACCTATTATTCTTTTTTTAATATTCGTAATAAAACTTTACAAAATTCATAAATAATTTTGAAATTTCGGCAATGACGAGTAATTTTAAATCAATTAATCCAACCTTCATAAAGTTGTCACCAAAAAAAAGTGTTTAATCACATGACATGCTCTAACAAAATACCAAAAATCAAAATCATAACAATTACCCATAAATTCTTAATACATAAATTACAATTCCAACTATTACATTATCTACTTCCTTTATATATACTTCATTATAAAATATGAAACTTCATGATTTCTGATCATCCATTGTGAGCGAAAAGCTTCAACTCTTCCAAAAGAATATTATTTGCATTGTTACTAGACACAACTTCATTATTTGCAGTAGTGGCTGAAGCAGATCGAGGAACTTTCTTAGATTTTAAGTCTGAAGCATGCTCTTTATTTTCCTCTCGAACTTGATCCACTTCTGTAGTATCCTCATTATCAATATCAACAACTACAGGGCATGGACTTTTTCCCTGTATTGATGAGTTAACAAAGATAGAATAAAACTTCAATATAAAATAAAAGATCAATGAATTTCTAAATTCCTACATTTTAATGATGATCAAAGAAATAAAAACCAAAAAGGACAAATAATGTTGAACACAGTTGCAAGTAATGAGGGTAAAGTTCTGCAAATCTGGTCCAAAAAAAGAACCACATGAGTACGACCTTCAGTCACAATAATACTAATTTAAGTCAAATCATCCTCCTAAATAATTCAACAAAATAGTTTAACAGAAAAATTATATATGAACATTTTAGCACAAGTTTCAAGGCAGATTAGGCCCCTCGTTCCAGCACAACTTCACAATATGGCAATAATGTGTTTATAAAAACACCAAAACTTTTCATGATTTTATGTCCAGTTACCAGTACGCATAAAGAAATATGGAAGAATTCTGTTTGCAAATCAACATTATCATCAACAAGGATTAAAAAGCCTTTCTTGACTAAGAGGAGTTGACTCCATAGATTGAAGAATGTCTCCAATTACAAAGCATGTCCATAGGCAAGCATTTAAAAATAAGGAATTCTTAATAATTTTATTTAATCTCCTGCTAACATGACCAAACCATGATAATTTTTCATGACTTTATACTGGCACACATCAGGTAAACTAACATACATCATACTTATATGATTTTCTTGTAATTCTTCTTGAATGGCGGACTGGGACCATTTACTTTGTATCTTTTGAATTCATTTCACTATCTGATAAATCATTATCAATTGGTGTCTTTTGTGAATTTGGTTCTGCACATCGAATTTGCACCTGTGCACCCCCTTTAAAGTCATATTTCAGCTTGCTGTCCCTGAAATAGAAAGAAATTCCAAACAGTTAGATAAATATTAGATATAAACCAAAAACTAGGAAGGGCAGACTTAAAATTTAAACAGGGAAAATGAAAAGGCCAATGCAGACTTAATAAGAAGCATAAACCAAGAATCTGCTATGAACCATCCCTATATATGCCATTTCCAAGAATTGCAAACAATATCCAAATATTTAGAGTATAAAGGTTGATGAGTTTCCAATAGCAACAGAAAGTGACCTTTTTCTTTCTCTATAGATATTGCGGAGGCTGGACGGCAGCTACAACCAATCAAGAGAAAGTGATGATATCAAGGGTGTGCCACTCCATCCACAAGCAGATAAAGTAGTTCAATCCAACTTCTGATAATTCTTATGAAAATAAATCTGCAATGCAAAACAAAATAACAACTAATCATGAAGAAGTACGACAACTATTCTTACAAATCCACAAATAATTGAAATAAACATACATGGACAATGCAAAAAGCCTAAAAGCGAAGATGTTCACTGAAAAAAAAAAAAGCAATTACTCCGTGTTAAAAGAAAAAGAAAACTCCCACTAGCACATTTAAAGATTGGTTTTGACTTTATATATTTTTGTTTCCAGTTCTATATGCCATATATATAAATTTATGGAGTAAAACAACTTTACATATTAGTTGTGATTAGTAGAATTTTTGAAGGCACCAAATAAGGGTATGAAATTATTAATGCCTTGAAACAAGTAGCGATACATAATCAGCATTGAAGGCTTCATGTTTGAATCATACCAAGGCAACCAATCCCTATACAGCTCTTTGTGAATGACGTCAATGTGACCATCTACGTGCTCAACCACACTGCCTTTGTAGAAACAGACATCCCATCTGCAAGTCAATAAATAATAGGCATAGAAATAAACTCAATTATACCATAATGCAAATGGCAACAGTAATCGTGGCTAGTAAAATTGCACTTTTCGAAAGGCTCTGACCTATCCGATTACAATTCTTATTTGAAGACAATGAGTCTTTATTTAATGTTGAGGCCTAGATTTTCAAACAAAGCATCCAATAAGAAGATATGACCTTCCTAAAGGAAAATGGGAACAACATAAAAAGTCTACTATAAGAATGCCATGTTCACTTAATGGACTTACGCTGATCTTGAAGGACCAAGTGACATAAGAGTCTGGAAAATGGCTTCGGAACTTCCATCAACCACACCAACAGCCATGATTGCAAGGTGATCATCCCACTTCTGATGATGTGACCATATGCAAAAAATTCAAATTCAACCATAAATATTGTTTGAATGATATAAAAGGAATCTCACAGGGATAGAACATCAGCAGAGAGGGTTCTCATTAGAATATCACAAGCTTATTATGTCAATGAATCAGCAGCAAAGCAAGCTCAAATTCATCACACAGAACCAATCATGAATTAATCACTGATTACTACAGGATTAACATTTCACCCGTAGTTTTTATTCCAAGTCTAGAGACATAGTAATACATCAAATGGATGCTTTTTGAAAACTGGAAACGTTTCAATTAAACATCATAAACTAGCATAATGGAATTTTCTTTTGTTTGTTTTTATGCCTAAAATGCAAAATGCAGAATCATAATGAAGCAAAATGCAAAATCAATAAAACCTAACAAAGAAGGATACAAAATCATAAGCAAATTGCAATAATAAAAAAGTAAACACTGAACCCTCGTGAAAAAACAGAATAATAAAATTAGTAAATTCAGAAAGCCCAACCTTCCACCTAAAACTGCACAGAACTAGATAAAAAATCTTTCTCTATTCGGTGCTATTGGAGTACTGTCTTAGTTTGCCATCGCCAGCTTGTCATCCTTTTCCGTTCTTCAAAACTAAAATATTTTAAAGTGTATTATTATTTTCAAAATTATTATTATTATCTAAAGTGTATACTATTTGATCTACTTAAATATTTTAATATCTCTCTTGCTACTAATCTCTCAATAAATTGTCCAAACTATATTCAAACACATTTAAGTATTTAATTTTGACAAATAACATCTTACTAGATATTCTATTTCCCTATTAAATCTATTCTCACCTTCTAAGCTATTATCCCCAAATACTCAAAACTATTTGGGAGTGGATCCTCTCCAGTGGAAATTAAACTGGATGGTGTCCAATGTTAAATCTAATCCTTTATTCTTCTCTCTCTCATATTTATTTTTTGTTCCACTTATAGAATTAAAGGTGAGAGATCACACTTTATTCTCTCAAGTGTTAAAAAAACTGGAGAAGATCCATTTCTAAACTATTTATCTACACAAATACATTATTAACAACCAACTAAATCAACTAATTAGAGAAAATAGAAAAAGAACAACCAGAAAAGAAAAAACAAAAGGGGACGCAGGCGGCAAATGAAACAGTCGCGTGCAGAGGAACTAGAGGCGTGGCAGCAGTGACAATGACAAGGTGGTAGAGGTGACGATGCGGTGGTAGAAGTGACGATGTGGTTGCAAACAAGTTTACTATGTTCTGTTCATTTAATTTGATAAGGATATATCAGGATTTTTTTTATTATGATAAGGATATAGCCACGCTTTAAAAGCGTGGTCGTATCTCTCGCTATTGCCACGCTTTAAAAGCATGGTCATATCTCTCACATATGGCCACGTTTTAAGCGTGGCAATCTGTAAAAGCATGGCAAAAAATAAAACGTGGTGACAGAGCAATTGGTACGTTTGCAGATATGACCCTTTCAAAAGCGTGCCGGTAGCTAAAAAAGCATGGCGAAAAGCTATTGCTACACTTTCGATGTTGCACACACTATCCGTTGTTTTGGGTAGCTGCCAATTAAAAACTAATCATCTAGAATCACATACTGCATGATAATGATGTAAAACTAGGGTACTGTGCCGGTTAAACCTTGTTTTGATGATTAAATTACTCTGGCTTCCGTGCCTTGCTTACAAATGATAAGGTATTTGATAATCTCATATAATGCTCAAAAAAATGTTTTGAGACTAAATTACATTCCTCCCATGAGCTGATGATTAATTTTCATCACTCATACTATTGACTATTTGGTACCTTGGAAGACAATATGATGTTTTGAGCATGATTTATCATTGTTTATTAGGTATTGGAATTAAGAAAATTACCCTTTTAATAATATTTTTAATTGATCAAAATATTCTTAGTACAGCAATGTTATGTCAACAATTATAAATAATAACTCCTATTAACAATTATAAATTACACTCCTCCCACGAACTGCTGATTAGTTTTCATCACTCGTACATTATTTAGTTTTGGATTCCACCCTCAAATCTTTATTTTTTTCTTATAAAGTTCCAAAGTCTATAGTAGTGTTGTATGCATGATCCAAACTGGCTGTTGATGCGAGTCTCAGAAATAGGAAAATCATATGTAAACTAGGACAAGAAATAGGAAAGTCTCCGGATCGTACACATTTTCATCTTTGAAGTGTGCAATTTTTAAAAAATAATGGGGATGAAAGTGTAGTTTGAGCCTCCCAAGGGAGAAGAGAGTGTACCTAGACTTGGAAACAACTTTTTTTACTATCTTATACCGGCAGCATCATTTCATTCATGAGCATCTGGTTGACCATTTTGATTTATGTGTAGGTGGAAGATCTCTCTAGAGTCTATAGGCTTTTACAGCAAATACCTGGATGCTTGAGACTTCTTGCCATTTTATTCAACAAGGTTGGTTTCTTTGGTTTTATTGTTTGGGATCAAAGTCAACTATTTTTTCAGAGTCTTGTTGCAATGATAGCATTGTTGATTATGCTTCCATTGCAGCATATTACAGCTGAAGGTATGGTATTGATCCAACAGGAAGAAGAAGTTGCTAACAATCAGGTTTATATGCATTCCCTTTATGTGTTGGGGTACCTGCAGTAGTTATGCATCTTATTCTGACTTTAGTCATTGATTATCTAAATGCCGACAAAAAATTTTTTTCTTCACTTCAGACTGCAAGAGGGTCTAGCATCCGCGGACATGTTAGTTTCCATGCCTTTTTCTTTTAATTTTTTGTAGTAATAGCTGTAAGGCTGTAAGTATAATCATGTCATGTAGCAGGTACTAATCAGAAAAATTATCGAGGCCCATGACAAGTATATGGCATATGTCAATGATTGCTTTATGATTGATACTAAGTTTCACAAGGTTTGAGGCAATTTTGATATTCTGTTAGTTTCTTTGAAGAACAAATACTCTAAATATCATAAAAAAAAATTAGTTATTAAATGATATATTTGATTTTGGTTGTCTCAACAGGCACTGAAGGAAGCATTTGTGATATTTTGCAATAAAAGTGTTGCTGGCTGTACCACTGCAGAACTATTAGCTGCATTTTGTGATAATATCGGCTGAGTGATGAAGCAATTGAAGAAAATCTTGACAAGGTAATTTTTATATTTTCTTCACCAGATTCCCATTGCTATGAATTGTGTTGACAAATTTGTTTAGTCTCCTGTAGGTAGTTAAGTTGCTTGTTTATATCAATGATAAGGATCATTTTGCAAAATATTGCAGGTCAAACTTTTATCATCGTAAATTTTTACATTTGTTTTAGCCTCCATATTGTAGTACAAGAACTATTTATTTATTTATTTGTGCATTCTATAATTGCAGGAAGAATCTTGCCCGCAGATTACTTTTTACCCCGGATACTAATGAGGAGCAGGAGAGGATTCTTTTATCAATGCTAAAGCAACAGTTTGGGGGAAATTTCACATTGAACATGGAGAGAATGGAAGTATGTACATAACAATCATTAGTTCATTACTCATGTTTATGAACAGAAAATTTTGTACTTTACAGGCTGCTATTCAACAATGCAGATAGATTGAGCTATTCAGAGATTATGACTCGGTTGAACTTGAGCCACGAAGATGCCGGTAGATTACTCCACTCGCTGTCCTGTTCGAAGTATAAGATACTTAACAAGGAGCCCAAAACAAAGTCTACATCTCCAAATGACATCTAGTACAACTCTAAATTTACTGACAAAATGAGGAGGATCAAGGTTTGTTCTTAGTTTTATCCATAGGTCACATTTGATTTGCAATCTCATAGCTAGTTTTCAGACATGAGGACAAAAGGAAGATGGTTGAAGATCTCGACAAGGATAGGCAGTATACCATTGACGCTGCAATTGTGCGCATTATGAAGAGCAGGAAGGTTTTGGGCTATCAGCAACTGCTTTCGAAGTGTGTCGAGATGTTAAGCCCCTTGTTCAAGGTATAGCAATATGCATGCATCTCCTAATTTGAGTGAATTTGTATTGGCTGAATTATTTTCTGATCTTAATTTGCAAATGTTGGTATTTGATTTGCAGCCTGAAATAAAAACAATCAAGAAACGCATTGAACATCTCATTGCAACGGGACAGAGATAACCAAAATATATTCAAATATGTGGCATAATGGAAGCAACTAATGCGCAGTGGCCAATGTCTATTGTCTAGTAGTTAAATGTAGTATCCATGCCTTTTTGGTTTGATAGAATGATTGCTCCATGCTTCTTTGTCGATTGTTGTAGACAATAGAGGCTATAAATATTTGGAAAGGAAGAATTACTGAAAATAAATTGTTAAAATACGTGAAGATATAATACATTTTTTTCATCTTAGTCTATAAGGAATTTGGACAATCTGTTTTTAAAATTTTAAGAAAATGACAAGGAGATCTTGCATCAAGCGATATGTCATGCAAAGTCCGGAGATTGGAGAAGGGCAGCATCTCAGCATCTGACAGTAACAGCGTTCATTCACTGGAAAATACTAGGACTATCTCACATTCTAGAAGAGACAAAATTAAGAATGAGTGCGTTAGAGAATTGTGACAATGGAAGGACATCCATTAACATCCATTAGGCTAAGTTTAAGAACTCTACAAGAGGAAAGAGAGGTGGTACTCTCCAGTCTTTTTATTCAACATCAAAATTTGCTTTACAATGAGTTCAGCATGCCTTCTTATACTAACTGCTCAGGCAACTACCCTTATTCCCATCAATTACATTCCCAATTCCATTATTTTAGTAACTAACCTGTAAAATCCCTATAATACCCTTCTCTTTTTTTTTTTTTTTCCAAACCAAAATTCTAACCCTAACTTTGACATAACACACACCCTCACACACTCACCAAAACCCTAGCCACCCTTACCCCTTCCAACAGCAGAACAAAAGAACAGAAAGGGAAAAGAGAAGAGGGGGAGAACCGGAGAGGGAAGAGAAGAGGAAGGAAGGTAACCTAACAACTACTACTTTACCTAAATGGCCTTAACAGCTTTCTAAAAGGAGCCTGCTTCCCTCGTTTCCAATTGTATGCAACTTTGTTTATATCCTAAGGATGAGTAACATAATCCATCGGCCCATCTTGGAGCTCCGGGAACTCTGAGCGGTTCCAAAGATTTCTGAATAGATAGAGCCATGGTGGAGCTAATGACATGTTTGATGTACCCTAGAAATCTGAAGAACATGTCCAATTAGATTAATATTATATTGCTAGAGTATATTTCTTCCATTTTATTTATATTTATACAAAGAAGGAAGCAATAATGTATATGTTAGTTCACATTACGAAGAAGAAAACTGAAGCAGATATGGATAAGCAAAGAGCAAGAGGAAGCCCAAAAAGCTGTTACCACAACAAAAGCAAGAAAGTGATTAGGATTTAGGATTGTGTTGGAGCAAATCAAGTACATAAATATTTGTTTCTGACAATAGACATACCTTTTTATCCTGAAATCACAAAAAGAGACCAAAAGTTCTTTACTATTTTGTTGTGCAATAGTCCTATCATCAGAAGAAGCTTAAAAAGTGGAAGTAACAGAGTGATACCGTAGAAGATGGGCCAATTGAATCATGAGTTATGATACACCAACAGCCACATAATGCTACTCAAAAGCGAAAAGTCAAATCTAAATTTGCATCGACCACGTCTGTAGTGGTGATTAAGGAAGTATTGTAGAAGCACAGAGCATCATCTCTTTTCTCATGTATTACACTTAAAATTTAATTTTCTGTCTTAAGCTAGGTGAGAAATTTACATTATGAATTTCAGTTTATGTGAAAAAGGCTAAGTGTTAGTATATATATAAGTGGTTATTCACCACATTCACCGGTGAATACTGGAAGCACATGATCTCCGGCCTTCAGGTTCGCGACTCCTTTGCCAATACTCTCCACAATTCTGTTGAAATAAGTAGTAAACTCAGCAATTAGTAGTTGGCCAGGCTTTATAACAGAGTTGCTGCTATATTCAATGTTTAAGTGACACTAAGAAATGTTGGATTTGACTCCTCTAAAGTGCAGCTTTTGGATTTAACAAAATACAATTAGCTTCATGGATATACGCCTCTAAATTGTAGATGAGATGATCTGAGGTTTTATATTTAAGATGCGAATACATGTTTAAGTGACCATGATGTTTTCTTGTTTTGTGTAAGAGACACAATCAAACTTTTAAGAAATCATGCTAGTCTTGCACTTTGGGTTGGTGGAAATGAACAGATTCCACCAAAAGATATAAATGCTGCTCTGAAACTTCATCCATTTTTTAATCATGTAAATGAAAATGGAAAACCTGTAGTAATTCAAGGATAGTTTCTACTGTAGGAATGCCAGTTGCTGCTACCATAAGAGCCACAATGCCTCCAGAAGGATGGCAGATACCATTATTTAATGAACTTTCCAATGGTTATGTAGAAGTAGTTCCAAATCCCATTTGGAAATACCTTAAATACATTCCATACTCAAAACCAACCAAGGTTCATGATCAGATTCAGCTCTATGGTATAGCGAAGGATCTTGATGATTTTTGTTTTAAGGTATGAGAAACTTTTATCTGGTAGCCACTCATTCATGTTGAGTTTTCCATGATCTTATCTTTGTTGTGCAGTTGCGGGGTGTTTTTTTTCTAACTGATCTTTTCAGGCTCAACTTGTAAACTACATATAATACAGGTGTATTGATTTTGAAAACACAAAATCCTTGGACTTGTCTGAGAGGTCAATTTTATGGTCATCTTCTCGACTATGGCTGTCGATGCACTGCAGAGCCAATTCATGTACAGCTTAATCTAGATACATACTTTATAGAAGTAAGTAACTAAGAGACTAAGACTAAAGTTGTCCTTTCAATAAGATGAGAAAGAAAATAACACATTATTAACAAAAACAAAAATACTCCCTTGTCTCTTAAATGAAAATTGAGATAGGAAGCAAATGGGAACAAGCTAAAAGGATATATCTGCAAATCATCAAGATTTTTCAGTTCTGAATAGTTTCTGGAAGGTCTTGCTTTAATTTTTCTTATATTTTTCTTCTTTAAACAGGCTGTTAATACTACATCAGAGAAATTGTCTAATATGGCTATCGAAGCTTCAGTGTGGGATCTAGATGGAATGTGTTCATACTACAAAGTTCATGAAAGCTTCACTATGCTTCCTAAAACAGTAACACCTATTTTCAAGATGGACTATCCCAAGTCAGAACACGCAAAGCCGGTCTACTTTCTTTTGCTCAAACTCTACAACAAATCGAATAACAGAGTTTTATGAAGAAACTTATATTGGTTGCACCTTCCTGGTGGAGACTACAAGCTACCGGAGCCATATAGGAAGAAGAAAATACCACTCAAGATAACATCAGAGATTTTTGTCAAAGGGTCCACTTATAGATTTAAAATGAATGTGAAAACATATCTAAAGGACCAAACACCGAAAACAGTTCAACAGAACATGAACTGGGTTGGTTTAAGAGATTACACAGATGGATTGGTGGTAAAAATAATGGTTTGAAGGTATCTGAAATTAAGGGAAATGGTATAGGTGTTGCTTTCTTTCTTCAGTTTTCTGTGCATGCTTCAAATAAGGACCACAAGGAGGGAGAAGACACAAGATAATAGTCATAATATCATTACAAGGTTGAAATATAATCATACTTGATGAGTTTGGAAAACTCTAAACTAATTTGATGATGATCAAACATTATTAACAGCAAAATTATTAATCTAATCATGTGTTAATTAAGTTAATTTTGCTGTGCAGGATTTTTTATTGGGCCGGAAAATAAAATGTTGCAAGCCCAAATTAAAAATCAGCCGAGCTATATGTTTCCTATCAAATGGCTGAATTAATTATTGGGCCAAATTCAATGTTATTATAAGCCCATATCTAGTTTTGATGAATGCTTCCTATGCTTGATCCGTTACAAAATTTATCAGGAAAGCAAATGTTGACTATTGGGCCAGAACCTAAATATTATCATTAATCCCAAGTTATTTTGCATGCATGGTCCGAAAGAAAAATAGAATTGGGAAACAATGATGAAAACCCAACTCATTGAATCAGGTGGCATGCTTCCAACGGACTTCACTCTCTTAACTTGTAATGGAATTCAAATTTTATCAAGTAAGGTTAATGCAGTCCTTGGAAATATGAAAGAGAAAAAGTCAAGTGATTTGATGGCAATCAAAAGTAGCTTACACGCTACTTCACAAGCTTGGAGAAATGCACCTAATTAATTTATCTTTCATAACTCTCATAGCTTTGCTTTTCTCTTTCTTCTTTCAATTTGCTTCTCTTCTTTCTTCGGTCCTTGTCCAGGAAATAATGGAAGAAATGTTCTTCAACCAACAGAAGGAAGAAGCTGCATGCATCAAGACCATCAAGCTAATGATGGCAAGAAAACATACTAAAATAAAAATGAGCTGTGGCTAAGATACTTACCAAATGTGGTCAGATTTGGTGAGGTTATCTTGAGCTTTGCATGCTCAAAAAGGAAGAAGAAGATCTCGGCCAGCAAGGGAGATTCTTGAAGCATGGCTTGTCTTCGATTCTGCTCAACCACCACAGGAAGTAGCTAGAGTGGCGAAGTGATGGTTGAAGGCAGAGATTGAAGCAGATGAAGTCATCATCATCATGAAGCATCAAGGGCCAGAATTCCATCTTGGAGAGCAAGCCAAGGATGGAGAGCTAGGATTGATGAAGGGTGATGATCAAGAAAGGACCAGAGGTAATTGCATGTTGGGTTTTACATGGTTATCTCTTTTCTCTCTATGTGGCCGAACCGATTTTGTTTGTTAAAGGAGGAAGAAGTTGGTTTGGGTGTTGGCTTCAATAAGTGGAGGCTTCCCTCTTCTATATGAAGAGAGAACAGCCACTATTTGGAGCAAGGAGAAAATTAGAGAGTGCAAGACACAGAGTTCTCAGAGCTACCTGAGCTAACAGTTTTCTCTTCTCCTTCAATGTATTCAGTTTTGTATTTTTCTGTTTAATTTTGTCATGTCTTGAGTCTCATGGTAAAAGGAAAACAGTGAGGTTTGTAATGAAAAAGCCATAGAGCGGAAAAAGGCAGAGAG
>NC_029791.2:13259570-13261569 GCF_000816755.2 Arachis ipaensis | reverse complement strand
AAAAACTAATATTATCTCGTGCCAAGTGATGAGACAAAAAGAAAAGTCTCGTGGCTAGGGACGAGACAAAACAAAGTTGCTCGTGTCCAGTGACGAGCAAAAACAGAAAAGTCTCCTCTGAGTTCAGCAAGTGTTAGCAACGTAAAAAAGGGGGCTAAGATTCAACCCCCCTTCTCTTAGCCACTGAAACCATCAATTGGTATCAGAGCTTGGTCTCAAAGAGATCAAGCTTTGCAGCTTGGAGTAAAGATCCTCATGGCAGAAAACAGTGGCGCAAATGTGGTGTCTTATAATCTAACTGAAGGACAATCAAGCCACAGACCCCCTCTTTTCAATGGGAAAAATTATACCTATTGGAAGGAGAGGATGAAGATATTCGTACAAGCAGTGGATTACAGACTTTGGAAGATTATTCTCGAAGGGCCTCAATTTCCAACTACCACAAGTGCAGAAGGAGTTGTTTCTCTCAAACCAGAAGCAAGATGGACCGAGGAAGATAGTAAGAAGGTGGAGTTAAATGCCAAGGCAATAAATCTGCTCAATTGTGCTATCAGCTTCGAGGAGTACCGACGGGTATCAAGATGCACAACGGCAAAGGAAATCTGGGACAAATTGCAAATCACCCATGAAGGAACCACCGAACCACCGAAGACTCGGACAGATATACTAAATAGAGAATATGGCTATAATTGCAAGGAAATGGGGCATTTCAAATCTGATTGTCCCAAGCTGAAAAAGGAGGAAAAGCCGAAAAGAGGAAAGAAGAAAGTAAATGATGTTCTCCTTGTACATGGCTTGAAACATAATTTGCTTAGTGTTAGTCAACTTTGTGATTTGGGTTTTGAAGTTATCTTTAAGAAATCTGTTTGTTTAGTTGTGTGTGAAAAAACTGGGAATGTTCTACTTGAAGCTAAAAGATGCAACAATGTGTATGGATTAACTCTTGAGGATTTAAAGGAACAAAATGTAACATGCTTCGCATCTTTTGAATCTGAAAAATGGCTTTGGCATAGAAAGTTGGGACATGCTAGCATGTATCAAATTTCTAAGCTAGTCAAAAGAAATTTGGTTAGAGGGATCCCAAACATCAAGTTTGATAAGGATCTTACTTGTGACGCTTGCCAATTAGGCAAACAAGTAAAATCCTCTTTTAAATCAAAAGATGGAATCTCAACCAAAAGGCCATTGGAAATGTTACATATTGATCTTTTTGGTCCTACTAGAACTCAAAGTTTAGGAGGTAAACATTATGGTCTTGTGGTGGTAGATGATTACTCTAGATTTGGTTGGGTACTTTTCCTTACTCATAAGAATGATGCCTTTCATGCTTTTTCCACCCTTTGTAAGAAAATTCAAAATGAAAAGGATTTGAAAATTGCCCATTTGAGAAGTGATCATGGAAGAGAATTTGAAAATCAAGATTTTGAAAAATTCTGTGATGACTTAGGGATTTCTCATAACTTTTCATGTCCTAGAACCCCCCAACAAAATGGGGTGGTTGAAAGAAGGAATAGAAGCCTTCAAGAAATGACTAGGGCTATGTTATGTGAGAGTGAAATTCCTAAATTCTTATGGACTGAGGCTGTGAACACAGCATGTTATATTTTGAATAGAACAATCATTAGAAAAGGGTTAAAGAAAACACCTTATGAGCTATGGAAAGGAACCCCTCCAAATCTTAAGTACTTTCATATTTTTGGATGCAAATGTTTTGTGCTGAATAATAAGGAAAACCTTGGAAAATTTGATCCAAAATCATATGAAGGAATGTTTGTTGGATATTCCACCACAAGCAAGGCCTATAGAGTTTATCTCAAGGAGCATAGGACAATAGAGGAATCCATACATGTTACTTTTTGTGATTCTAACCTAATTCCCAGTATTGTAAAGGATATTGATTCAGATTGTGAAGAGGCTGCAACAAGTAAAGAAAATCCCAAATCTGTGCAAAATGAAGAATCTGTCAGCCCGGTTTTGTCTCGTCAGATTGGAGGAGACA
>NC_029791.2:13210321-13259552 GCF_000816755.2 Arachis ipaensis | reverse complement strand
GGCATCTGCATGTTGCACTCAATTAATTTGGTTAAAAACACAATTGGAAGATTACAAGTTAAAAATCAATAGTATACCCCTATTTTGTGATAATATGAGTGCAATAAATATTTCAAAAAATCCTGTTTTGCACTCAAGAACCAAGCACATTAAGATAAAGTATCATTTTATTAGGGAACATGTGCAAAAGGGTACTATTGATATTCAATTTGTAAAATCAGAAGATCAAATTGCTGATATTTTTACGAAACCCCTCTGTGAAGACAGATTCTGTACCTTGAGAAAAAGTTTGGGAATGTTTGATTTAAGTTTCATTGAAAATTTGTGAATATTTGATTCTGATCAGTTTTTGCTCGTAGGTTTGGACGAGAAACAATAAATGGCAGAATGGAAAAGTTGTGGTCAAGGGGGAGGCAACGCAGAATTCGAATTTTATGGGCCCCACCAAAAATTCTTTGACCCCACCATGACAGTTTTGTTAGTTTCATTTCTTTTAAAAAAAAAAAATTAAATCAACAAAATCCCTTGGTTGAAATCTAAAATCTCTGGCATCCAAAGGACTCGATTTACAGCCCATGTTTGAAGGTCTTAAATGGTCACCTCTGCTTCATATTCATAAAATGGTGTACCCAGGGCTGGTTAGGCAGTTCTATGCAAATCTAAGGTTTATTGATGGCAGCCTTCACTCTTATGTGAAACGGGTTCAAATCATATTGGATTCTGAAATAATCTCTTCTGCCCTTGGATACATTGATGAAGGGCCAAAGGTTTATATGAGTGATAAATGGGACTCACATGTAGGAGTTACATACAAGCAAGTGATTCATCAAATCTGTGAAAATCTGTCTGGCCTAGATGGAACTGTTCTGACTCATAAGGCTTTGGGTCCAACCAACTCTCTGCTGCACCGCATCATAACTCACATTCTCACTCCTCAAAGTGGTTCTCACAACAGGGTAACTGTATCTGATTGTCTCATAATATTTGCTTTAGTTACTTCAACTCCTATTTCATTTAGCTATATTATGATTCGTCACATATGGGAGTCTGTGAAAAGTACAAAAAAGGCCAATCTACCTTATGGAATGTTTCTTACATGCATTTTTGAGTACTTTAAAGTAGATTTAACCAATGAGGATGTAGAGAACCGTGTTTCCATGATCAGAGCAGGCGGAGCTACAAAAAGAGGAAAGAAATCTGATGATGACTTTGAAGGCCGCCCAGAATCCTCAAAGACGACTGGTTCCCTCAGAGAAATTCTCACAGAATTCACCAATATGTCCGATCTCATGGTTCAATTTCACAAGTCTGCCCGCAAACTTGCTTATGAGAATGAATTGGCATGGAAGAAATGTCAAGAGAGGGTCGGTCTAATATTGGAAAGCCTTGAAAAAGAAGCTGGCAGTGATGGCGCCGAGGAGGAACCTTACTTTAATCTTTTCGATGATTAACTCTCTGGTTACTATTTGATATTGGCACAATTTGGCTCAATTAGCTCTTTTGTTTTTTTAAGGTTGCAATTGACAATAGCTACCTAGGTGATACTTTGATGACACCATTTGGTTATGTTTTGAACTGTTATATGGCATATTTTGTTTTCTATAACAATGCTTTGTGCAGGTGCCCCCATGATGACAAAAGGGGGAGGAAATTTAGGTTCCAAAATTGAAATTGGAACGAAACAGGGGATGAAAGGAAAACAGGGGAACAGGGGATGAAATTTTCAAAATTGAAAATTCATGATCACCCTTGTTCAAAGAATGCATGTTGTTATTGCATTCACTATGGTTGCTGCTTAGTTTATCAGGATTAATTAATGATAATTTGGCATTTGGTTTATAATGATGGTTGAATTATTTTAATGCCTGATTACTGATTCATCATTGATAAACTTTTTGGATTAAAAACTTATTTTTGGCAGTTCCTTTAAACTATGTAATAAAACTGCCCTGTTTGTTTGCTCAAATACTTTTCCATCATGTTGTTTTGCTCTGATATTTTTAACAGGAAAGGATTTGAAAAACATTTTGATAACTTTTGTATGAAATTGTTTGAGCAGTAAAATCAGTTTATGATATCGAATAAGTTTTTTGATTATCAATTAAAACTGCTCATAAATCAAGCATTTAGCATTATAAAATATGCTAAATAACATTACTACTTGAAGCTTGATTTAAAAATGTTACAGGTTGAGTGCTTCCCTTGGTAACATAAGCATACATCAAGGGGGAGCATTGTGACATTTTGAAAGGGGGAGAAATTCAAATCAAAGGGAGTATTCTTTACTCATTTTCTAAATTTTTCCCATTTCAATTTTAATAATGTTTGTCATCAAGGGGGAGATTGATGAGTTTGGAAAACTCTAAACTAATTTGATGATGATCAAACATTATTAACATCAAAATTATTAATCTAATCATGTGTTAATTAAGTTAATTTTGCTGTGCAGGATTTTTTTATTGGGCCGGAAAATAAAATGTTGCAAGCCCAAATTAAAAATCAGCCGAGCTATATGTTTCCTATCAAATGGCTGAATTAATTATTGGGCCAAATTCAATGTTATTATAAGCCCATATCTAGTTTTGATGAATGCTTCCTATGCTTGATCCGTTACAAAATTTATCAGGAAAGCAAATGTTGACTATTGGGCCAGAACTTAAATATTATCATTAAGCCCAAGTTGTTTTGCATGCATGGTCCGAAAGAAAAATAGAATTGGGAAACATTATGGCGAAGTGATGGTTGAAGGCAGAGATTGAAGCAGATGAAGTCATCATCATCATGAAGCATCAAGGGCCAGAATTCCATCTTGGAGAGCAAGCCAAGGATGGAGAGCTCGGATTGATGAAGGGTGATGATCAAGAAAGGACTAGAGGTAATTGCATGTTGGTTAATGCATGGTTATCTCTTCTCTCTCTATGTGGCCGAACCGGTTTTGTTGAAGGAGGAAGAAGTTGGTTCGGTTTTGGCTTCAATAAGTGGAGGCTCCCCTCTTCTATATTAAGGGTGGGCAGCCACTGTTTGAAGCAAGGAGAAAATTTGAGAGTGCGAGGCACAGTGTTCTCAGAGCTACCTGAGCTAACAGTTTTCTCTTCTCCTTCAATGTATTCTGTTTTGTATTTTTCTGTTTAATCCCCCCTTCTCTTAGCCACTGAAACCATCAATACTATTAATGTATGTACTTATTTCCCCCCTTAATGCCATATCATTTATATACTTGCATTATGTAGCACTGTAGCATACTATACAAGCTGTACTGTTATTTTAATATGAATTTTGAAGTGATCACAAAAATTGACATGAGCCACAATTTAAGGTTGGGATGCAACAATGATGAGAAAATGTATTAAAAGATCATCATAACGCCTTCATGAAGCTATTATTTGAAGAAAAGATGCTTGCTGCTTTTCCAAATAAACTTTGACGTTGTCCTGACTTGTGTTCATCCTCGCCAAATAAAATCTGGACCACATAAAGGTCAATGAACTATAATTATACTCGCAGGTCACATTGCATTAAAATTGAATTCTTTGTATATTACTGCACAGAAAAACTCTTAAGAAACTTCTGGTTTTGTATTATTTAATGCATGTATAACATCTTTTGGTTCAGGTTTTTATTTTTTTATTTTTCACTATGAATTAGTCATCATCATTTCGAAAAATATCAGTTACTATAAACGACCATCTGTTGCTCAAAAACTCTAATTTCAGTGACAATTGATGTCTCGGCTATCATCAACCGTGGAGTATATATGATTTTGAACCTTTGTGTATAAATCTTTCACCTATTGACAAACACAATTGTTTAGCTTCACCTATTGTTGTTCAAAAAACTCTAATATCAGATTTTATTGAGTTTAAATTACAATCAAACCCTTGAATTTGTTCCCCAGTTAACTATTGTTCGTTGAATTATGGAATTAATCATTTTCTTTTCACCTAAATTCACAGGGTTTACCAAGATGCATGAGATGGCAAAAATCAGAGTCAGCATGAACGCCCAGTTAAAATACATATATATAAAAAAAGAAAAAAAAAAGAAGGGGCATGGTAAATGGCCCTCTTTCATTGTTAGTTTTTATGAATAATTCCTGCATTCCGAATCTTCAAGAGGATTAATTTAAAACAAACCATTGACATGATGGAAAAAATTAGCCACTTTTTTTTTCTTTCATAAAATCACCAAAATAATATTTTGTTCTTGTCTAGTACATATTGTAATCAATATTTTCCATTCTTCAAAAAAAAGAAAAGGAACAGGAACAAAAGCTCTAAACAGGTTTCCACAATTGCAATAATAACAAACTATAAGAGCAATGATAATAGAAGATGCAGTTCATTTAATTGGCCAAAAAACCGAATCAAATTCTGTTTTCTTTTCCTTTGTTCTACAAAGATACACTATCTCTATGAAATCAATTTTAAACCTGAGATTTGATTATCTTCTTTTTTCTTCTCACTATTTTATTTAATTTATCTTATTTGTAATCTTTTCAAATCTTGAAATTAACTTATCTTTGGGGTCCCTCGGGGTGTCACTCTTAGAATGGAAAATGTTTAGAATTACTCTGCAGGACTGGAATTATAGTGAAGGACACACTGTACTTGAAGCTCTATGAGGATGTCGCAGAGAAACATTGTGAAATTGATCAACTGTGTATATATTACCATTAATAATGAATCAAATTGGCCAAAAAAAAAATAGTTCTACAGAGATATACTATCTCTATGAAATCAATTTTAAATCTTAGATTTGATTATCTTTGATTTAATTTATCTTATTTGTAATCTTTTCAAATCTTGAAATTAACTTACCTTTTTTTAAATCAGAAGATATTGATTGATTGAAAGATTTAATTTTAATTTGTAAATCAGAAGATACTGATTAATTGAAAGATTTAATTTTAATCTGTCAAACAAATTAACATACTATAAGAAGAGGTGCTTGATTGAATGAAGTATACACATTAACGTTACTTTCCAAACTTGTGCCAAATTCACGTTCTCTTCAATCTTCATTGCTAAAGAAAATAATGGAAACGCATAAAGCCAAACTACGCTGCCAATGGTTACAATGCAAACCACGATCTTCATCCAACAAGAGGAATTCTGATGATTCTACAGTTGAGGTGCCCTTCTCAAGCAAGAGGAAGGCAAGAACGGCAGCAAACGCCTTTGGTTACTGTCTTGAAGGGGCTAACGAGGAGGAGGACAAGAGGATGATTATCAAGGAAACAAAAACAGACTGTTCTATTCAAAATAAACAGTTTGATTTCAACGATAATGAACTTGAAGTTGTTAATATTCTGTTTAACCTCCCCGGGAACTTCTTAGAGAGAGTTAATTTAGAGACTTCAAGTAGTGCTGCAAATTCAAGCCCCAGTGCCGACCAAGAACAGGTTTCAAAGGAGTCTTCCAAGAAACCAGTCAACCAAGAAAGAAACAGCCCCAGTGCCGATCAAGAACGGGTTTCGAACAAGAATTCCAAGAAGACCGTTAGCTCAATGGATTCTTGGTCCAAGAGAGAATCAAAGAAACCTGTCAACCAAAACCAAGAACCCTCTGAACTGCCACAAAATTTCAAGAACTTGATAAGTGATATGGGTGGCAGCAGGATTACTCTGCTCATTCAAAAAACTCTATATCCTTCTGATTTGAATCCGCAACAAAACCGGCTTTCGATACCGTTACAGCAGGTCAAGGACAAAGATTTCTTGCTTCCCACGGAACTAGAAATTCTGGAGGAGAAAAAGGGAATAAAGGTGAAATTGATCCAACCCTCGCTGGAAATCACTGAGTTGACTTTGATTAAGTGGTTCATGCACAAGGGACCAGAGTCAGAGAAAGTTAGCATGTCCTATATTCTGAGATCAAATTGGGTCAAAGTTGCAGAGGCTAACAATTTAGAAAAGGATGATGTTGTTCAAGTTTGGTCATTCCGAGTTGACGAGAAATTATGCATGGCAATTGTCAAGCTTTGATTTATTGTTTAATTCTGTTTTTCTTTTATCATTTTTAGCCTAATTTGCTAATTGCGGGAACTATGTGAGATAGATCCCAAATGAACTTTGTTAGTTTTTTCTTCTTTTTGTCTGGAATTGTTGATAAAATTATCTTAATTACAGTTGGAAGAATCAATGACATGTTTTTATGTTTCTTTTTTTAATTCTAAAGTTTATTTGTTTTACATTTTCAATGTACTATTATATATACACTCAGTACATTGGCATTACAAAATCAGTCATCATCGACAAGCCTATTTACAATGCAATTTATAGTAACTAGTCAGCACTGTGGAAGGGTGTTGATTATCAAACTATAGAAATTACTAATTAGAGTGTATTGGCCTCGAGTAAGGTTAAATGTATATTACTGAGAATGAATTCAATGGAAAAGTACCATCGAAAGAAACAAATAGTGCAGTAAATGAAGTTACAAGCGTAGCAGAGAAGAAATAAATGGAAGCTGGCAAGAAGAAAGCATAAAGTAAGAGAATTGATAGAAAACTAACTTCTGAGGCAGCACAAAGTGTAAACTATTGCTCCTCAAATATCTACAGAATAATGAGTTATTTGTGGTGGTTGCATAGCTTTTGCTAGCAACTTTTCTAAAACCAGTCAAATATATTGAGTGTTAAAATTAAATAATTTCTTTTTGAGTACTTGTGTTGTTGGAAGTTATTGGCCGCATTAACTAATTATCATGTTTTTTTATGTGAAGTTAGTTTAATTGTTGTAATATCTGTTCAGTTTGCTGATTTCTTCTCGTTCATTTTGAAGCTATTTCTTTTTTCCAACTACTGCTGTTAACTAATTGATATTGCTTTATTGATTTGTTTTCTCCTCCATAGTGTTGTTTGATATGCATCACTGTCCTCCATCACTGTTAACTAATTGCTATTGCTTTATTTGTTTGATTCTGGGGGATGGGGGGTTCTTAATCCGTTTTCATTTATATCAGTTTCATTTTGTGAAAAACTAAAGTAGACAACTAACTGAGACTTGGGCTAGATGCTTTACTGTGAATTCTTATCCAGTTATGTATTACATGTTTACACACAATAGACAATAGTATAAAGAGAAACTATTTTGATATCAGGATTTATTTGTGTTCATCAGGAATATAGGCACCTTACTGACATATCATTGGGTCAGCTCCAAATCCAAGTCAATTTGCAATTCTGGTCCGAGGAATACCCTGGTCTCAAGAAAGCACATATTGTGACAGTGAAAAAGTTTTTTTTTTCATATTATTATGAATCAACATATTTGTCTCACTCTCGTGTAGTTCAGAAATTGAAGGGTATGCTTTTTACTTTTGTAGGCTATTTAGCATTATATATTTTCGAGTAAATGTCCTTTTAGGTCTCTAAACATTTGTTTCAAGGATGAAATATCTTTTCACTATTCGAAAATCCCTTACCTAGTTTCAAGGATGAAGTATCTTTTCTTATTACTGGTCTTATTACAGAAACCGCTTAAATCAATAATAGGAATCGCTTAGACCAATTATTTAAAAAGTTAGAAACTAATTAAAAATTTTCGAATCATAAAAAAGCAATGTCTTTTGAACAAATGGTAAATTGAGAAGATATTTATTCTGTTTTCTCTAGGGTTAACCACCAAAAAGGCCCCCAAATTATTTAAACGCCGACAAAAATATACTCGAATTTTACTATCGACAAAAATGCCTTCAAATAATTTAAAAACACAACAACAATACCAAACAGTAAATATATATTTTCAAAAAATACCTTAGAGATTAAATTTTGATACAATTTTCTGCAAGCATGATTATAAAAATAAGATATTATTATATATAAAAATTGGTGATTTTTTGTTAAGTATATATTTTTTTATAATTTTTTTGTTAACAACCAATAATACTTTTAAAAAATCACAAAACAATATATACTTAACAAAAAATCACCAAATTTTAAGAATAATAATATCTCATTTTTCTAATCATGTTTGCGAAAAATTGCATCAAAATTTAATTTCTAATGTATTTTTTGAGAAATACATATTTAATGTTAGTTTTTTTTTTGCAAGGTTATCTAACATTAAATATATATTTCTCGAAATATACATTAGAGATTGAATTTTGATACAATTTATTGCAAGCATGATTAAAAAAATGAGATATTATTATCCTTAAAATTTGGTGATTTTTCGTTGAGTATATTTTTTTGTAATTTTTTTGTTAATAACTAATAATACTTTTAAAAAATCACAAAAAAATATATACTTAGAAAAAATTACCAAATTTTAAGAATAATAATATCTCATTTTTTTTAATTATGCTGGTAAAAAATCACATCAAAATTCAATCTCTATGACATTTTTTGAAAATATATATTTACTGTTGGGTATTGTTATTGTGTTTTTAAATTATTTAAAGGCATTTTTGTCGATAGTAAAATTCGGATACATTTTTGTCAGCATTTGAATAATTTGAGGGCATTTTTAGTGATTAACTCTTCTCTTTAATTTGTCCACTTAATAATATTTTGTACTATTTAAAGAATTTCATTTTTTGTTGTTAGTTGGTAGATGAGAAGCATAGAATTCATTATATATAATGTGACTTATAATTTTAAACTTTTGAATTTCTTTCGTTCTGTTATCCATTTAAAAAGAGTGCCCTAACGTTTTCTTTTTGGGTGGGACTAATATATAGAGATGATGTATTGGCTATTTGATTATTTCTATGCTTTTATGCTTAGGTTGAGAAGCTTGTTGAGAAATCAAAGTTTTGAACTCGAAATTTATTTTGTATTTGAGTATCAATGTATAAAACAATTATAGAAAAATTATATATGTCACTAATTACTGTTTGATTTGTCTTGTAATAAAAATTGCATACTAAAAAAGACTAAAAATTTATATTGTGCAATGATAAAGGTAAAATCAGAAAAATAATTTTTTTTTTAAATTTGATAAGGCTATCGCCACAGTTTAAAAGTGTGGCCGTATGTCATGCTATCGCCACGCTTTAAAAACGTGGCCATATCTCTCGTTATTGCCACGCTTTAAAAGCGTGGCCTTATCTCTCTATCGCCACGTTTTGAAAGCATGGCTGTATCTCTCACATAGGACCACGTTTTTTAAGTGTGACAATCTACAAAAGTGTGACAAAAAATAAAACATGATAATAGGTCACCAAAAACGTGGCGATAGAGCAATCGCCACGCTAGCAGATGTGACGCTTTTAAAAATGTGCCGGTAATTCAAAAAATATGGTGAAAAGTTATCGCCACATTTTTTTAACTTTTTATCACGTTTTAAAAGCGTGACAATAAAATTATTTTTTTGTAGTGACAATGCATCAACCGTATCAGTTTTATTTGTTGATGGAGAAGTAGCAAAAAATGTAGGAAGGAAGAATAGGATAATGCCAATGTATGTAGTTAATGATGACAAATATATTTGACAAGTATATATTTTATGTAGCTTTGCTGAATATATATATCCCGGCCAGCACTACGGGCGGGTCGTGTAATTAATCCGTTTTNNGGTGTTCATCTTTTTTTGTTTCTTTTTAATAAAAAAAAGACATTAAATAAGATATCAGTAAAAGCCATTGAAAAAAAAAGATAGAGAGAGTTATCTAAAAAAAGTCAAAAATTATGTCAAACTCTTTTGTTTGTATTTATATTTTATATACATAATTCTAAGAATATTCTCTTGCTAAATTGGTGAGCACTTAGTGGTTAAAATTCGGGTTAAGTTCGATTTTGGTCCCTAACGTAGAAGCCGAAAATCGGAATCGTCCCCAACTTTTTTTTTTGCTAAAAAATGGTCCCCAAATTTTCAGTTTGTTTTAAAATTGTCCCTCGGACAAAAATACCCCTCCCTCCCTCCCCTCTTCTTCCCCTTCTTCCCCAAAATTATGCAGAAGCACCAGCAGAAGCACAAGCAGAAACAGAACCAAAAGCAACAACAACAATTAATCAAACAGAAGCAGCAGCAGGACAACAACAACAACAATAAATCACCAATGAATCAACAATAGAATCAAGTAGAAATAGAAGAAGCAGGAGCAGAAACAGAAACAGAACAACAACAACAACAACAATAACAATGAAATAATATAATCAATCAGAATCAGAATCAACCAGAAACAACAATAATAAAAAATCAACAAATATAATAGAAGCAGAATGAAACAAGAAGAAGAAGAATGATGGAAGCAGAAGCAGAGAAGAGCAGCGGTGGCGGCAGCGAAGAATGGCAGTGGCGACGGCGAAGACCCTTCCCCCTCTTCTTCCCGAACCCCCTCCCCCCTTCTCCCTTCGCGTAACCCCTTCCCCCTTTTCCCTTTACTTTACGCATAAAACCCCTCCCCTCTTCTTCCTCAACACCCCTCCCTCCCCCTTCTTCCCTTTCCTTCCCCTCCCTCCGATCCAACAATATTCCAAATTCAAGCCAAATTCAGTAACAACAAATAAAATTGGTAAAAAAGATGATTTTAAAACAAACTAAAACTTTCGGGACCATTTTGTAGCAAAAAAAAAGTTGGGGATGATTCCGATTTTTGGCCTCTACGTTGGGGACTAAAATCGAACTTAACCCTTAAAAGTCCAAAAAATGAACCTAACCAAATCTAACTTGAGTAAAAACTAGGTTTGTATCATATAGAATTTGGTTAAATCCTAAGAAAATTTTGTGATTGTAATTTTTAAAAAAAATAGTAAAAATTTTATCACTGTTGTGGTGGAGACTGAATGTAGGTGACATTGCACATAGTAATTGAACCAGAATACATGGCTATGTGATTCTCTCTTCTCTACTCTTCTTTTGTTGTCCATCGATATGAGACAAAACAAAATTATCTCCTACTTTATTAATATCACAGAAGTCACAGCAACCAAAAGTAAAGAGTTTACTTTGTTGCTGATCAATCATTGCTGCATTTGTTTACAGAGACAAGACACTGAGACAGAGACACAGAGACATAAAATCGTGTTTGATAAAGGAGACATGGACAGAGACAATGTGTCCAGAGACACTGAATTAGTGTATTTTGTGTCCATCCTAACAGGAAGGACACAGAGACACTAATAAGGGACACAACTTATTTTTTATTTTTTCTTTCATTATTCTTGTTAATTTTTCATAATTATATTTTTTATTATTATATTTTTCATCTCAAAATTTTTGAATGAAAAAAATGAGAATAAATTAGATTTTTATAATTTGTTCTAGTTTATCACCAAACAGAATACAAGAACACAAAATTTTGTGTCTCTGTCCATCAGTGTCTTGTCCTATCCTGTTCTCAGTGTCTTGTCATGTCCTGTTCTCGGAAACAAACGCAGCCTAAGAGACAAATTAAAATTGCCTCCTAAAATATCAACTTAATAGACTCACCAACAAGTAAGTTCCATATCCAGTTTGAAGCCAAATTGAACAAATTTTAAAAGGTGACCATACATAAATTCAACCCCCTTTCTCTAAACCATTAACATACCTTTAATTATTATTATTATTATTATTATTATTATTATTATTATTATTATTGAGCTGTATTTTATTATTGTAACTATTTTTGTGTTTTCTAGCTATTCATTGTAACTATGTCCTAGCTTTATTATTATTATTATTATTATTATTATTATTATTATTATTATTATTATTATTATTATTATTATTTACAAGGAAAAATGTGAGATACTTATTCAAATCCAGCAGGATAGAGTAAATATTTATGACCATATATATATTCTGGTGAAGAGAATTGCATAGTTACCACTTAAGGGGGGCACTGTGTAAACCACCTTATCAGTTTTGATGCAGCAATATCTCATACAGCCAAAAAGATTGAATGCGCAGCATGGACAACCATGAACTGTAACATAAAAATTACGTAGTTAATTTCACCTTATATCTATATATTAGTGACATTTTATGTGTATTTGGACATTCTCTCTAATTTACTAGACAAAAATATAGAAATAATAGTCTTTATACTTTAATCAAATTTTTAATTAAATCTTTATAATTTAAAAATTTGTAATTAATTTTTTATAATAGATTAAATCTTTTAATTATGTCATTCCTAACTATTTTTTGGTTAAAATTGCAATTATTTTTTTGAAATATTTATTTTTATGTTTGATATAAGATAAACTATAAAATACTTTTATATTCGAGCTAGAATTATTTTGATTTTTTGAAAATAAAAAATTAATAAATTTCTAATTATAAATTTTTATTTAGTATAAAGATCGAATTACAAACTTTTAAATTATAAAGACTTAATAAAAAATTTGATAAACTATAAGAGCTAACAAACTAATTAAATCACAAACTCATTTTTTATTTTGGAAATAGGGACAAGAAAAATATAAAATTAAGATTTTGGTTTTTAAATTTTGTAAAAGAAACAATGAAAAAATAAAATAAAAAAAAAATATTTTCCAAACTAAATATGCCCTAATGTTTTCTGTATTTTGTAGAAGTGGTTATAGAAAATATCTATTTTGTAGATTTTTATCTCAGAATAATAATGAATCTAAAATTAAGAACACATATTAAGACTTTACCTCCATCAATATCATGAATTCCACGAGCCTCTACAATTGCCTTATTCAAAATAACTATGAATACAAAATGTAAGAGACATGAGATAGTAGAAACCAAAGCTTCATTCGTTTTTAACTATCATGTTGATCGGACGCAATTTCTTCTCTTTGTAAACCTTTGATATTTATAATTTGGTCATTCCATTATTTCAATGTAACTGTCCAGCATATTTTTTTTTTTTTAAATAAAAACTCAACACAACAAGTGGAGCACAAGATAATAACAAACAAACTAAGGACAACAGACTAAATTAAACTCATATGACACTAATAGATACCTCCTGTCACCTTCGACAATGCCATCAACAACAGAAGGGATCCACACCTAGCCACTCCTTATAGTTCGTGAAATACTGTTGAATAAGCTCTTCAACCCCTTTACCTTTATTCTGGAAGATCCTTGTATTCCTTTCTAACCAGATATTCCATATAATCGCACAGAAACAAACCATCCACCTCTTGCGCTCCTGTTTATGAATTGGGAGCTCAGTCCAACTTAGAAAATGTTCCTTTAGCGTCCCTGGGCACGACCATTGTCTTCCAACGAATGACAACCAAGCACACCAAACCTGCCAAGTAAAGACACAACCAAGAAACAGGTGGTGACCATATTCAACACTTTGATTACATAACACACATGTCACATCTTCCTGAGTAACCACTCCCAATCGACTCAGCCTCTCCTTTGTATTGACCCTTCCAATCAAAGCGAACCAAACAAATAATTCAACTCTTGGCGGGACTAGACCTTTCCAAACTGTCTTAGTAAAGTTGTAACTTGCTATATCTTCTGGAAGCATTTCCACCTGCAATTCCTGCACAAAGGAGTTAGTCGAAAATACACCTTGTTTATCAAATTTTCACACCACTCTATCCTCTCTGTCATATGCAAGTCTAACCAGTCTTAAAGTTTCATGCAACTGGTTCACTAGTTCCAATTCTCATTGGAAAAGCTCTCACCTCCAATGGAAGTTCCACCTCTACTCTAACCCGTCCCAGAACCCACAATCCCCTATGACGGATCCTGTTTGGTTTGAAACTGAGAATAGCCTTGGAAATAAGTCCTTCAGGGCCCCTCCACGTAGCCATACATCCTCCCAAATCCGAGTTCCTCTCCCATCACCAATCTCCATGGCCAATCCATAATTATCTTCTATCTAACTTGTTGGTCCTTGAACTGTATTTGGCATATATCCCTCCAAGGTCCCCCCCGAGTAGGTAACACCTGAGAAGATAGCATCACATTGGGACTCAGATTGTTACACGAACACACCACCTTCTTCCATAAGGGACAATCCTCCTTCGAAAACCGCCACCACCACTTAAAGAGAAGGGCTGTGTTGCACACCATCGCATCCCCAATCCCTAAACCACCATGTTTTTTGGGAGCCTGCACTACCTCCCACCTGACCATTGCCATACCATTCCTTCCATCCTCCTTACTCCAAAGAAACCTTCTCTGTAAGTAAATCAGCTTCTCTGCAACAGCCTTCGGCATTTTATACAAGCTCAAATAATAGACAGGGAGACTGTTTAAAACAGATTTAATAAGCACCAGTTTACCGGCTCTATTGAGTACTTTGGCTTTCCAGAGGCTCAGCTTCTCCTCCACTTTTTCTATAATGGGCTTCCAAGTCTTCACCAACCTCGGGTTCGCTCCTAGGGGGATCCCCAAGTATTTCACCGGCAGAGAAGCAATCTTACAACCCAGCACTCTAGACATACTTTGCACCCACTAATAATCACAGTTAATAGGGATCAAGCTAGACTTATCAAAATTAATACTCAATCCCGACATGAGCTCAAAACAGCGAAGGATCCTCCTGTAATTCTTAATGGTCTCTTCCTCAGGGGGACAGAACAGGATAGTATCGTCTGCAAACTGAAGATGTGACAGCTCAACCTGATCTCTACCCGCCAGTAGCGGCGAGATACGCCCATTTCTCATTGCTTCCCCAAACATCCTATGTAACACGTCAACAACAAGTACAAACAGAAATGGAGATAGTGGATCACCCTGTCGCAAACCCCGCTCCATCTTAAAAGGCTTAGATGGTGATCCGTTTATCAGCACTGACATTGAGCTTGTACTTATACACTCTATAACCCAACTCCTCCATCTCCGTCCAAAGCCCATCTTTTGCAACACAAGGTCTACAAAGCTCCACTTTACTCTATCATATGCTTTCTGGAAGTCCAGCTTCATTATCACCGCTTCCTTCTTCCTCATTTTAACCCATTGAACAGTTTTGCATGCAATGAGAGCCCCATCATGAATCTTACGTCCCTGGACAAAAGCACTTTGAGTCTCACCTACTAGTTGTGGCATGATTGCTCGCATCCTTCTAACCAATATTTTCGAAATGACCTTATAGACACAGCCTACCATACTGATCGGTCTCAGATCTTTGATTTCCTTTGCCCCAGTAAACTTAGGGGCTAACGCCACCCAAGTGAGGTTAGCATCCACCGGTAACTTAGAAGACAGGAAGAAATCCAACACTGCCGCCGTAAATTCTGCGCCAATTTCAGACCACCATCTCTTTATAAAGTTCATGTTGTACCCATCACTTCCAGGAGCTTTGGAAGATTCGCAATCCCATACTGCTTCTTTTACCTCCTCTGGAGTTGGTTGCACCTCCAAAGCCAAAGCATCCTCCTCATTAATCATTTCCACCAACTCATCCCTGAACCCCACCAAAGGAGACTCTTCCTGATGGTACAACTTCTTGTAAAAGTCTCTAATCGCAACCTTAATCCTCGCTTGGTTCCTTATCAACCTATCATTAATGAGTAGCACATCAATCCTGTTGTTTCTCCTTCTCGCAGAGGCTAAGTTGTGGAAGTACCTTGTGTTCTTATCAATGTCCTTCACATGTCTAGAACGCGACATCTGCTTCCAATGAAGCTCCTTCCGTACATACCATTTCTCACAGTAGGTCACCAGCGCCTTTCTTCTTGCCTCCACTGTTCCATCATAAACCCCGTCACCCACCGCGTCATCAATCTTCTTGATCTCTTCCTCAAATTTCATGATTTTTCTGTCCATGTCTCCAAAATTATCTTTATGCCACCTTCCCAGAGGACCTGTCAAAGCCTTCAATTTATCTGTAAAAGGTGCCTCACCTAGTCCTCTCCATTCCTCCTTAACCATTCTCAGGAAATCATCATGTGTAAACCACGAATCAAGGCTTCTGAATGGCCTCGGCCCATCTCTCTGCCTCATGTCTTCCACTATAATAGGACAATGGTCAGAGAAGCCCCTAGGACCACCACGTAGTCGAGTCTCTGGGAACTTTTCCAGCCATTCCAGGCTAACCAGGACCCTATCAATCCGGCTGCATGATCTGCCTCTGAACCATGTAAAATTACAGTCAGTAATCGGTAAGTCTACCACCCCCATATCCTGTATCCAATTCTTGAAGTCTTCAGCTGACAGGGGTAAGCTATCAGTGCCCCGTCTTTCTTCGACCTGTACAATCTCATTAAAATCTCCCATGAAGCAATAGGGAACCTGGCATAATCCTGCTATGTAACTCAACTCTTCCCAAACAGTAAGCTTCTCATTTCTATCATGCGCACCATATACCAAAATAAAAGCACACTGGAAATTATATTTCACTACCTCTCCTTCAAGACACAACCATCTCTCCCCTTTGTGGCTATTTCTTATTTTAAAAAAAATCATCATCCCATATTAACAGCAACCCACCAGAAGCACCATTAGATTCAACAAAGTCCCACCCCGCACAACTATTTCCCCAAATTTTTGGTATATCAAATTTAGTCACTAACTGTCTCTTGGTCTCCACCAGGCCTAGCATGTTTAACTTAAATTTTCTTTTTAGATCCTTTATCATCCTCAACTTTTCGTCACCCCTCAACCCCCTGATATTCCAAGAACTAAAAATCATTTCAATAAATTATTGCACACCTTTTTATGAGTTTTGGGTCTGCTCCACCTTGCTTTTTCCCTTTGTTTCGCCAACCATTTTTTCATGGCAATTTCTTCATTCTGTTGTTGAAGGATTGCCATAATGTCGTCTTCTTCATTATACAGCACTGCTCTTGATTCTGTTGCTACTTCCCAGGTTCTTTTGTTTTCTAAAATCTGCTCCTCTAGAGTTATACTCTCATTGTCACTGGCCTGTTCATCCTTGTCAAGCACTACGTCACTGTGTCCGTCTTCGTCATTAGGCATTGGTTGTTTACTAACAGCTCCTGCTTTGTTACCTCGGCCCGATTTCTTAAGCCCTTGGACATCTTTGCCATTGTGCTCAACAAGAAGACCACGTCCTTCTTCGCCATCAGCTCCCTCCCACGCAGCTCTTGGTAGCTCGCCAGCCCCTCTATCCTGAGCTTCTAGGCGGCCTCCTCCCACACCCACCGTGACTGTCCTGCGACGAATCTCCTCCTCCCATCTAGCCCCTGCCATCTCCAGAACGTCGCCTGGTGATAAAGGGCCGCCTCCTTCCCGTGCCACACTGGCTGTCTCCTCCGCCGCAAGATGCTGGCCAGAGCGGCCTCGGTCACGACGGATTAATCCATCCCGAAGCGCCGAACGATCGTCCCCCAACCTACGTTCATCCCGGTCATCAGCTCGAGGATCGGCCATCTTTGCTCGGACTTCATCATGGCGCGTTCGGTCTTCTCCCTCTTCCGGCGCCGTAGCCCCCACCTCCCCGAAGTCACCATGCGCAGATCCTTCCGCAGTTGCACGATGGAAACCCTGCTGGCATACTCTTGCCCTGTCCGCATTCTTCTTCGCCGACCCGGTACAGGTCCGACCCAGGCGCCCTAATCCAGGCCCATGAGGGGAAATCCCTTCTCCAGCGTACAATAGTGAACCGGGCCATAATCCTTCAAGGCCCAGAACCTCACAGCGGCACCTAGGTTTATTAATGGGCCTCCCTTTAGCTGCAATAACATCAAACTTCATAATTCCTTTGGTAGGCCCATTAGCTATACAATCGTACTCCCAGGGAATCGTCATCTCAGAATCCAATTCGTTACTCACCTCATAACCCACAAAATCTGCCATGCCTTCAATATCGCTTTTATTAGATTGATAAGTTACCAAATTCAATTGATTGCGTCTTAAATTTCCATAACTCCATTCATTCAAAATTGTTTCTGAATTTACGAATCTAGCCTCATCTTCAACCTCCTCACGCAGCAACTCGATAACCACTTCCGCTGCCTGGTCTGAGCTGGCTGTCGAACTTGTTGGTATTGTCGGCGTTATATTTCTCTGGTGGTCACAGCTATCCTTGCCAAACCTCATCATCTCCACCATATCATTCTCTCCATATGTTTCATATCCTACCTCTTTTACCAATATATCAAAACCACTAGTGCCTATTGTGATATGCACCCATTCTTTTATCAAGTCCATCACGCAGGTATCAACTTGGACCCGACCGGCACTAAAGGAGGTGCACGATTCAGTTACGCTATCACAACCAACCACCTCACCCCATTGACTTCCTATTACGTTAAAAGTATTCACAGACCAAGCATGTAATGGAACCCCAAAGTACTCTAGCCACACCCTCCGAGTTTCGCTTTTCTCCGACTCATCCCATCTCCAAACACTATGGAAAAACTGCAGAAGGCTATTCATGTTGAAGGTGTACGCTTCTTCTGCATTCAAGAGACTGTCAAAGGTCAACAGTGCTTTATAAGCACCCATTTCGCGCACCTGAATAACATGAGGGAAATTCTTCGCAATCGATTCCTTTAGCGCTCTGAAGTCAATAGCCTTCGTCGTTCCCCCAACGAGACTTCTCTGCAGCCAGACCAATTTTTCTTTTACCAAGGGAACTCCACCTTCTTCGTCCATCCATTGCCAAGTGGATCTTGGGCTGTCTTATCCTTCGCCAAATCTTTGTTGGACGCAGCTGCGATTTCCTTATTCTCTCCCCTTGCTTCCGGCAATTGACGACCCAGAGAGGTCCTGATCTTGTCTTTCTCCTCAGATGTTCTTCTGTATTTAGCTTCCCCCACAAAGACAATCTTACCTCTCAATCTTGTATGATTCATCTCAGCTATAGCCTTCAAAGCCCCTCCTTTCGTGGTGTATCGAATGAACGCAAAAATGTATAATCCACCGTTTTTATGTTTCCTTGATAAGTAAATGTCGTTGATGCGGCCAGTCCAATTGAAAAGTTGAAACAGTTCCCTCTTCGAAATGTCTATCGGGAGATTATCCACAAAAATTGAGAAGGACTCGTTCTCCAAACGTCGATACTCATCTCGGTTCCAAATCCTAGGATCCTTTGTCTGACCTACCGTTCTACCCCTCCCTGTCTGTCCAGCATATTAAAATATTTTATGAGCAATAACGCATCACTGAGTTCGTGATGGACTTTTTTAATACGTTTTAAACAATACGGATGCTTGTTTTTCTTTTTGATACAAATAGTTTATGAGAATTTTATGGAATAATTAAGTAATGTTATTATAATGCATGCATGTATAGTTGAGCTCGAGATGGTATGTTTAAAAAATGGGGATATATATATATACAAAATGTATATTGAGAAACTTCTCTTATCAAAGATTTCTTCAGTTATGTCAGCTGTTATAACTTATTATTGTTATCGTTATGTTCAGCTAATTATAACTATTAAGTAATTGTTTCTGATTATTATAATTGGTATGTTGAAAAACTGGATTTGGGTTGGAAGTATGTATGATGGAACTATGAGTGAGTACTTTATGTTTGAACAAAATATGTATCATGAAGGTCCAATTTGAATTATTAATTTTCTCAGTAGTAACAATTTTATCAGACTTGATCCACCAAAGAAGTTAATTAATTTCCGAGCATATGAGAAAGATTCTAGAAGAGGAAGTTGTCAAAAAATGTGTCCTCTGTGTATATATATATATAAGATTTCAGCTTGAATTCAAATTTATAAGAGGGGGAGCAAAATTTCAGCAAATAAGGAAGTATTGTAGAAGCACAGAGCATTATCTCAAAGGAAATTCTAAAGTTTATTTGTTTTACATTTTCAATGTTCTATTATATATACACTCAAAGTACATTGGCATTACAAAATCAGTCATCGTTGGCTAAATATGAAGCGACAAGCCTATTTACAATGCAATTTATAGTAACTAGTCAACACTGGTGGAAGGGTGTTGATTATAAAACTACAGAAATTACTAATTAGAGAATATTGACTTCGAGGAAGATTAAATGTATATTACTCAGAGTGAATTCAATGGAACAGTACAATAGTATTGGCCTCCATAAAAGTCTCCTATTCTGATATTTGGTTTAGGTTTTTTTTTTCTAAACTTTTTGATTTTCTATTTTTTTTTATCATTTTTATTTCTGTTAGACTGTTTTATGGCTATTCATATTGGGGGTGAAACAGATCTTAGGTTTGTTAGGGTAAGTTGGATTATTTTTTCACAGTGAAGTTGGATTATTTTCTCTCATAATTTATACGTGATTCGCTCGTCATAAGGTCTACTGCAATATTGTTGTACTCAGTAGTCATGACAAGAGTTGGTATTCATCCATAGTTTATATGTTTATATATTTACTCAAAATTTCTAATAAATAGTTTCAGGAAAGTGCGTTAGAATTGTTGTAGATGACCCTCTCTAAAATATTTTAAATCTAGTAACATGTAGTTCCCATACCCATTTACATTTTTCAATATTGTGGGGCAGAATTGCAGAATAAATAAATAAACAAAATACCAAGGTTAAATACAAAAAGAACAAATATGAGAATTTACAGACCTTCATGTGCATTATGAAATTCAAATGGAACACTTAATTGTGTTGGTTGCAGTGATTCTTACAATCCTAGTGATAGAAGGTGTGCCTTCTTCAAGGGATTATAATGGAGGGTTTGCATCCAAGCTTATGGTAAGTAACTGAACATTAGATCGACTTTGCACATGCTCGTGTTAGTTTGAAAGCTATAGCATTTGAAACTGTTAAAAAGTGTTTAGTTGGTAACACAGCATTTGCTATTTCCTATTAATATTGTATACTCTTACCATGTTTTGGTCCACTGTGCGATTCCTTTTTTCTTTCTCTTTTTTCAAAAGAAATTTTGGATTCTATTCACACAGAACATGTTGTTTCTACATTGAATCTCAAGTCAATGAAACACCCACTAACACCACAAGCACAAAAGATGTAAGTCAATTGCATTCTTGAAGTTGTATCTTAGCAAATTATCACAAAAATCACAAAGAAATAAGATTTTTGCCAACAAATGTACTTTGATAAGGAATTAATAAATTGAAAGCTTTCAACCTATTTTTATACATCTAATGTGCTGAATGTAAAATTTCTTCTTAAGATTTCACTGATGGGAGCAGAATTTTGGGACTTGGAGATTGGAGATTAATTGGAGATGTTTGATACTTTTTTCAGCAGGTTAATTTCTTTTCATTTCTTTGCTTTATATGAGCTTTGGTTGTTGCTTCGGTACCAAGGTTGTCTTGCCATGTAATGTACTCTCTTGCTGCTAATCTTCATTCCTTGAGTAATGGAAATTGATGAATTATTGCTGCTATATAGGCCATGTAATTGCAGTGCTAGTGAGGGAGAACCATCAAGTAGTGCTGCACAAGCAATCATTTCCTTTTGCTTTGTAACTTGGATCCCTTTTGCTTTGAAACTTGGATCCTTGAGATTTTATTGTCCCTTGCATACATTTTTTGGGTGGCTGGAGCATAACCCTTTATTTATTGAATTGAACAGGCAATAGGCCTCTAAATTGTAGATGAGATGATATGAGGTTTTATATTTAAGATGCGAATACATGTTTAAGTGACCATGATCATTTCTTGTTTTGTGCAAGAGACACAATCAAACTTTTAAGAAATCATGCAGTTTGCACTTTAGGTTGGTGGAAATGAACAGATTCCACCAAAAGATATAAATGCTGCTCTGAAAAGTGATCTGAAACTTCATCCATTTTTTAATCATGTAAATGAAAATGGAAAACCTGTAGTAATTCAAGGATAGTTTCTACAAGTATGGATTCAACCCGGAGGTTGGTTATGTAGAAGAAGTTTCAAATCCCATTTGGAAATACCATAAGTACATTCCATACTCAAAACCAACCAAGGTTCATGATCAGATTCAGCTCTATGGTATAGCGAAAGATCTTGATGATTTTTGTTTTAAGGTATGAGAAACTTTTATCTGGTAGCCACTCATTCATGTTGAGTTTTCCATGATCTTATCTTTGTTGTGCAGTTGCGGGGTGTTTTTTTTTTCTAACTGATCTTTTCAGGCTCAACTTGTAAACTACATATAATACAGGTGTATTGATTTTGAAAACACAAAATCCTTGGACTTGTCTGAGAGGTCAATTTTATGGTCATCTTCTCGACTATGGCTGTCGATGCGCTGCAGAGCCAATTCATGTACAGCTTAATCTAGATACATACTTTATAGAAGTAAGTAACTAAGAGACTAAGACTAAAGTTGTCCTTTCAATAAGATGAGAAAGAAAATAACACATTATTAACAAAAACAAAATACTCCCTTGTCTCTTAAATGAAAATTGAGATAGGAAGCAAATGGGAACAAGATAAAAGGATATATCTGCAAATCATCAAGATTTTCCAGTTCTGAATAGTTTCTGGAAGGTCTTGCTTTAATTTTTCTTTTATTTTTCTTCTTAAAACAGGCTGTTAATACTACATCAGAGAAATTGTCTAATATGGCTATTGACAAAGTTCATGAAAGCTTCACTATGATTCCTAAAACAGTAACACCTATTTTCGAGATGGACTATCCCAAGTCGGAACACGCAAAGCCGGTCTACTTTCTTGTAAAATCCCTATAATACCCTTACTCATCTTTTTCAGTTTTTCCCAAACCAAACTTTAATCCTAACTTCCTAAATTACCAGCACACACCCCCCAAATCAGAGAAGAGAAGCACAGAGAGTGAGTATAGGGAAGAAGAAGAGAGGGGAGGAAGGGACGGCACCGGCGGGGCTGGGAGCCACCGTTGCCGTCGTTGTCGCGGATCAGGAAGAGAGAGGGAGAAGGAGATCGAAATAGGCCCTGGAGACCGTCCCTGCCGCAGCCGGAGCTTCCACTGCCGTCGTCAAGGACTCCATCGCCGCCACGAGAAGCCACCGCATGTGGAAGAGAAAGACGTGACACACAGAAAAGAGGAAGGGGACGACATCTCGTCGCCGCCACGCCTTGTCGCCGCGGCTGAAAGGGGAGCTCCGTCGTCGTCATCGCGGCTACGGGTATGGGGCTTCGAAGAGAGAGAGGAGCTTGCAGAGGAGAGAGAAACGCAACATCCAGAGAGAGAAAAGTCTCGTGAGGAGGAAGGAGCTGGTACGCCTCCACTGTTGCTGCAGGCTGCACCACCGCTCCTCTGGTCACCGGGAGCCGTGCTAATGTCACCGGAAGCCACCGCCAGAAACTCTGCAAGTTTGCCCTAGCTTCGCTTTAGTTCAGCCGGTGAGGATCACCGAAGCTGCTTTTGGCAAGACTAATCTTGTTCTGCCATGTCTTGCCATAAAGCTCTATTATTCACTTTGTCCTATTCTGCTTGATGTCCTTATCTGCCTTTGTTCAATTTTAAACTACTGTAGACTGTTGGATTCGCGGTTGCCCCTTGCTATTAGGGCTGTTGTTGATGTTACCGTAGTAAAAATTGAAGTTATTTCTATGATCTCAGTCCAAATTTTGTGCAGTTTTGTACCCTTTAATTCGATATTTTGGATTTGGTCTCTTTGGTTCCTTAGGACCATGCTGTGAGTAGGCTTTACATTTATAACCGTTAAACTTTTGGTTTATGCTATTATGAGTTTTTAATTATATTTACAAAACTATTATTGAAGGATTTTGATTTGATTTGATTAGAATAATTGATTTATTATAGTTGAATAATTATTTTTATAAAATTCATATATTAGAAATTTTACATAAGACTATATATATGTTTGATAAAGTTTTATATTATTTTAGAATATTGATTTTATTCGAATATATACTTTGAAATATTAAAGTATTTGTTGGAATTCACTTTGAAATTATGAAATATGTTTTTATGATTGAGAAAGTATGATTTGAAAATATTTCTGATAAAAAAGTTTTATCTGATTGATTTGATTTGATACCTTATATATTTGAGAGATTAAAGATTTATTGTATTTGAAACTATATGTTTTGAGTTGGTTTGAGAGGCTCGTATTAGAAAACTGTAGTTAATGGCGGTTATGACATTAACTTAGATGCATCTAACTCAGACCCCGACTAGCAAGGGTGTTGCTAGTTTAACGTGTAGGCCACATGTTAGATCTGTTATTTTGTTAGGACACACGAGAGGAGAAGGCTACCCATTGAGGTGGAGCTGCCCAAGTGTAGACTTTTGATTTGATTTCTGTATGAGAACTACCTTATTGATTCACTTATTATTATCAACTATTACTTTCTAATTAATATTACTTTGATAATAATATTTATATAGTCTCATGTTAACTATAGATGTATTGTCTAGTCACTGAGTTGTAAAACTCATCTCTGTTTTCTGAAAATATTTTTCAAGAACAAATATTTGACTATGTGAGACTTTCTATTCAAGAGTAACGGTCTGCAACGAGTACCTATCTTTGTCGAATTTCTAGAAGTATATGCTCCATATGTCACAGGTTGGATCCAACCATTCTTAGTTATTTTAATTTTTTTTGTTAAAATATATAACTATTTATTTTAGAACTTGTAAAATATTCGTAACTTGATTATTTTCCTGAGCGCCGGTCATGATTCATTTTGGGTTGTGACAAAGTGGTATCAGAGCTTAGGTTTAATCTGTGTAATATGGAGCAAGTGTCCTATGGTAGGATCACAATTGTATAAATAGAAGCGTGCTTATTTTGTACAAATTGTGGCACTATCAAAGGCCTATAGGAATGTTATCATTGTCCTCTATGTCATTGTTGTCTTCTGATTATTTTGATCATGCGTCCCCTGCCACTTCTTACTACTCATATCCTTTTCTTATACCCAATCTCGACTTATCCTTTGGTAGATTATTTTGAACGCGTTGGTGTAACGATTTCGGTTTCGACTCTTTATCTTTTACCTGATCCTACTCTTCCTCGCTTTTGTGAATATTTGCTTTAACATCCTTCGTCGTCATGTTGTTCTCTATGGTTTCTGATTTCAAGATTTCATCCATGATCTACGAGATTTGATGTTTTTTTATGTGAATTAAAATCTGGTTCCTTTTATAGAACTTTATTTAAATTTGTGGATTGTGGATTTGTTTAGCTGTTGATTGAGATGCTTTCTTCTAGATTTTAATAAAATAAGTTTGTTCTAATGTTGATGATCTTTGAAACTAACATAATTTTGAACCACTCATGATTTTTTCTTTCAAATCAATAATTTTGAAAACCATTATTTAATTGCTCAAGGAGAAGAACTATGTGATGAACATATGAATGATTGGTGATTTTATCTGCTTAGATATAGTGAATTATTGAGTGATTAGTTAGATAGATCGAAGGTCTTTCTAATCTAGAAGTTTGTTTGAATTTTTCTAATTTGATGATCTGGTTCTATTATGGTATTGTGATGCTAGACATGGCTTTCCTGTCACAGAATTGTTGTGATTATGTTGTTCTATAATTTTTCTATTGTTGCTGAATTTTGATGATTCTGTGGAATGTGATGCTTGTGAGAGAAATTAGTTATTTCAAGAGATTTTTAAGAGATATATGATACTTGAAGATAGAGGTGAGAGCTGTAATACCCTACCACACAGAGCTTTACACCTAGGATGCAAAATAGAGGTGACGAGACGCTACAACCTCTAAAATAAAATACATACGTATAATAGCAAAAAGAATATAATAAACTAGGAGTCTTGAAAAAAACGGGTAAAACAAATTCGCAAAATGAAAAGCGCAACGCTCGAGGAATAGAATTACTTGCGTGCTAAGAAACCTAATAGGAAATGATAAAGATAATCAAGAGAGAAAAGGAAAGCCAAGAAAACAGCATAACTAGTTCCTAACTCAGCCTGCGAAGCCAAGGCTGGCCGGAGAATATATATACATACATATATAGATATCCCAAAATACTCAAAACTCAAAATAAGGTCCTAGCTCTCCCTTAACCTCTATGAGGAACAAAATAAACAAGTTTCTTGGAGAGCAAGCTAAGTACATAGGTACATATATATATAATCATAAAACCCAAAATAACCCAGGGACTACTCCGCTTCAAGATCCAGACGCCTAGCGAGGAGCCTCTCGACTTGCATCTGAAAACAACACAGTATGGGATGAGAACCGGAGAACCGGTTCTCATCATGGTAAAGGTACCACGCGTATAATAAATAAGGTCCTGGTGGGAATGCCAGAGGCAATCCTAGAACTCCGTCGTACAATTGTAAAACTTAACTATTAAACGGAAGCCATAAATAGGGGTAGGTAATCTAGACCTTCCTAAACTCACTCAATTTCAAACCTAACATAACACTAAACCACTTCACCCTTTCCACCGTCCCTCCGTCATCCATAATTCAGCAAAGACAAGCAACCAAACAAGTTCACGTACAAGTAATAAGCAGATAGTGCAAGTAGCAAGTATAACAGATAGCAGCAGGTATATTTTCAATTAGGCAAACCCAGGAAATGCATAGCAATCAAAACAAACAAATGCACATGATGCATGCCTGTCCTATGGCTGATGAGGCTCATCTGTCGGTTATCCAGCCAACTCGACAAGTCCGAAAACCTTAGATTGTCCCCCGTCACGCATTCCCAAGAGTCTATGCATAGATTTTATATTCATTCATCATTTAATCACTCAATGGGGGCTATCCATACCCGGTAATTTATACGTGCCCGGTCATCCTTACGACGTAAGGTCAACAGAGTATCGAGATTCAACCTGGAACACATGATGGCAAGCCACGGTTTTTACCCAGGAAAACTCGTATCTCATATATCATCATTCATAAGCCATTTCATTTTCATAATCAATATATAATCATTTATCAAGCCATAGCATTAAACTTCTTTTAATATTCTCACCTCCTTCATATAACTCATCATTTTTCCTCTTACTTCACCCCCAAGTTATCTTATTTTCCTAGCTTCAACTAGCTACTAGACTTAGTACTATACCTTAAGTCTAAAAGGAAGAAAATGGAGGTTTAGAAGTGAAAATCTGATTTAAAATGCCAAAAATCCAGTTTTCCAGCAAACAGAGGCCACGCGCACGTGTGATCATGCACATTGGCTTCTCACGCGCATGCATGGCTACTCACGCATGCGTCGTTAAAATGTGTAATACCCGGTCTAATCGAAATTTAGTAAATAATAAGTTAAATAAGAGCGAATATGGTTGGAATATTTGGCAATTGGAATTTGATAATTTAAATACGATATTTGGATTCAGTGAATTTTTCCGAGTCGGAAAATATAGTTTTCTGCGTAAAAGTGCGCAGTGGAATTTTGACCGGCAGTACCGGCTGAGATCTGTCTGGTACTACAACTGAGGAAATTGATTATGGGTAAATAAGATTAAGAAATGAGGAATTATAATTAGGAAAGGTAGAAATATTTAAAGTGCGATTTAGAGCGCTAATCTTAAAGGTTTTGGCCCAAAATTGGGCCAATGGGCAAAAATAAGTGAACCGGGCCTAAGTGGGCCCAAGACCCAACATATATAAACATTAGTTGTGAGCATTTCAGCTCATTTTACCCTAAAAAGAAGGGTTGGGGCGCTGATTTGAGAAGAGAGAAGAAAAGAGAGAAACCCTGAGAAGTGTTAAAATGGTTAGATGTGGTTTTGGGAATTTTTGGTAAAGTGTCAATGTGTGAGTTGAGGATGGCTTGATGTGGATTTTGGTACATTTTGATTGATTTCAAAAAGGGTTGAAATTGGCATGTTTTGGTTTGATTTTGAAAAGAGTTGAAAATGGCTTGTTTTGAAAATGGCACCTAGTGGTTTTGTATGAAAATATGGTTTTTGGGCATACTTTGACGGGACATAACTTGGACTACGGATCTCTGTTTTGTGCCAAATCTGTTTAGAAATGAAATTAGATCCGAGATATCCATGCCGTTTGAAGAACGGGTGAAAAATGATTTAAAATGAGAAAGTTATGTCCGTCGGAAGATTGGGGGTTGAATCTGTAAATTCTGCAGCTTTTAACTTAGAAAATTTTTAGCAGAATGACCCTCCACGCGTAGGCGCACTTGGCGCGTACGCGTCGTTCTTCAAGAAGGCACTATTCACGCGTGCGCGTGGTGTGTGCGGGCGCGTTGATGCGCTGCACCAAATGCCCAGCTATTTTCCCGAAAGTTGTGCCAGAGTTGTGCCAGTTTTGTGCCTGGGGCGCAAGAGCACCCACGCGTACGCGTGGCTGACGCTTGCGCGTCATTTGGCTATTTTTCAACCCGCGCATCCGCGCGTATGACGCTTGCGCGTCGATGAGTTTTGTGGCCATCCACGTGTGCGCGTGGAGTGCGCGTACGCGTGGCCCTATTTTCATGCCAAAGTTGATTTTTGAGTTTTAAAAGCCAAATCTCATACTTCTAAGCCTCTGATCTCACCTGATGCCATGTTACCTGACTATATGCTACTTGTTCTACTTGTATCATGTTTGTGTATTACTTGCCTGTATTGCTTGTGTTTGTACAACTGAGAGGCCCCTCATGCTGGTGTCGGTGGGTGTGGGGGCTGTTCTTGATGGGATGAATTGATGATGCGATTGCATGATGATGTATTGATATAAAACTGCTGAGGCAAAACAACTGGTGATGGTTTTGCTTATGATTCTGAGTCTGATTCGTGGAAGAGTCAGCGAGTTGGGAAACATGTGAAACATGAATTAGATTTAGCACTCCCTTATACTTACTTATGTGATATATATCTATCTGTTATCTATCTCTTAATCTCCTCTACGCCTTGTCCGTATATTGTTTTCGGCTTCACGGTTTATCTTTTGTTGTCGAAACGTGAGAGATACGTCTTCGCGATTTTATTTCTACTCTTTTCAGGCTTCTCGATTAATACTCCTTTCGAAATTACCTATATTTATTTATTAAAAATCCACCTGAGAGTCGTACCACCGTAATATCATTGACTTATGACTCGAGCATAAGGATTTGAATATTAGGGTGTTACAAAATGCCACACGTACGCGTGGATGTACGTTTTCCAAAAATTGGCAGAATGCCCAGAAAGCTGCTACAAACCAATTTTGATATCCTGCATAACACAGTTTTTTACACCAACTTTCGTCGTCCATAACTTTCTCTACAAAATTCTATTTTTCACAAAATTGATATCGTTTAAAAGCTTGTAAAACTATCTTTTAGTTGAAATAAACCACATTTCCATAAAAAATGTGAGTAGCAAGTTATGGACTAACAAAGCTCATCAGAAATCACTTTTTACCAAATTACTCCCAAACCTCATTTTCACCAAATTCATACTCCTAACCCATAAAACCTGCATATTCTCAACATATCAAGCTCTATTTCATCAATACTATCTACTAACACATTAGTACTCACACCAATTCATAAAATTCATACATTATTCAAAAATCCACCCTTTCCAACCATAAGCTTCCATTTTAATGTTCATTAACCCATTCCTCCATTCATTAATAACCACTAAATTCATTTAACATATATCAACATCATAATCAACCCTTCATTAATATCTCCAAGAACACATATACAATAACACCAACAACTCATGTTCATAAATTCCAACACAAGCTCAATTCCAAGAACACATATTCAATAATTACAACAACTCATGCTCATAAATTTCAACACAAGCTCAATCATTAATTTATCCAACATCATCACAAAACTAACCATTTAATGCATTTAACCATTTCAACTTATCCTATAGTTCTCTAGCCTAAGTTTTCACACAACCTTATATATTAAACGCGCGAAACCTAAACCATACCTTGGCCGATCATTTTATTTAATCCAAGGCAACCTCACAAGCTATAACACAGCCCCTTAAGCTCAAAGAAACCAGCCACAATCTAGGCTTCAATCACCAACAAGCCTCCAAATGCTCACTTTTCAATTCCAATGCTTATATATAAACCCAATTCACACCTAATCCACATATATATTCCAAATTTAGCTTCTTCATAATAAAATCAAAATTGACTAGAGTTTAGGTTGTTGTTACCATACCCATACGCATAATAACTCAAGCCCAATAAGCTCCGGAAGCTAAATCGAACCTAAAACACCAAATTGGGCAAGATTTCATCACAAGGGTTAAATTTCACCATAAGAAAGGGGGCTAGAGATTTTGAAACGAAAATGGAGCTTACCAGTTAAATTGATGCGACAGAAATGTAGAGCTCGACGCGCTGGACGCGTGGCCGCGAACGGTGTGGCGATCGAAACTCAAACGAGGAAGTTATGGTAGTTGGAAAATTGATGAGGGTTAGGGAAGTTCTTCTTCCTCCCAAACGCTGTTCAGCGTTTATGATGATAATGGGGAAGAAGATGATTCTGTCCCCTTTCTAAGTATGGGTCCGGTTGGACCCACGGGTCCGGTTTGGGCCTCGGTTCAACCGGTTCGGCCCATCCAGTCCAATTTTGGGCCAAAATTTTCAAAATTTGTATCAAAATTCTTGTTTTGAAGAGCTCTATCATATTTTGATATTAATTTTACATTTTTAATTTTCTTAATTAAAATTCAATTTATTGACTAACTATTCGCTAATTCTACGGGGTTTACAAGAGCTAACTTTGCAGACTTAAATTGAGGAACAAGGAGAGAAATTGTTTAACTTTTGAATGCTTACAATATAATATTTTATTGGCTAACACAAATTTTCATCTATTCAATTGGGATCCCTTCCATTCTATTTAGATGGAAGTAAAGCTCAGAAGACTTTCTATTATACTACCTTTATACTTTTTTAGGTTTATCATTAGTTGGATTAAAAAACATTTTTCGTGATTATGTCAAAATGACTTCGTACTTTCAAGTGAATTTTTATGATCATGTTCATTATTTTGAAACTAGAAGTTGAAATAATTTGATTGGCCTGACTTTAGAAGTGCACACCACAGCCGATGTGTCTGTGTCTTTTAATAATTCTATGATATGCTTTGATTTCATTGTTGCGACAGTGGATTACATTTAGACGCGAATGCCTTCCTAAATGGCTGTTCAAACAACTTATTTTATGTGTATTATCATGACAAAAAAAATTTTCCTTTATGTATAAATGAGGCTGTGTTAGAATCAGCTCTAATAATTTTATTTATTTCGGTGATGTTTGTCTTTTATTTTTATTAGCTGATTTCAGATATATAACTGTAACTGTGATAGCAATAATGCTATTTTGTTGTTTGAATTTGATTTTAAACTGGATATTTGCTTGAGTGGTATCTCAGTTTATTAATTATGAAGGAACTTGGTCTACTCTCAAACGAATAATGCATGTGAAGGTAAAATATAAATTGTGAATGCTTGCTTTTTGTTGATGAGTAAAAGATGAACTTTGCTTTTTGGTTAAGATCTGAAACTTGGATATTTTTTTAACCCTTATTTTATTTTTTTTGAAAATTCCTCTATTCTCAACTATTATTTTTATTCTCGGAGAATTCGGAGATTGATTTTCTGGGTTTGTGAGATTGAAATTATAGGTCTTGGATATTGGAAGGAATTTCTAGCGATTTTGGATGAAAAAGATTGGCTATCTAATTCCTTAAAGTTGAACAAATTCTTTATATAAGTTTTTCCCTTATTATATTCATGGATTATCATAAAGTTATATATATAATTGATTACTTTTCTAATTTTATGACAGCTTTGGTACTTGTTTGCAATGTATGAAGATTGGAAATGTTTAAATTCTTTTAAACCGATGGGTTCATTTTGAGTCACTGGATTTAATTTTAAGTTGTTTGATCATAACCTGTTAACGTGAGAAATGATGAGTATGAATTGATCATAGTTTGATCTTGGAAATGTCAAATTTATCAATATTTTCCTTTCATGAGTTTCTTATTTTTAGTTCGTTCATTTATTTTCGATTTTTTTTTCATATGTTGCATTTGCTCATTCTAAATATTTCCTTTATTATTATACTTTGATTGATTGTGTTTGAATATTCTGTTTTGTTATTGTTGTTGATGTTTAAAAGTAGAAATCTCCAGGTGATACTATTTTTTTCTTATATATGCTAGCTTCTAATTTTGGATGCAACATCTATGTCCTTTTCCTAATCTACTCTCTCAATTATTTGCAATACTCTTATCATTTTTGGCCTTTTAGAGTCTTGATGATGATGTTGATGAGGAATGGTTATGGAATAAAGAATATGGTGAAGCTTTTTCGGTGATTTCAACATTTACTTATGCCCTAAAGCCTCTTATGCTATGCTGATATTGTTCTGTTGGACTTTGTTTTGTTTTGTTCGCTTTCTAGTTTTGTTGAAAAAAAAATCTATATTCTATCTAGCGATGTCACATCTTGTAGTATGATTCTGAGCATGGTGCATACGGAGGACCAGAAATTATAACCTGCGAAAAATAGTTCTTCTAAACTCTTTCGTTTCTTTTATTTAAGTAATGGTAATCATTAAGTTTGGGAATGTTAAATGTTCTTCTTGGGATGATTTTTGTGGAAGTATGCGCTATAATCGTGCTACGTGATTTGATGTATCGTTCATTCTGTTATATTTCATATCGGGGGTTCCTTGTTTTAATTCTTGTTGAAATGAAATTTAATTATTTTGTTTCATGTCCTACATCTTATGCATATCTCGATCTTATCGTGCTTTTGGCTATTCCATAGATTCTCGACAACATAGGTGTTGACGTTGAATTCCTTTACATGAATTATGTAACTCCTTGATGTAATCTGAACTTGCTTTACTATGATACATCATATCTTCTAGTATTCTCGAATTCTTGTTCCAGACCTTCTTTGAAAAAGTTTTTGATTTGATTCTTTTCTTGCCTTATCGTGTCCCCAATCACCCACTTAAATCTTTGTAAAAAAAAAAAGAAATTGCCATTGACTTTGGTTGCCTTATTTTGGTGAACCTTGTATTTCTTTGATTCCAGTTAAACTTGTTTTGACCTAATGCACTATCTTTTCTATTATTGTTTCTATCAAACTTTCTTGATTCAGATTTTTCGTTAAGATTCAATTGACTCTCTTTCTGGGACACTTCATTGTTTCTGTACATCATTGCTTAATTGAAATCTTAAGCATCCTTCCACGTTCGTGCAAACACCATCTGTGAGGTTTGCTCTTCTCTTCCTAAGTTTTGAATCCTTTCGAGTAAACTCGTGCTTGCTTCGGTATCACGTGCAACTCCCAGATAGCAAACGATACGTTAATTTATTAGGACACAGCTTATCGATGCTGAAGTTCGAAAAGTTGTAATTCTAAGACATGACATAAGACTGGTTGCTTCCATGGATATATACTATAGAACCAAGGAGAGTATGAAATAAGATTGTATTTTGAGGAGATTGACGAACGAAGTGAAGAGTGCTATGTACATTTGAGCTGTCAAGGGAATGAGTCGGTGAATGTCAACCGCATATTTTTAACAAAAACCTATCTTGTAACTTTTGCACCTCTTTATACTTCTTTCTCATGTTTGGTAAAGTGCTAAAACCATGTAAAGTCTTGCAGATTATATCAATTTTCGAGGGCAAAAATTTTTATAAGGAGGATAGAATGTAAAATCCCTATAATACCCTTATTCATCTTTTTCCCAAACCAAACATGAACCCTAACTTCCTAAATTACCAGCTCACACCCCCCAAATCAGAGAAGAGAAGCAGAGAGAGTGAGTATCGAGAAGAAGAAGAGAGAGGAGGAAGGGACGGCACCAGCGGGGCTGGGAGCCGCCGTTGCCGTCGTTGTCGCGGATCAGGAAGAGAGAGGGAGAAGGAGATCGAAACAGGGAATGGGGGAAGGAGAAAAGAAGAAGTGCAAGAGAGGAGGTGCTGTCTCGCCGTCCTCGCCGTCGCCCCTGGAGACCGTCCCTGCCGCAGCCGGAGCTTCCACTGCCGTCGTCGAGGACTCCATCGCCCCACGAGAAACCACCGCATGTGGAAGAGAAAGACGTGACACACAGAACAGAGGAAGGACACGACATCTCGTCGCCACCGCTGAAAGGGGAGCTCCGTCATCGTCGTCGCGACTACAGATATGGGGCTTCGAAGAGAGAGAGGGGAGCTCACAGAGGAGAAAGAAACACAACATCCAGAGAGAAAAAAGTCTCGCGAGGAGGAAGGAGTTGGTACGCCTCTACTGTTGCTGTAGGCTGCACCACCGCGCCTCTGGTCGCCGGGAGCCGCGCTAATGTCACCAAAAGCCACCGCCAGAAACTCTGCAAGTTTGCCCTATCTTCACTTTACTTCAGCCGGTGAGGATCACCAGAGCTACTGATGCTCCATCCTCTTGTTTCTTTTGGTAAGACTACTCCCTGGACACCGTCCCTGCCACAGCCGGAGCATCCACTGCCGTCGTCAAGGACTCCATCGCCGCCACGAGAAGCCACTGCATGTGGAAGAGAAAGACGTGACACACAGAACAGAGGAAGGACACGACATCTCGTCGCCACCGCTGAAAGGGGAGCTCCGTCATCGTCGTCGCGACTACAGATATGGGGCTTCGAAGAGAGAGAGGGGAGCTCACAGAGGAGAAAGAAACACAACATCCAGAGAGAAAAAAGTCTCGCGAGGAGGAAGGAGTTGGTACGCCTCTACTGTTGCTGTAGGCTGCACCACCGCGCCTCTGGTCGCCGGGAGCCGCGCTAATGTCACCAAAAGCCACCGCCAGAAACTCTGCAAGTTTGCCCTATCTTCACTTTACTTCAGCCGGTGAGGATCACCAGAGCTACTGATGCTCCATCCTCTTGTTTCTTTTGGTAAGACTGATCTTGTTCTTCCCTGTCTTGCCGTAAAGCTCTATTATTCACTTTGTCCTATCCTGCTTGATGTCCTTGTCTGCCTTTGCTCAATTTTAAACCACCGTAGGCTGTTAGATTCGCGGTTGCCTCTTGCTACTAGGGCTATTGTTGATGTTACCGCAGTGAAAATTGAAGTTATTTCTATGACCCCAGTCCAAATTCTGCGCAGTTTCGTACCCTTTAATTCGACATTCCGGGTTTGGTCTCTTCGGTCCCTTAGGACCATGCTATGAGTAGGCTTTACATTTATAACCGTTAAGCTTTTGGTTTATGCTATTATGAGTTTTTAATTATATTTATAAAACTATTATTGAAGGATTTTGATTTGATTTGATTAGAATAATTGATTTATTATAGTTGAATAATTATTTTTATGAAATTCATATATTAGAAATTTTACATGAGACTATATATATGTTTGATAAAGCTTTATATTATTTTAGAATATTTATTTTATTCGAATATATACTTTGAAGCATTAAATTATTTGTTGGCACTCACTTTAAAATTATGAAATATGTTTTTATGATTGAGAAAGTATGATTTGAAAATATTTCTGATAAGAAAGTATTATCTAATTGATTTGATTTGATACCTTATATATTTGAGAGATTAAAGATTTATTGTATTTGAAACTATATGTTTTGAATTGGTTTGGGAGGCTCGTATTAGAAAACCGTAGTTAATGGCGGTTATGACGTTACCTTAAATGCATCTTACTTAGACCTCAGCTAGCAGGGGTGTTGCTAGCCTAACGTGTAGGCCACACACGAGAGGAAAGGGCTACTCATTGAGGTGGAGCCGCCCAAGTGTGAACCTTTGATTTGATTTCTGTATGAGAACTCCCTTATTGATTCACTTATTATTATCAACTATTACTTTCGAATTAATATTACTTTGATAATAATATTTATATCGTCTCTTGTTGATTATAGATATATTGTCTAGTCACTGAGTTGCAAAACTCACCCCTGTTTTCTAAAAATATTTTTCAGGAACAAATATTTGACTATGTAAGACTTTCTATTCAAGAGTAACGGTCTGCAATGAATACCTATCTTTGTCGAATTTCTAGAAGTATATGCTCCATATGTCACAGGCTGGATCCAACCATTCTTAGTTTTTTTTTTGTTTTTTTTTGTTAAAATATATAACTATTTATTTTAGAACTTGTAAAATATTCGTAACTTGCTTATTCAACTTATATCTAAGTATGTTAGACTTGTTATAGGATTATTTTCCTGAGCGCCGGTCATGATTCATTTTGGGTTGACATTTCTTTTGCTCAAACTCTACGACAAATCGAATAACAGAGTTTTATGAAGAAACTTATATTGGTTGCACCTTCCTGGTGGAGACTACAAACTACTGGAGCCATAGAGGAAGAAGAAAATACCACTCAAGATAACATCAGAGATTTTTGTCGAAGGGTCCACTTATAGATTTAAAATGAATGTGGAAAACATATCTAAAGGACCAAACATCGAAAACAGTTCAACAGAACATGAACTGGGTTGGTTTAAGAGATTACACAGATGCATTGGTGGTAAAAATAATGGTTTGAAGGTATCTGAAATTAAGGGAAATGGTATAGGTGTTGAAATATAATCATACTATTAATGTATGTACTTATTTCCCCCCTTAATGCCATATCATTTATATACTTGCATTATGTAGCACTGTAGCATATTATACAAGCTGTACTGTTATTTTAATATGAATTTTGAAGTGATCACAAAAATTGACATGAGCCACAATTTAAGGTTGGGATGCAACAATGATGAGAAAATGTATTAAAAGATCATCATATCGCCTTCAGGAAGCTATTATTTGAAGAAAAGATGCTTGCTGTTTTTCCAAATAAACTTTGACCTTGTCCTGACTTGTGTTCATCCTCGCCAAATAAAATCTGGACCACATAAAGGTCAATGAACTATCATATTGATATATGGGATTAAATTTCATCCATAATCAATGTAAAAGTTTATACTGATATCTAATCACGTGTGTGTTTTAATAGAAGGGCACCACCTGTGTTAAATGCTTTTACTAATGTAATAATTCATGATTGACTTTTCGCTAAAAACCCTGCTTATACTCGCAGGTCATATTGCATTAAAATTGAATTCTTTGAATATCACTGCACAGAAAAAATCTTGAGATACTTCTGGTTTTGTATTATTTAATGCATGTATAACATCTTTTGGTTCAATGTGGTTAACCAAACAATTTAACATATTGCCTACAGCATGAAATTTGACCAAATTTGAATAAACAAAAATGACCCTGAAACATTTGGGGGAAAAAAGATATTGATTATTGAATCACATCTAGCAAAACAAATGGACCAAATAATCCACTTTCACGGTGGTCTATGGTAGCCTGGGTTTGGGTAAGAGCAATATGCAATTATTTAAAACTGATACTTCTTATGAGAAGGAACAGAAGAGCACCTGAAGATTGCACCGAATGGCATTGGGCGCATGTGATAAACTGTTGTAAAAGTGCTGCACAAAAATTGATCAGAGTTTAGTCTTCTGATAGTGTTAGAATAACCAATACTCTCCACAATTCTGTTGAAATAAGTAGTAAACTCAGCAATTAGTAGTTGAAGGACCAATGATGGTATTCTTGCCTCTCTTTCAAATTTTGATGCTGCTTCTGAACCTTCAACTATATAGTTTCCAAATTTGAACATTGCTTGAGTTGGTACCATTCTGCCTCTTTATAGAAGGTTGTAATGTTGCATTCTTGCTGTATCCGATCCTCGTCATTGGGAGACTCCTTGCTGCATTCTAATTGGCGCAGTGTTGCTTTCATCAAAACTTTCTCTTTGCTGAAACATAGATAATACAGAATGATAATTAACTTCAATCCAATGTTTGTCATCATATGATAATTAACTTTTAAATTCAACAGACATTTTACAGTGAAAAAAAAAAGAATGAAATTCAAAAGCTTGGAATTGGAAGCTCAAGGCAGCCCGAAAAGCTGTTACTGAAACAATTTGGAATATCATCACATAAATATCCTGCAGCACATATATTACAGCCCTGTTAAGAAGAATTAAGAAATAGAATACGAACATGGTACCAAAATCAAGTCCATTATGTCGAACATACACAAATGCAACATAAACATTGTTGTCACCATAACCACTGCGACTGCATCAGTGCAGCAATTGCAGCTATGTCAACCAATTTTTCCAACAAGTTTCCGCAATTACAGTTATATCTGCCAATTTGTAAGTTATCCACAAAATGCAGTCATTACAAGCCATATATACTCAATTATTATTATTATTATTATTATTATTATTATTATTATTATTATTATTATTATTATTATTATTATTATTATTATTATTATTATTGTAACACCCTACTACATAGTGTTTTACGCTTAAGTCGTAGAACAGAGGTAGTGTTATGTTACGGACCTCTAATCAGTTAAAATATACATATAATAGTGAAAGAGATAATATACTAGGATCCATGAAAAATGGTTAAAACAAATTCGCAAAATGAAAAGCGCAACACTCAAGAAATAGGATTACTTGCGTGCTAAGAAACCTAAAAGGTAACGATAGAGATAAGCAAGAGAGTAAAGAAAAGCCAAAAAAATAGCATAACTAGCTCTTGACTCAGCCTGCGAAGCCAAGGCTGGCCAGAGAATATATATACATACATATACAGATATCCCAAAATACTCAAAACTCAAAATAAGACCCTAGCTCTCCTTTAACCTCTATGAGGAACAAAATAAACAAGTTTCTTGGAGAGCAAGCTAAGTACATAGGTACATATATATACAATCATAGAACCCAAAATAACTCAGGGATTACTCCGCTTCAAGATCCAGACGCCTAGCGAGGAGCCTCACAACCTGCATCTGAAAACAACAATATAGTATGGAATGAGAACCAAAGGTTCTTCCCATGGTAAAGGTGCCACGCGTATAATAGATAAGATCCTAGGAATGCCAGAGGCAATCCAAGAACTCCATCATACAATCAGTGGCGGAACTTGAAATAAAATTTTGGGGGGGCCAGATAGAAGATAATTGTTAAGATGTTTTTGATATGGACCCCATTTAAGATAAGTTCGCCTAAACTCACTCAATTGTAAACCTAACATAACACCAAACCATTTCACCCTTTCCTCCATCCCTCTGTCATCCATAATTCAGCAGAGACAAGCAAACAAACAAGTTCACGCATAAGTGATAAGCAAGTAGTGCAAGTAGCAAGTATAACAGGTAGCAGGAGGTGTATATTCAATTAGGCAAACCCAGGAAATGCATAGCAATTAAAACAAACAAATGCACATGATTTATGCCTGTCCTATGGTTGATGAGGCTCATCTGTCGGTTATCCAACCAACACGACAAGTCTAAAAACCTTAGACTGTCCCCCATCGCGCATCCCCAAGAGTCTATGCATAGATTTCACATTCATTCATCATATAATCACTCAATGGGGGCTATCCATACCCGAAAATTTATACGTGCCCGGTCACCCTTACGACGTAGGGTCAACAGAGTATCGAGGTTCAACCTAGAACACATGGTGGCAAGCCACGATTCTTACCCAGGAAAACTCGTATCTCAGATATCATCATTCATAAGCCATTTCATTTTCATAATCGATATATAATCATTTATCAAGCCATGGCATTAAACTTCATTTAACATCCTCATCTCCTTCATATAACTCATCATTTTACCTCTTATTTTACCCCCAAGTTATCTTATTTTCCTAGCTCCAATTAGCTACTGAACTTAGTACTATACTTTAAGTCTTAAAAGGAAGAAAATGGAGGTTTAGAAGTGAAAATATGGTTTAAAACAGCCAAAATCCAGTTTTGCAGCAAACAGAGGCCATGCGTACGCGTTGGTCACGTGCACGCGTGGAGCGAACAGCAAGTCACGCGCACGTGTGAGTCATGCGTACGCGTGAGCATGCGCATTAGCTTCTCACGCGCATGCATGGCTTCTCGCGCATACGTCGTTAAAATGCCACGCCACGCGTACGCGTGGGCCACGCGTACGTGTGGATGGACGTTTTCCAAAATTGGTAGAATGTCCAGAAAGCTGCTATAAACCAGATTTTAACACCCGGATCACAATTTTATATACCAAATTTCTGTCGTCCATAACTTTCTCCACAAGATTCCATTTTTCACAAAATTGGTATCATTCAAAAGCTTATTAGACCATCTTTCAATTGAAATAAACCATAATTCCATCCAAAATTTGAGGAGCAAGTTATGGACTTCCAAAGTTCACCAAAACTCACTTTTTTTCAAATAATACCCAATCCTCATTTTCACCAAATTCACATTTCCTACCCATAAAATCTGCATATTATCAACATATCAATCCCATTCATCAACAACCACTCCCAAAATTACCTTTAACTAATTCAACAAGTCTTAACCACCAATATATATCAACATATAACACATATATGATCAACCCTTCATTAACATGCATCAACACTTCACATATATTATCCCTTCAACACATATATCAACTCTTTATTAACACATATCAACATCTTCATCAACCCCTCATTAATGATCTCAAGAACACATGTTCAATACTAATAATTCATGCTCATAACTTCCAACACTAGCTCAATTACAAGAAACACATATTCAATAACTTCAACAACTCATAAATTTCAATACAAGTTCAACCATAAATTTATCCAACAACTTCACAAGACTAATCATTTAATGCATTTAACCAATTCAACTTAACCTATGGTTCTCTAGCCTAAGTTTTCACAACACCTTAAATGTTAAACGCGCGAAACCTAAACCATACCTTGGCTGATCACTTTATTCAATCCAAGGCATTCTCACAAGCTATAAAACAGCCCTTCAAGCTTAGAGTAACCAGCCACAAACTTAGCGTCAATCACCACCAAGCCTCCAAATGTCCACTTTTCAAGTTCAATGCTTATATACAAACTTAATTCACTCATAACACACATATATATATCCAAATTCAGATTTTTACAAAATGACATCAAGATTAGATTAGGGTTTAGGTGGTCCTTACCACACCCATACGCGTAGTAACTCAAACCCAATAAGCTTCACAAGCTAAATCGAACCTAAAACACCAAATTGGGCAAAATCTCACCATAGGGTTTCAAATTCAATAATAGAAAGGGAATAGAGATTTTGGAACGAAAATGGAGCTTACCGGTAAAATTGATCCAACAAAAATGTAGAGGTCGACGCGCTGGACGCGTGGCCACGAACGGTGTGGCGATCGGAGCTCAAACGAGGAAGTTATGGTGGTTGGAAATATTGAAGAGGGTTAGGGAAGCTCTCCTCCTCTCCCCTTCTATTTTGGCATCGCTGAAGCTAAATGCGGGAGAAGAAGCTGCTGCTTCTTTTAAGTTATGGGTCCGGTTGGACCCACGGGTCCGGTTTGGGCCTTGGTTCAACCGGTTCGGTCTTTTTGGTCCAATTTTGGGCTAAATTTTTTGAAATTGGTATCAAAATTCTCGTTTTGAAGAGCTCTATCCTATTTTGATATTATTTTTGCATTTTTTATTTTCCTAATTAAAATTCAATTTATTGACTAATTATTTATTGATTTTAGCGGGGTTTACATCCTACCCACCTAATTAGGAATTTTGTCCTCAAAATTCAGAGTGAGTTTCCTGAAAAGAGGTGTGGATAGTCCTTCTACATCTCGGATTCAAGCTCCTAGGTATGTTCTTCAATACCAGCCCGACTCCAAGATACTTTCACCAAAGAAACCTCTTTCCCGCGTAAACGCTTAATGCTAGTATCATCAATTCTAACCGGAGTTACTAGAAGCGTCAGATCTTCTCTTACTTGAACTTATTCCGGCTTTAGGACATGTCTAGGATCAAAAGTGTATTTACGAAGCTGCAATACGTGAAACATGTCATGCAGGTTCGAAAGATGTGGTGGCAAAGTGATCCTATACGCCACTGGTCCAATTCTCTTCAGGATTTCAAATGGCCCAATGTAACGGGGATTTAACTTCTTAGTTTTGATAGACCTCCCTATTCTAGTGGTCGGAGTAACCTTCAGGAAAACGTGTTCTCCTTCCTCAAACTCTAAAGGCTTCCGCCTTTGGTCAGGATAGCTTTTCTGACGGCTTTGAGCCACAAGTATTCGACTGCGGATTTTCTTTATTTGCTCAGTGGTTTCACTTATCATTTCAGGTCGTATCAAGCTCTTTTCTCCTGGTTCATACCAACATAACGGAGACTGACATTTCCTTCCATACAAGGACTCATATAAAGCCATTCCAATACTCGCATGATAGCTATTGTTGTAAGCAAACTCTACCAAAGGCATATATCGATCCCAGCTCGCTGGCTGGTCCAAAACACAAGCTCTCAGCATGTCTTCCAAGGTTTGGATTGTTTCTTCTGATTGGCCATCCGTCTGAGGATGATATGCAGTACTTAGGCTTAATTGAGTGCCAAAAGCTCGCTGAAAAGCTCCTCAAAACCGTGATGTGAAGCGAGGATCTCTATCAGATACAATGGTGGATGTAAACCCCGATTAATTAGTAGATAATTAGTCAATAAATTAGTTTTTAATAAGAAAAATTAGAAATATGAATATTATATTAAATTAGGATAGAGCTCAACGAAACGAGAATTTTGACACTAATTTTGAAGGAAACGGTCCAAAATTGGACCGAATGGACCGAATCGGTTGAACCAGACCCGAACCGGGCTATCGGTCCAATCGGACCAGCCCTTTTAAGTGAACCCAACAGTGCCTTCTCCCTCATTTTCAGCAGCATGAAGCTGAAAGCTTTTCTAGGGAGGAGAGGAACGAAACACCCCGTAACCTTACGATAAATTTCCAACTCCGTGACTTCTCCGTTTGAGCTCCAATCGCTGCACCGTTTACGATCACGCGTACACCGCGTCGAGCTCTACGTTTCTATCGGAACAATTTCATAGGTAACTCATTATTTCACACTCAGCCTTCATTTCTCCCAATTTTCAAGTTTTGAGAAGGGATGTTGAATTTCTTTGATTTTTGATATTTTAGGATCCAATTAGCTTGAGAAAAACTTTCACTCTTGCTTATGTGAAGCTTGGGTAAGGTGAAGATATGATAATTCTATTTTAATTTCATTGGATTTGAGCTTTGAGTATTAAATTGGATATATATGTGTTATAAATATGTATTAGGTTGTGAATAAATAATTTGAGTTTGAAATTGTGAATACTGGAACTTGGAGGAAGCGGATTAGTTGAGGTTTTGAGGGCTGTGTTCTTTTAGGAAAATTGTCTTGGAATAATACTTGGGAATCGGCTAAGGTATGGTTTAGGTTTCTTGTATTTAATATATAATGTTCTGTGAAAACTTAGGCTAGATGACCATAGGATAAGTTGGAATGCAGGTGTATGTTTAATGTTTAGTAATTTGTCGATGAATATATTTGGTTGAAGTTTATTAGATAATTAGTTATTAATTTTAGATGGTGAATGTTGTTATGTTAATTTAGAGAGAATTATGGTTGAATGTTATTATTGATGAACATGGTTGGTTTGGTGCTTGTTGATTAACTAATGATTTGGTGAATTATAGATTTGAGGTATAACTATTGTGGAGGTTGTTGTGATAATGAGGTATTTTGTGTTAGAAGCCTAGGATTAGTGAACTATGATCCTTAGTTGAATTTTGGTTGTTGAATTTGAATATTGTATGAGTATAATTGTTGATCTAAGGTAGATTTATTGTGGTGACTGTTATGATGATGAGGAAGGGTATGTTGAATTGAAAAGAATGCAGGTTTAGACCCGAAAATGGTGGCAAAGTCTGAGTTTTAGAGGAGATGCTGCCAAAATTTTATAAAAATTAGATATTTTGTTTATATGATTATTTAAAAAGATTTAGATTCAAAGGTTATATGGTTTGATTTAGAGTTATTAAGAAAATGAGCATGTTTTAAGTTTGATTCATTTAGAAAAGAATGAACTATGTTTTGAATTGGAACTATTGATGGATGGAATGGGAGGTGTGATAATGAAGGATAAAGATTGAATATGATTGATGTATGATGATGAATGAGATGCGATTGAGAATGATGTGGATGTTGATGAATTATAATTGAATTATTTATATGGCTTATGAATTTGAATGATCTGAGATACGAGATTCCCTGGATAAAGTGTCGTCGCTTGCCACCACGTGTACCAGGTAGAAAACTCGATACTCTGTTGACCCTACGACGTAAGTGTGACCAGGCACTATATAAATTCGCAGGAATGTTACCCCCATTGAGCAATATTGATTATTTGAGAAAAAGCTATGCATAGACTCTTGGGGATGCACGTAGGGGGGACAGTCTAAGGATAATTCAGACTTGTCGGGTTGGCTGGATAACCGACAGATGAGCCTCATCAGCCATAGGACAGGCATGCATCATATGCATATTACTTGAACTACTTGCTTGTGCCTTAATTGGGTGTGCCTATATGTACTTGCCATGCTAAATGTGTATTTGTTACCTGTAATAACTGTAACCTTCTTGTGTTTACCTTTATCTATCTATTTGTCTGTGAAAATACATGGCGGAGTTGGAGGAATGGAGGAATGGCAGTATGGGACCTAGATTTAAGGTTAAGTTAGGTTTAAATATTTTTTGAAAACCACTTTTTATGGCTTCTGTTCAATACTTTAAGCTCTATAATCTGAGTGTTGGCGTTCTAGGATTGCCTCTGGCATTCCCAGGACCTTATATCTTATGTGTGTGGCACCTTTACCATACTGAGAACCCCCGGTTCTCATTCCATACTATGCTGTTGTTTTTCAGATGCAGGTCAGGAGCCATCTCGTTAGGCGTCTGGACTCTTAAAGCGTAGGGGTTACTGGGTAGTTTTGTTGTACAGTGATGTATATATATGTACTTAGCTTTCTCTCCGCATAACTTGTTCTTTTTTATCCTCTTAGAGGTTTATGGAGAGGCAGGATTGTATATATGTACTTTTAGGTTTTGGATACGTATGTATATATGTGTAAATATTCTCCGGCCAGTCTTGACTTCGCAAGCTGAGTTAGGAGCTTGTTATTTTGTATCTTTGGCACTCTATTCCTACTTTTGTTATCTTATGTTTAATAGTTAAGGTTTTCTTAGCACGCAAGATAACTCGTTCCTTGAGCGTTGCGCTTTCATTTTGCGATTTTTATTTCTCCTACCCTTTAAGGCTCCTAGCATATTATATTTCTTCTGCTATTATATGTATTTATTTTATTTTAGAGGTCGTAATACCACACCACCTTTGTTTTACGACTTAAGCGTAAAACTTAGTTTGGTAGGGTGTTACATTATGGTATCAGAGCAGTTCGTTCCTATAGAGCCTGAAAGACGGACTGATTATGCTTCTGTGCATTCTCTGTATATGTGTTTATGTGCTATTAGGATATCTGACTGATATATATGGCATAAAAGTTTGTGAGCATGCATTTGGAACTTAAAGCATTAGACATGCGATATTAAGACTGATCAACTTAATATCACTTATTTAGTGTGTATAAGGACCAGATGTCGACTCGCGGACGCGGTCGCGAGCGAGGTAGGGGTAGGATAGGCACCGTTACTCCTAGCCCGGTAGGGAATGATCCAGTAGACTTTATGGCTACTCTGGAAAATATGGCTGTAGCTATGTAGGCAACAGCTGAGGCACTGGGTAATAAGATAAACCAGGGTAATCACGGGAACAACAATGATGAGGACAATCTTATGACACTTGCTACATTTCTGAAAGTTCGCCCTCCGACTTTTGGGGGAACCTCAAATCCCACTGACGCAGATAATTGGATTTAGGCTATGGAAAGGGCGTTGCAGGCTCAGCAAGTTCCTGAAGAGCAATTGGTTGAATTTGGAACTTATCAACTACAAGGTGAGGCTCAGTATTGGTGACAGGGGACATGATGTATCCTGCAGGCAGGTGGCGCTGTGATAGTCGGGAGATTGGTTATTTAAGAATCCTATTTTGCTTGATTGTTCTGAGAAGTCAGTACAGTTTATGCCGGAAAGGTCAGAAGCGCCGATTGTGGTGAATAGTTACTATTTGAACTCTATGATAGTAAACTGTTCTGGGACTGAATGTCAAGGTATTATGTTATTAACTGCGGGAGTGTCAGGTGATTATCAGAGCTCAGAGCAGATTCCAGTTGTAAGTGAATTTCCAGATGTGTTTTCGGATGATATTAATGAATTTTCACCTAACCGAGAGGTTGAGTTTGCAATTGAATTAGTGCCTGGAGCCGGTCCAATTTTGATTACTCCTTATAGGATGTCACCTTTAGAAATGACTGAACTGAAGACTCAGCTGGAAGATCTATTGGGTAAGCATTTTATCCGACTAAGTGTTTCTCCGTGGGGAGCGCCAGTGTTACTGGTAAAGAAGAAGGACGGGAGTATGCGTTTGTGTGTCGATTATCGGCAATTGAATAAGATCAATGTGAAGAACAAATATCCGCTGCCTAGAATCGATGATTTAATGGATCAGTTACAAGGTGCCGGTGTGTTTCTAAGATTGATTTGCGATCCGGGTATCATCAGATAAGGGTCAGAGATGAGGATATTCCGAAAACTGCTTTCAGGACGCGTTATGGTCATTATAAGTATGCAGTGATGTCTTTCAGGTTAACTGATGCCCCGACAGTATTTATGGATTACATGAACAGAATTTTCCGGCCATACCTGGACAAGTTTATTATTGTCTTCATTGATGATATTCTTGTTTACTCTAAGACTGAAGAGGAACATGCTGATCATTTGCAAACTGTGCTGCAAATTCTGAGAGACAGGAAGTTATATGCTAAGTTATCTAAATGTGAGTTCTGGAAGAGCGAAGTGAAGTTTCTCAGTCACGTGGTGAGTAAGTAGGGAATAGCTGTGGATCCTGCTAAGGTGGAAGCAGTAATAAATTAGGAGCGACAAACTTCAGTGACAGAGATCAGGAGTTTTCTAGGTTTGGTGGGATATTATCGCAGATTCATTAAGGGATTTTCACAGCTCGCTTTACCTTTAACAAAATTGACTAGGAAGGATACGCCTTTTGTCTGGACTCCAGAGTGTGAAGAGAGTTTCCAAGCATTGAAGCACAGGTTGACTACTGCACCCGTGTTGGTATTACCTGAACCAAGTGAACTGTTTGAAGTGTACTGTGATGCATCGCTGAAGGGCTTGGGCTGCGTTTTAATGCAGCACCAGAATGTTGTAGCATACGCCTCACGACAGTTAAGGCCGCATGAAATGAACTATCCGACACATGATTTGGAACTTGCTGCTGTTGTGTTTGCTTTAAAGATTTGGAGGCACTACCTCTATGGCGTTAAGTTTCATGTCTTCTCAGACCATAAGAGTTTGAAGTATCTTTTTTAGCAGAAAGAGTTGAATGTGCGTCAGAGGAGATGGATGGAGCTTCTGAAAGATTTATCATCCAGGGAAAGCGAACGTTGTGGCGGACGCTTTGAGTAGGAAGTCTTTATATGCAGCTTGGATGATGATACGGGAGGAAGAGTTACTGAAGGCATTTCAAGGTTTGAATTTGGGAGTTAGAGAAGAATCTGGAATCCTGTATTTGAGTCAGTTGTAGATTTCAAGTGATTTTAAATCAGAACTTCTGAAGGCTCATCGAGACAGTGAAGCGTTGCGTAAGGTATTATCAGCAGTTGAACAGGAAAAATAGTGGAGAGTGTCAGAAGGACAGGATGGTTTATGGAGGTTCAAGAACCGGAATATTGTGCCGGATATTAGAGACTCGCGACAGAGTATCTTGAAGGAAGCTCATAAGAGCGGGTTTTCAATCCATCCAGTGAGTACTAAAATGTATCAGGATCTGAAAGCGATGTTCTGGTGGCCAGGTATGAAGAATGATGTGGCATGCATGTATCTAAATGTTTAACATGTCAGAAAGTTAAGATTGAGCATCAGAGACCATCAGGGATCCTTCAGCCTTTGGAGATTCTACAACGGAAATGGGAGATTATTACAATGGATTTTGTGATAGGTTTGCCTAGAACCCGATCTGGTTGTGACGCTATTTGGGTAGTTGTGAATCGACTGACAAAATCAGCTCACTTTCTTCCTATCCGAATAAGTTGCACAATGGAAGAATTAGCTCGAATGTATATTAAAGAGATTGTCAGGTTACATGGCGTGCCTTCTACCATTATATCTGATAGGGATCCCCGTTTTACATCAAAGTTCTGGGGAGCTTTTCACCATGTATTTGGGACTCAGTTAAGCTTGAGTACTGCGTATCACCCTCAGACAGATGGTTAGTCAGAGAGAATTATTCAAACTTTGGAAGATATGCTAAGGGCTTGTGTATTGGACCAGCCGGCGAGCTGGGATCGGTATATGCCATTAATAGAGTTTGCTTATAATAATAGCTATCATGCGAGCATTGGAATGGGTCCATATGAAGCTCTGTATGGCAGGAAATGTAAATCTCTATTGTGTTGGTATGAATTTGGAGAAAGGAGTTTATTAGGGCCTGAGATGATAGCTGAAACGACTGAGCAGATAAAGAAGATTCGTAACCGAATGCTTATAGCCCAAAGCCGCCAAAAGAGCTATGCTGATCAGAGGCGAAAGCCTTTGGAGTTCAAAGAAGGAGAACATGTCTTTCTGAAAGTTACACTAACCACTGGAATAAGAAGGGTTATTAAGACTAAGAAACTGAATTCCCGTTATATTGGACCGTTTGAGATTCTGAAAAGAATTGGGCCAGTGGCTTATAGAATTGCCTTACCACCTTTTATGGCTTCTGTTCAATACTTTAAGCTCTATAATCTGAGTGTTGGCGTTCTAGGATTGCCTCTGGCATTCCCAAGATCTTATATCTTATGTGTGTGGCACCTTTACCATACTGAGAACCCTCGGTTCTCATTCCATACTATGTTGTTGTTTTTCAGATGCAGGTCGGGAGCCATCTCGTTAGGCGTCTGGACTCTTAAAGCGGAGGGGTTACTGGGTAGTTTTGTTGTACAGTGATGTATATATATGTACTTAGCTTTCTCTCTGCATAACTTGTTCTTTTTTATCCTCTTAGAGGTTTATGGAGAGGCAGGATTGTGTATATGTACTTTTAGGTTTTGGATACGTATGTATATATGTGTAAATATTCTCCGGCCAGTCTTAACTTCGCAGGCTGAGTTAGAAGCTTGTTATTTTGTATCTTTGGCACTCTATTCCTACTTTTGTTATCTTATGTTTAATAGTTAAGGTTTTCTTAGCACGCAAGATAACTCGTTCCTTGAGTGTTGCGCTTTTATTTCGCGATTTTTATTTCTCCTAACCTTTAAGGCTCCTAGCATATTATATTTCTTCTGCTATTATATGTATTTATTTTATTTTAGAGGTCGTAATACTACACCACCTTCGTTTTACGACTTAAGCATAAAACTTAGTTTGGTAGGGTGTTACAGTGGAAGGTACACCATGTAATCTCACAATCTCCTTTATGTATAACCGTGCCAACTCCTCCATAGTACAACTTATCTGAATAGGCAGAAAATGAGCTGACTTGGTCAGTTGATCTACAACCACCCAAATAGCATCACAACCTATCTAAGTCCTTGGTAAACCCAACACAAAATCCATAGTAATGCTTTCCCATTTCCACTGTGGTATCTCCAAAGGTTGAAGGGTTCCTGCT
>NC_029791.2:13179282-13210097 GCF_000816755.2 Arachis ipaensis | reverse complement strand
TGGTGTTAAATTTTGACTTTCTGGCAAGTTAGGCATTTGGAGACATACAACACCACATCATTTTTCATTCCTGGCCACCAGAACATCGTCTTTAGATCTTGATACATCTTGGTGCTTCCAGGATGAATGGAGAACCCGCTCTTATGAGCTTCCTCCAATATGCTCTGTCACAAATCCCCGACATCTGGCATAATGATCCGACCCTTGAACCTCCATAACCCATCTTTATCTTCTGACACTCTCCATTGCTTGCCTTTGTCAATCGCCGGTAAAATCTTATATAACTCTTGGTCATTCTGATGAGCCTTTAGTAGTTCGGCCTTGAAGTCGCTTGAAATATGTAACTGGCTTAGGCATAAAGTCCCAAACACTTCTCTGATTCCTAGTTTCAATCCTTGAAAGGCTTTCAGCGGTTCTTCCTCTCTTAGAATCATCCCAGCAGCACGTAGGGATTTCCTACTCAGGGCATCCGCCACCACATTCGCCTTTCTTGGATGGTAGTTCAGCTAGAAGTCATAATCTTTTAGGAGTTCCATCCACCTCCTCTGACGCATATTCAACTCTTTTTGTTCAAATAGGTACTTTAAGCTCTTATGGTCCGAGAAAACTTGAAATTTCACACCATAGAGATAATGCCTCCAAATCTTCAAAGCAAAGACAACGGCTGCAAGCTCCAAATCGTGAGTTGGATAGTTTCTTTCATGTGGCCTTAACTGACGTGAGGCATAAGCTACAACTTTATGATGCTGCATTAACAGGCATCCTAAACCCTTCAAGGACGCATCACAGTATACCTCAAACGGTTCTCTTGGCTCAGGCAACACTAACACGGATACGATAGTCAATCTTTGCTTTAAGGCAAGGAAACTCTCCTCGCACTCAGGAGTACACACAAAAAGAACATCCTTCTGAGTCAGCTTGGTCAAAGGCAAATTGAGCTGTGAAAACCCTTTAATGAACCTCCAGTAGTAACCTGCCAAGCCTAAGAAACTCCTGATCTCCATCACTGAAGTTGGCCGCTCCCAATTCATTACCGCCTCAACCTTAGCAGGATCCACTGCTATTCCTTGCTTACTCACCACGTGGTCAAGAAATTTCACTTCAGACTTCCAGAACTCACACTTGGATAGCTTGGCATACAACTTCCTATCCTTCATGATTTGCAGCACTGTTCGCAAGTGCTCTGCATGCTCATGCTCTGTCTTAAAGTAGATAAGAATGTCATCGATAAACACAACAACAAACTTATCCAGATATGGATGGAAAATCCTGTTCATGTAATCCATGAATATCGTCGGAGCATTAGTCAGTCCGAAGGACATCACTGTATATTCATAGTGGCCATAACGCGTTCTGAAGGTAGTTTTGGAAATTTCCTCATCTCTGACCCTTATCTGATGGTACCTGGATCGCAGGTCAATCTTGGAGAATACACCGATTCCCTGTAACTGGTCCATCAGGTCATCAATCCTAGGCAACAGGTATTTATTCTTCACAGTAATCTTATTCAACTGCCGGTAATCCACCCATAATTGCATACTCCCGTCTTTCTTCTTCACCAGTAGTACTGGCACACCCCACGGAGATACACTTGGTCGGATAAAGTTCTTACCCAATAGATCCTCCAGTTGAGACTTCAATTCGGCCATTTCTAGAGGTGACATCTTATAAGGAGCACTCGAGATTGGTCTGGCCCCCAGGTACTAACTCAATGGCAAACTCAACTTTTCGGTTAGGTGAAAATTCCTCAATATCATCAGAAAACACTTCTGGAAACACTTCTGGAAACTCACACACAATTGGAATTTGCTCTAAGCTTTGAACATGACCTGAAACACCCGCAGCTAACAACAATATTCCCTAACATTCGGCCCCAGAATAGTTCACTGTCATGGAATTCAGGTAGTAGTTATTCACCACAACCGGCCCCTCTGTGTCTTCTGGCATAAAGCACACTGTTTTTGCAGAGCAATCGAGTAGAATATGATTCTTGGATAACCAGTCCAATCCCAGAATGAGATCAAGACCAGTCATCGGCAAACAAATTAGGTTATGCACAAAGTCACGCTGTTGTATCCGAAAGGGAACTTGGGGGCACCCTAACCTAGTCACCATAGCCTTGTGGGTGGCATTATACACCTTTAAATCATACCCTAGGACTACTATTTTCAATCCTAATTCATCAGCCTTCTCAAATGCAATAAAAGAATGTGTAGCTCCAGAATCAAACAAAGCATTCAAAGTTTTACCAGCCGTCTCACAGTTACCTCTGATCAATATCTCTGACCCCTCAGCGCCTACTGAAGAAGTAGTATATACTCTCCCTGGTTGCTACACTCGGCCTGTCTCATACCTCTTCTTCTCTGGGCAGCTATTAGCCAAGTGTCCAGGCTGTCCACAGGAATAACAGACTCCAGTCCCAAATCTGCATGGCCTTGAATGGTACTTCCCACATCTGTGGCAACTCAAATCCTGTTGTGGCTGCTTCCCCTGTCTTCTTCCCTGATTAGCATTGGTATTAGGCCTCCTGAAGTTGCCTTGTCCTTGGTTATTCTGAGGGACAAAGCCTCTACGCTTGAACTGTCTACCCCTAGGTGCAAAATTCCTCCCTGTGGTCCTCTAGAATGGCATCTTTATACCCCTTTTTCTGCTGCAGCCCTTCTGACACACTCCTCGGCCACCCTGCTCATATTCACAAGCTCAGAGAACACCCAAATCTCCATAGGTGCTACAAAGCTCTAAATGTCACTCTTAAGGCCTCCTTCATACTTTATGCACTTCCACTCAGCAAAATCCTCAGGAGCTCCCTGACAGATGCGTGAAAAACGGCACAGTTCCTCAAATTTGCTTGTGTACTCAGTAATGGTCATCTGGCTCTATTTCAGCTGAAGCAATTCAAGTTCTTTGGTATTTCTAACTGAGTTGGGGAAATATTTCTTATAGAATTCCTCTCGGAATAATTCCCAGGAGATCACAACCCCATCAGGCTGCAGGATGTGCCTCATGCCCTGCCACCAATGCTGAGCTTCACCATGCAGCTGGTATAGGTTCCAAACTCAATCCACTGTCCATCAGAAACCTGCTGAGCCTGTAATGTCGGCTCAATAGCTTGTATCCAGTTATCTGCATCAGTAGGGTTTGAGGTCCCTCTGAAGGTCGGAGGGTGAACTTTCAGGAAGGAATAAAGTGACATAGGACCATTATCGCCATTATTGCCATTATTTCCATTATTAATTTGATTTCCCAGGGCTTCAGCTGTCGCTTGCATTGCTGCTGCCATATTGCCTAAAGCAGCCATGAAGTCTACAGAGTTAGGAGTATTCCCTGATGCTTCAGGCATAGCATTGCCTATTCTTTCTCTATCTCACCCGCGTCTGCGTCCGCGAGTAGACATCTGGTCCCTATACACACCAAACAAGTGATATCAAGTTGATCAGTCTCAATATCGCAAGCCCAGTGCTTTAAGTCCCAAATGCATGCTCATGAACGTTTATGCCACATGTATCAGTTAGATATCCTACTAGCACATAAACACATACACAGAGAATGCACAGAAGCACAATCAGTCCGTCCTCAGGCTCTATAGGAACGAACTGCTCTGATACCATAATGTAACACCCTACTACACAATATTTTATGCTTAAGTCGTAGAACAGAGGTAGTGCGATGTTACGGACCTCTAATCAGTTAAAATATACATATAATAGTGAAAGAGATAATATATTAGGAGCCTTGAAAAATGGGTAAAACAAATTCGCAAAATGAAAAGCGCAACGCTCAAGAAATAGGATTACTTGCCTGCTAAGGAACCTAAAAGATAATGATAGAGATAAGTAAGAGAGTAAAGCAAAGCCAAGAAAACAGCATAACTAGCTCCTGACTCAGCCTGTGAAACCAAGGCTGGCCAGAGAATATATATACATACATATACAGATATCCCAAAATACTCAAAACTCAAAATAAGACCCTAACTCTCCTTTAACCTCTATGAGGAACAAAATAAACAAGTTTCTTGGAGAGCAAGCTAAGTACATAGGTACATATATATACAATCATAGAACCCAAAATAACCCAGGGACTACTCCGCTTCAAGATCCAGACGCCTAGCGAGGAGCCTTACGACCTGCATATGAAAACAACAATATAGTATGGAATGAGAATCGGAGGTTCTCAACATGGTAAAGGTGCCACGCGTATAATAGATAAGGTCCTGGGAATGCCAGAGGCAATCCTAGAACTCCGTCATACAATTGTAAAACTTAATTTCTAAACAGAAGCCATAAATAGGGGTAGGTAATCTAAACCTGCCTAAACTCACTCAATTGTAAACCTAACATAACACCAAACCATTTCACCCTTTCCTCTATCCCTCCGTCATCCATAATTCAGCAGAGACAAGCAAACAAACAAGTTCACGCACATGTGATAAGCAGGTAGTGCAAGTAGCAAGTATAACAGGTAGCAGGAGGTGTATATTCAATTAGGCAAACCCAAGAAATGCATAGCAATCAAAACAAACAAATGCACATGATGTATGCATGTCCTATGGCTGATGAGGCTCATCTGTCAGTTATCCAGCCAACCCGACAAGTCTGAAAACCTTAGACTGTCCCCCGTCGCGCATCCCCAAGAGTCTATGCATAGATTTCACATTCATTCATTATATAATCACTCAATGGGGGCTATCCATACCCGGGAATTTATACGTGCCCGGTCACCCTTACGATGTAGGGTCAACAGAGTATCGAGGTTCAACCTGGAACACGTGGTGGCAAGCCACGGTTCTTATCCAGGGAAACTCGTATCTCAGATATCATCATTCATAAGCCATTTCATTTTCATAATCGATATATAATCATTTATCAAGCCATGGCATTAAACTTCATTTAACATCCTCATCTCCTTCATATAACTCATCATTTTACCTCTTACTTCACCCCCAAGATATCTTATTTTCCTAGCTCCAATTAGCTAATGAACTTAGTAATATACTTTAAGTCTTAAAAGGAAGAAAATGGAGGTGTAGAAGTGAAAATTTGGTTTAAAACAGCCAAAATCCAGTTTTGCAGCAAACAGAGGCCACACGTACGCATGGGTCACGCGCACGCGTGGAGCGAACAGCAAGTCACGCGTACGTGTGAGTCATGCGTATGCGTGATCGTGCGCATTAGCTTCTCACGTGCATGCATGGCTTCTCGCGCATGCGTCGTTAAAATACCACGCCACGCGTACGTGTGGACCACGCGTACGTCAAGGGGTGGCAATGGGTAGGATAGGGTAGGGTTTGGATCCAACCCTAACCCTACCCGCAAGTTGAGATTTTTATATAAACTCAACCCTACCCTACCCGCGGGTTGAGAATATCCCAACCCTAACCCTACCCGCGGGTACCCGACCTTACCCGCGGGTTACAAAAAATATACAATATTATTATATAACTTGATGATAATTTAAAATAGAACTAATTTTTCTATAAAAAAAAAGATATTAAATTATCAGTTAATGATTTTCTTTTAGTGGTTAAGGATATTTTGCATTTAGTGAGAGGTCTTTGGTTCAACATCCACTTAAAACATATTTTTATATAAGTATATAACATAAACATATATAGAGTGCGGATTGGTCGGGTAGGGTTGAGGCTCAACCCGCACCCTACCCGACCCGCACGAGAACCCTACCCACACCCTACCCTACCCGCTGTAGATCGGGTTGACAACCTACCCGATCGGGTGGGGTCAGGTTGGGTACCCGCGGGTAGGATACATATTGCCACCCCTCAGTACGTGTGGATGGACGTTTTCCAAAATTGGTAGAATGTCCAGAAAGCTACTATAAACCAGATTTTAACACCCGGATCACAGTTTTATATATCAAATTTTCGTCGTCCATAACTTTCTCCACAAGATTCTATTTTTCACAAAATTGGTATTGTTCAAAAGCTTATTAAACCATCTTTCAATTGAAACAAACCACAATTCCATCCAAAATTTGAGGAGCAAATTATGGACTTCCAAAGTTCACCAAAATTCACTTTTTTCCAAATAATACCCAAACCTCTTTTTCACCAAATTCACATTTCCTACCCATAAAATCTGCATATTATCAACATATCAATCCCATTCATCAACAACCACTCCCAAAATTACCTTTAACTAATTCAACAAGTCTTAACCACCAATATATATCAACATATAACACATATATGATCAACCCTTCATTAACATGCATCAACACTTCACATATATTATCCCTTCAACACATATATCAACTCTTTATTAACACATATCAATATCTTCATCAACCCCTCATTAATGATCTCAAGAACACATGTTCAATACTAACAATTCATGCTCATAACTTCCAACACTAGCTCAATTACAAGAAACACATATTCAATAATTTCAATAACTCATAAATTCCAATACAAGTTCAACCATAAATTTATCCAACAACTTCACAAGACTAATCATTTACTGCATTTAACCAATTCAACTTAACCTATGGTTCTCTAGCCTAAGTTTTCACAACACCTTAAATGTTAAACGCGCGAAACCTAAACCATACCTTGGCCGATCACTTTATTCAATCCAAGGCAGCCTCACAAGCTATAAGACAGCCCCTCAAGCTTAGAGTAACCAGCCACAAACTTAGCGTCAATCACCACCAAGCCTCCAAATGTCCACTTTTCACGTTTAATGCTTATATACAAACTTAATTCACACCTAACACACATATATATCCAAATTCAAATTTTTACATAATGACATCAAGATTAGATTAGGGTTTAGGTGGTCCTTACCACACCCATACGCGTAGTAATTCAAACCCAATAAGCTCCACAAGCTAAATCGAACCTAAAACACCAAATTGGGCAAAATCTCACCATAGGGTTTCAAATTTAATAATAGAAAGATAATAGAGATTCTGGAACAAAAATGGAGCTTACCGGTGAAATTGATCAACAAAAATGTAGAGCTCGACGCGCTGGACGCATGGCCGTGAACGGTGCGGCGATCGGAACTCAAACGAGGAAGTTATGGTAGTTGGAAATATTGAAGAGGGTTAGGGAAGCTCTCCTCCTCTCCCCTTCTATTTTGGCGTCGCTGAAGCTAAATGAGGGAGAAGAAGCTGCTGCTTCTTTTAAGTTATGTGTCCAGTTGGACCCATGGGTCCGGTTTGGGCTCTGGTTCGGTCTTTCCAGTCCAATTTTGGGCCAAATTTTTTGAAATTGGTATCAAAATTCTTGTTTTGAAGAGATCTATCCTATTTTGATATTAGTTTTTTATTTTTTATTTTTTAATTAAAATTTGATTTATTGACTAATTATTTATCGATTTTAGCGAGGTTTACAATTATTATTATTATTATTTTTGAGCTGTATTTTTTTATTGAAATATCAAAAATTTTGTAAGAGACGTGATTCTCCTCCTAAAACCAATCTATTCTTAATATATAAAAGTAGATAGATAATTTTATCCACATTACTTGTAAGACATATTTCTCTGCCTACTAATGTCATGTTAGCAACATTGCTTATTTGGCAAAACTTTAGAAACAACCACTCAATCTTTGCCAAATCAACTATTATTTCCAAATCAGCAAAAAAATAAAATATACAAAAAAATATACAAGTAATAGAAATATATGCAAATTAGGCTACAAAATTACCATTAACAATGAAAATAATTAGAAATTAATAGTGTCTAACCAAATTTGTAACCTACAAGAATCCATATCTCTATATTTATTATATCTTACCGTTATAAATAATACAATAAATTTATAACCCCAATAATTAATTTATTAATTTTTATAAATAACTCAATAAATGTAATAAACATCCATATTACAAATGTCATAATAATCTATTAATCATAATAAATTTTACGTTACAAATATTCAAATTCCATACTATTTGAACTACTTATATAAATCTCTTATCACTATTTCTTCAAATAACATCAAGCACAAGAAATTTATTTTCGCACTACACAACATCTCAAATTTACTCAATGGAGCATCATTCTTTGGACAATATCACCAAACAAATGCAGAGTCTATAGGAAATATTAACACCCACAAATGAAGAAGATTCTCTTTGCTTAGACATGAATATATTAGATGAAAAGGTACAAAAAAACATATTTATTGTATTTTTAAATTGAATTTACGAAAAAAATACTTTTAATTATTTTTATTTTTTATACTTTTTATATTATTTTATAATACTTTATATATAATTGTATTTTAATATCATTAAAATTATACTTCTTTCAATATGCTATTCATTGTTCCTTTTCTAATAACTTAAAAAAATGTAATCAACCATTATTTTAAATTTGCTAACTCTCTGCAGGAAACACCTCTTCATGTAATTGTAAAGAGAAATATGATGAACAAATTCAAACATTTGTTACAAGAAGGAAAAGTCTATACTATAGACTAATTAAAGATATAATGAAAGCAAATTTTTTACTCACAACTGTTGCGAAAGAAATTAAAGATCCAATTTTGAATATTTTACAACATTATTTTAAATTTGCATCACTTGAGACATTGTCTAAAAGAGTGGGTCAAAGAAAAATATTAACAGGTAATTTCACTTTATACTATTTCAATTATTCTTATTAAAAATAACTTATTCGAAAAAAATTCTACACATTTTTGTTCTTTTTATTGTAGATATCATTGAAAAACTGCATGCACAGCAAGAGATTAAGGAGAAAGAAAACCATACAAATTCAAGACACATCTTCGAAAGAAGAACATACATGCAAAAATAGAACAAACAACACAATAGAAAGTGCATACAACTCAACAATTCATAAAGATCATGACTTTACAAGAACCTATGACAAAAAGAAGAAAGCAATAACTCTAACAATAACCAATCAAAAAAAGGAGGACGAGTACCACATAAGAAGATTAAGTCCATCAACTAAAACAAATGCAAAAATCAAACCACCAAATAAAAATATCACTTTATACAACTCTAACATCCAAATCTTTTGTACTACAAATTATTTTAAACAAAATACCTTTTAAATTTAACTTCAATTTATATATATTTAATTTAATTCTACAAAATATAACTATTATTAATATTTATTATATACTATCATTAACTTACCGTCCGCGCATCGCGCGGGTCTCATTGTAGTGATTAATTAAAAGGGAAAAAATATCAGTTACTCTAAACGACCATGTGTTGTTCAAAAACTCTAATTTCAGTGACAATTGATGTCTCTGCTATCATCAACCGTGGAGTATATATGATTTTGAACCTTTGTGTATAAATCTTTCACCTATTAACAAACACAATTGTTCAAAAAACTCTAATATCAGATTTTATTGAGTTTAAATTACATTCCAACCCTTGAATTTGTTCCCCAGTTAACTATTGTTCGTTGAATTATGGAATTAATCATTTTCTTTTCACCTAAGTTCACAGGGTTCACCAAGATGCATGAGATGGCAAAAATCAGAGTCAGCATGAACGCCCAATTAAAATACATATATATATATATAAAAGAAAAAAAAGAAGGGGCATGTTAAATGGCCCTTTTTCATTGTTAGTTTTTATGAACAATTCCTGCATTCCGAATCTTCCAGGGGATTAATTTAAAACAAACCATTTACATGATGGAAAAAATTAGCCACTTTTTTTTTCTTTCATAAAATCACCAAAATCATATTTTGTTCTTGTCTAGTACATATTGTAATCAATATTTTCCATTCTTCAAAAAAAAGAAAAGGAACAGGAACAAAGGCTCTAAACAGGTTTCCACAATTGCAATAATAACAAACTATAAGAGCAATGATAATAGAAGATGCAGTTCATTTAATTGGCCAAAAAACCGAATCAAATTCTGTTTTCTTTTCCTTTGTTCTACAAAGATACACTATCTCTATGAAATCAATTTTAAACCTGAGATTTGATTATCTTTTTTTTTTCTTCTCACTATTTTATTTAATTTATCTTATTTGTAATCTTTTCAAATCTTGAAATTAACTTACATTTTTTAAAATCAGAAGATACTGATTGATTGAAAGATTTAATTTTAATTTGTCAAACAAATTAACATAATATAAGAAGAGGTGCTTGATTGAATGAAGTATACACATTAACGTACACTTTCCAAAACTTGTGCGCAACTCACATTCTCTTCAATCTTCATTGCTAAAGAAAAGAATGGAAACGCATAGAGTCAAACTACGCTGCCAATGGTTCCCATGCAGATCACGTTCTTCATGCAGCGCCAAGAACAAGCTGAAAGAATATATAAAAGAAAAAAAGAAGGGGCATGTTAAATGGCCCTTTTTCATTGTTAGTTTTTATGAACAATGCCTGCATTCTGAATCTTCAAGAGGATTAATTTAAAACAAACCATTGACATGATGGAAATAATTAGCCACTTTTTTTTTCTTTCATAAAATCACCAAAATCATATTTTGTTCTTGTCTGGTACATATTGTAATCAATATTTTCCATTCTTCAAAAAAAGTTAGAAAAGGAACAGGAACAAAGGCTCTAAACAGGTTTCCACAATTGCAATAATAATAAACTATAAGAGCAATGATAATAAAAGATGCAGTTCATTTAATTGGTCAAAAAAACGAATCAAATTTTGTTTTCTTTTCCTTTGTTCTACAAAGATACACTCTCTCTGTGAAATCAATTTTAAACCTGAGATTTGATTATCTTTTTTTTTTCTTCTCACTATTTTATTTAATTTATCTTATTTGTAATCTTTTCAAATCTTGAAATTAACTTACCTTTTTTAGAAACAGAAGATATTGATTGATTGAAAGATTTAATTTTAATTTGTCAAACCCTATACGGAGGTGAGACCAAATCTCTATATGCGAGAGTTTTCGAGACAATTTTTGAAGGGAGTACTAGAAGAGAGAATTGTCTGATCAACTATTTCTCAGTGGAAGCGCCGGTTATGCCGGAGAAGAAGGAAGAGAACGGCAAGAAGCCTTATGCAAAGAGAGTGTGCCAACGAATCTTCGCGACTCAATCTAATCCTTCTTTTGAAACCTACATTGAAACTCTGTTCGGAGCTCTTCCTAAATGGCTTGATTACCTTTCTAATTTTACTCCTTATGCACATGAATCTTGTTTCTTCCAGGATGAGTCTGAGCTTGTCTTGATATAAACGCGTAATCCTTGAATCTTGTGTGCTCGCTGTGAGTAGAGTTGCTCTTATTCGCAAACCGTATTCTTCAGAGTCAGCTGAGATTCCTTTGACTCTCTATACACTTTGTTCTTTCCACCAAAAGGTCATTGATTTGAAATCTTTTCTTGAGATGCACTTAGGATCCTCTTCTTGTGCATTCCATTATTTCAGTACAACTCTGTTTAACTGTATACGAGATTTTCTTTCTGATTTCTCACAAACATCATTCGTATTGTTTATTCATCTTTTGAGCTTAATGACTTCTTGAAAATCTACTCGAGTCTATACTAGTATCGCGTATGAATCCTAGCTGTAACCGTCGAAATGTTGATTCCTTAAGAGCAAGACTTTTGGACGCAAAAGATAAAGCATGTAAGCGTGCGCCATCAATAGGAGTTTTGGAGTTTTAAATTCTTGCCAACCATAATGTCTATGATTAAGTTAACGCACTAGCTAGAATGCACCGTTTGCATGGATACCCGAATGCAAAGAGAGCTTTTCGAACTCCAAAAGAAGAATTAACCGCTGTGCCAATAGTCATGATACCCGAACTTAATTAACTAGTCGGAATTTTTGCGATGCATTACTAGAGGGGTTGAGGATGCGTGCGAATACAACATCGTGAATTGGTGACGGACGCCTTGAGCAAGAAGTTCCTGAGGAATGCTTGAATATAAATTTCGGAGGAAGGAATGCTAGGTAAGTTGGAACTCTAAGTTGGATATCGAGAGTGTAGCTGAAGGAGTCAAACTAAACCTATTAAAGTCTTAAAACATGGCAAAGACGAGATACAGAAAGCGTAAGAAGACGATAAAGAGCTACCGAGGATGTCGAAGTCTGGTAAATAAACAGAAAATCAAGAAGAGATCGAGGGAAACAAAGAATGAGACTGGGAGGAATGAAGAAACAGATCGAAAGTACAAGAGATTAGTATGCCTAATGCAAAGAGTAGGAACGTAAACCATTGTCCGAAGCCATCAAGGACGGATCTCAATTCAACCGAGGATTGCTAAGGCGTATCACAAGTATAATAAGATAGGGTTGAGTGTCCGATACGATGGATAATATGATGACGAGTGTGACTGAATATCTGACATGTTCGAAGATAAGAAGCAAGTACCAAGAGTCATCTTAGTTGTGATAACCATGGAAGGGTTCACAATGAAAGTACAAAGGATTGCTACTGATTGTGAAAGGGGTTATCGGGGACTAGGATAGGAAGTAATGTTGTTAGGTGATCGTGGGTCAGTCAACCCAAAGCTATTCCACCCATCGGGACAAACTGTTTATCGAAGATATTAAACGAGATTAGACATCAGAAAGTAAGTAAGGCTTCACGGTGCGCTAAAAGCCTCTGTGCTAATTTGAAACTGGAGCATCAAACATTTTCATTTCCTGAATCTGATAGTCGAGACGATGGAGAAAAGCTACAATAGATTCAAGTTAAGATTCTCACTATGAAAAGCCGATAGAAGAGTTATGCGAACCTAAAGAAAAGACTTTTCAAGTTTGAAGAAGGAAGATATGCATTTCTAAAGATTACTTCAACGAACTAGAATCAGATGAGCAATCGAAAACTAAGAAGTTAAACACCGCTACGTTGGTCCATTTCAATTTCGGGAGAGCATTGATGGCTAGTGGCATATCAAATAATTTTCCTGCCGTACCTTTCGAACCTTTTCGACGTACTCCACATTTCGTAACTTCTGAAACACGCTTCTAAAACAAATTCATATCTTACAACCTGCGTTAGTTTAAACGAAAGGAGATGGACACTTCGAGTGATGAGGTCAGCTTCAAAAAACTCTAAGTATGCGGAAGGACTACCCACACCTCTTTTTAGATAACTGAATCTGAATTTTGAGGGCAAAATTCTTAATTAGGTGGGTAGGATGTAAACCCCACAAAATTAGCGAATAATTAATCAATAAATTAGATTTTAATAGAATAAATTAGAAATGTAAATTTTATATTAAAATAAGATAGAGCTAATTAAAATGAAAATTTTGACACTAATTTCGAAGAATTTGGCCCAAGATTGGCCGAACAGACCGAACCGGTCGAACCGAACCCGAACCGAGCCCGTGGGCCCAACTAGCTCACTAAATAAAATGAGCTGAAGCTCATTCTTCCCATTTCTGCATGCAAAAACACGCTAGAAGCAAGCAAACACGGGGGGAGAACAAGTAACAATCCTAACCCTCACTCATATAATCAAATCTCAATAACTTTTGATCCGGAGCTCCGATCGCCGTACCGTTTGCAGCCACGCGTTCGCGTCGTTGAGCTCTACAAAACCCAGTCATTAATTAGGTAAGAAAATTACTTCTTTGTTCTAATTTCTTCCTTCTCAATTTCGAATTATATAAGCAATTATGTTGAAAATTGCTTAATTCCGGTGTTTAGGTTTGAATTAGCTTAAGGAGAACGTTCAATCTTGCTTCTTTGGTGCTTGTACAAGGTGAGAATCCTAGAACTCTAGCTAATTCATTAATTTTGTATTTTGGATATTGAGTGTTGGGAATATGTTTGTGATAATTATGTTAGGTGCATGTAAACATGTGATACGAGGCAATTGGATATGTTGGAAGCTTAATTGGAAGCTTGGAGTGAGTTCTAGTTGCTGGATTTTGGTGGTTGGGGCTTACAATTTTGTCTTGTGGGTTGTCTTGGATAATACGTGAAAATCGGCCAAGGTATGGTTTAGGTTTCTCGTATTTAATATGTAAGGTTTTGTGAAAACTTAGGCTAGATGATCATAGGCTAGGTATGAATGTTTGAATGCGTTAAATGTTTAGTACTTTGATAATGATTGTCGATTTTGGTTGATTATTAGCTTGGTAACTAATGTTGGTGATGGAACATGATGTTATATGGTGAACTAGTGATAATCGGCAATGTATTAAGGAATGAACTTATATATGTGATGAAGGATGATGATCTTGTTGTTTAGTTGAGTAATTTGTATATGGGATTGTGCATATGATAGTATAATTGATTAATCTAGGAGGTGGAGGTTTTTGGCATTCTAAAGTGGTATGTTGGGGTGTGGGTATTGAGTTTGTTGTGGTAAAAATGGAGGTTTGAGGTTTTGAATAAAAACTTGATTTTTAACGAACTTCGGCAGTCCATAACTCGAGCCTCAAATTTTGGACAAAAATAAAGTTTGTTTCAAATCAAAGAGGATTTTACAAGCTTTAAAACGATATAAATTCTGCGGAAAACCGAATCTTGTAGAAGAAGTTATGGACGCAGGAAATCTGGTATAAAAACTGAAAATTTTTAAAATACAGCAGAACCAGAATTTTTGGTGTGTGCCTACGCACACTGATGTGTGCACGCACCCAGCAATAGCAACAACTTCACTTGTGCATACGCACGCCTTTGTGCGCACGCACACCTGGTGTTTTACAGAAAATGTGCGTACTCATGCCATGGTGCGCACGCACGCACCGGGGGATGCTTTCTACTGGTGGCGCTCGCATAGGTGAGGCGCACGCACACTAAGTAGTTCCTGGTTGGTGTGCGCACGCACACTTGTGTGCGTCCGCACAGACTCTGTTTTTCCAGCACTTGTATTTTTATGATTCGGATATGATTTCAATTCTCTAAATCTCTATTTTTATTCTTTTAACCCTAGATCTTATTAGTAAGTTTAGTGATAAGTTGGAGTTAGGAAATTAAGGTAACTTGGAGGTGAAGTAAAGTTGAAAAGGTGATGATTTAGGTATGAGAAGATAGGTGGCATAAATGCATATGTATATATATCTTTTAAATTATGAAACTGGCTAATGAAAGAGCACTCTTTCTCGAAAGAGCGATCCCAGGAGAAGGTGGAAGGTGAGGATCCCCTTCTTTGTTCCTCCTGGTATTGTAAAATCACCCCCAGCGAGATGGTGGGAGGTTAGGATCCCCTCCTTTGTTCCTCCTGGGCATATGAGAACATATCTCCTGGGTAGATGCAAGGGTTGTGGTTCCGCCTCACTTGCTCCAGGTTGGTTAGTATAGAGGCTCCCCGGGTAGACGCAAGGGTTGTGGTTTCGCCTCACTTGCTTTGGGTTATGATAAACTATGTAAAAAGATGCAAACATATGAGATGTTTATGAATGAATATGAATGATGATCTGAGATACGAGTTTTCCTGGGTAAAGAACCGTGGCTTGCCACCACGTGTTCCAGGTTGAAACTCGATACTATGTTGACCCTACGTCGTAAGGGTGACTGAGCACGTATAAATTCTTGGGAATAGTAGCCCCCATTGAGCAAAGTTTTATATATGAAAGTATGAGTTATGAATGATATGAGAAAAAAGCTATGCATAGACTCATGGGGAGGAGCGACGGGGGACAGTCCAAGGGTTTCGGACTTGTCGGGTTGTCTTGATAACCGACAGATGAACCTCATCAGGCATAGGACAGGCATGCATCATGTGCATCTTGTTTGAATTGTTTGATTGTGCATTAACTGGGAATGCCTAACTGCTTATAACATGCTATTTGATATACTTGCTATATGTACTATTTGTATTCTCCCTGTGTTTGCTTTTGTTTGCTTGTTTGTCTCTGTAATATCATCAGAGATGGAGGAACGGAGGAAAGACGGAGAGATTTAGGAACCTAGTTCAGTTTTAGTTAGATTTTAAGGAATCAGTTTACTTTAGAAAGCCTTAGAAAATCACCATACTTTATAGCTTCTGTTTTAGTTCTTTAGGTTTATAATCTGAGTGTCGGCGTTCTAGGATTGCCTCTGGCATTCCCAGGACCTTATATCTTATGTGTGTGACACCTTTACCATACTGAGAACCTCCGGTTCTCATTCCATGCTATGTTGTTGTTTTTCAGATGCAGGTCGAGAGGCACTTCGGTAGGCGTCTGAAGTTTCTACGGCGAAGTGGTTTACCTTGGGATTCCTTTTTGTTATTTTGATATATGTATATATCTATACGTGTATAGTTTCTCCTCTTATGTATAAAAATGCTTTATTTATGTACCTCTTAGAGGTTTTATGGAGAACCTGGAGTTTCTACGGTGAAGTGGTTTGTTTTGGGGTATCCTTTTGTTATTTTGATATTATTATGTATAAATTTATAGTTTCTCCCCTTGTGTATAAGAATGCCTTGTTTATGTACCTCTTAGAGGTTTTATGAAGAACAAGGGTTTATGTATGTGCATTTTGGGACTTGGGGCTATGTATATATATATATATATATATATATATATATATTCTCTGGCCAACCTTAACTTCGCAGACTGAGTTAGGGGCTTGTAACCTTGTATTCTTGACTCTCTGTTCCTATTTTATGTTTAGTCATGCCTTTAAATCTTAATTTCTTCCCACGCAAGTAATCATGTTTCCTGAGCGTTGCGCTTTTATGTTTTGCGATTTTTGCTTTACCTTTTATTCAGGGCTCCTCGTATATTAAATCCTTTTAATTATTATACTATATATATTTTATTGTAGAGGTCGTAGCGCCTCACCACCTCTGTTTTACATCCTAGGTGTAAAGCTGTGTGGCAGGGTGTTACAAATTCAATGGAACAGTACAACAGTAGGGGCCTCTTCTATTCTGATATTTGGTTCAGGTTTTTTTTCCCTAAACTTCTTGATTTTCTATTTTTTTATCATTTTTATTTCTATTAGACAGTTTTATGGCTATTCATATTGGGGGTGAAACAGATCTTAGGTTTGTTACAGTGAGTTAGATTATTTTTTCACGGTGAGTTGGATTATTTTCTCTCATAATTTATACGTGATTTGCTCGTCATAAGGTCTACTGCAATATTATTGCACCCAGTAGTCATGACAAGAGTTGGTATTCATCCATAGTTTATATGTTTATATGTTTATATGTTTAGTCAAATTTTCTAATAAATAGTTTTAGAGAAGTGCGTTAAAATTGTTGTAGATGATCCTCTCTAGAATATTTTAAATCTAGTAACATGTAGTTCTAAACTAGTTTACATTTTTTATTATTGTGGGACAGAATTGTAGAATAAATAAATAAACAAAATATTAAGATTAAATACTGAAAGAACAAACATGAAAATTTGCAGACCTTCATGTGCATTATGAAATTCAACTGGAACACTTAACTGTGTTGGTTGCAGTGATTCTTACAAGCTTGTGCCTGGGGTGATGGAAGGTGTGCCTTCTTCAGGGGATTAAAATAGAGAGTTTGGGTAACAATGCAAGTTTTTGAAAATCAAATAATTAGTTATTTGTGATTTATTTTATTTGTTGATAATTTTACTTGAAGAAAATTATTTTACTAAAAATAATTAAATAGAGTTTCATGATAATTGAAGTTTAAATTAATTAAAATTTTATTATAGTTGAATATAATTTTGATAATTTTTTAAAAAAAGAAAGAATTGTATAATTTAATTTAAAATAAATTCTATTATAATAAATTATGATTTAATTTGAGTTCTTTAATTTTAGAAAATAATCTATCGAGCATGATTAAATTGATTTTATGAATACTTTGGGTTTAAGTTAAATCATATTCTTGTTTAATTTTTATAATTGATTATTTTATATGATTTGAAATTAATGTCCCGCTGATAGAAAAATAAATAAAAAGTTATATCATTTAATTTGAATAATTAATATTGAGTTTAAACTATATTTTATAAAAATGTGATTAGTATGTTTATTTTATATTTTAAATTAAAAATAATTAATTTAATTTAATAATATTCGTGGATATGTCTAATAATTAATATATTTTAAATACATATATAAAGAGACACATCTAGAAAATATATCTATAAAGACATTTCTATTAAACATAGCTATAAAAAAGACATTTTTATTAGACACATCCATAAACACACTTCCATAAAACACAATTATAAATAAGAGTTGGTAGAAGTTGGCAGATATGCTGTTGGTAACGTAGCGGAACCGTTTTCCAAATTAATTGAGAAACCCTAACCCTGAATCCCTTAACCCATCCACCGAAACCCCTTCCCCAAACCCAGCAGCCTAGACGCACACTGAAGAAACGGAAAAGAGAGAGAGAGAGAGAGACCGAGAGAGGAAGCCCGTGAAGTCGCCGCTGAGCCACCGCCGCTGTGTCCTACCTGCGCCGCCGTTCACGCTTGTCGCCGTCCAGCCGTTGGTGCGAGCTCGTTGCCGTCGAGGAGAAGCTGCCGTCGCGTTCTGATCGTCGTCGCGCTCTGCTGCCACGAGGTCGCCGTCGTCGTTGCTTCGAAGGGAGCCGTAGTCATCGCCGTCATAGTCGCCGTCGAGCATGAAGGGTGGAGGAGAGAGAGCTCGCGTCCGAGGCTGAAGAGGAGATGCTGTCTGCGCTGCTGCCAGGGCCCGTCGCCATCACCGTCGCACACATGAGAGGGGGAAAACGAGCAGAACGCGAGGAAGAGGAGGAGTTCTCGTCACTGTTGTGTGCCCAGTCATCACTGCTGCTTCCAATCCCGCCGTTGATGCTGTTGCGACTATCACCATTGAAGCTCGCCAAATCTGCTCCTACTTCTGGATTCTGGAATCTGAGAAAACGCCACTGCCGCTGCTGTTTGTTGGGTTCAAGATCGCTGCTGCTGTTCTTGCTCTGTTCTGCCTCTGCTTCTAGTTTTGTAGTTGCTGGAGCCTTTGCCGCCGGGAACCAATGTTGGAGCTGCTCTTGATGATTCTGATGCTGCTACGTAGGTTCCGAGCTGCTGTGTTGTTGCAAGAGGAAGGGAACTCATAGGAAAAATGTCACCGAGGCTGCTGTTTGGTTTGATTGCGTTGTTAATACGACACTGAGGTAGGGGATTTATTTTTAAAGTTAAACGTTTTTAATTTAGAATGCCTACAAAGTTATTTGGATAAGTGCAAATGGTTAACAATGGTTAAGAATTTCTTAATTGACATGAATGACTTGAAATGCATTTGAAATTAGTTAGTTGTTGTGATTATTCTGAGCTGTGACTGAAATTAGATGCTATTGTGAATAATGATTAATTTAGTGTAATTTATTAAAGTGAAATATGCTGAGTTAATTATTGAAAAGCTGTCATATGGATAATTGATGAATTGAGTTTGGATTGGTGCTGTGAATGCAATTGGTTGTTATGAGAGATTAGTTGGTGGAATTAAGCTTGGATTGAGGTTGTGGAAATGTGATTGGTGTGGTATTAAAATTGATTTTGATTTGAGGCTGTGACGTGAATAATGATTTAATTGTTTGAAAGTGACTAATTACTCGAATTCTTGGTTATGCTGATTTCTTGATTTAGTTGTGGAATTGAAATTTAATTGATGATGGTGGATATGGTTGCAAGCTTGTTTGAGAAATTATTGGTTACTGGATATGTTAATGTAACTGGATAATATTGTGTTGAGTGTTGAGTTGATTTAAGCTTGTGCTCGGTTTGGAATTATTGTGATAATGGTTTAATTGTGTCTGCTTTCTGATTATCTTAGAGTTGCTGGAAAATTCAGATTTTTAGTTGATTATGTCAAGTTGGTTGTTATTGTTGACTTAAGGTTAACTAGAGTTGATTTTGAGGACGGTTAAAGGATTAGAGGTTGATTACTGAAGTATTTTCTTGAAATATGATCTTTAGAATGAAATGGTAACTTTGCTAATAACTAAATAACTTTAAAAATAACTAGAAATATAAAAAGTTGAAGTTTGGGATATTAGTTATGAATTCTTGAAGCTGGACTGATTTACTTTTTAAGAATGATTTATGGAAACTCTGATTTTAATTAATGTTAGGATGTTGGTTGTTAAACTGATTTATGATGAGATGATTATTGAGATTCTGTTGGTGTGATAACTGCTGATAAAAGGGCTGGTGAGTTGTTGAGAAAGAGGAAACCCGTAAGGGTGGCTAAGTCCGAATTTTTGGGGAAGGGCTGTCGAAATTTTATAAAAATCTGAGGTTTTATTTGAAAAGTCATTTTAGAAGATTTGAACTTGGAAAATTATATTATTTGAGTTTTATTTAGATGAGAAAAGAATTATACTATTTTGAATTTGAATTACCAAGGAAAGGTTTATGTTTCAAGTTTGAATTATTTAAGAAAGGAATTATGTTTTGAATTCAATTTAACATGAAAAGAGTTATGTTTTGGGCCTGAAATAAAGGATTACTTTTCAGGAGTTTGGTGAATTTTATAATATTTGAATCCGAATGATAAAGAGAAATGGTTTGAGCTAAGATGTTGTAAAAGTGAAAGATGTAAAGTTTGTATAGTATGATTAAATTTGTATACTATAATTGAGCAGAGAAAGAAAGAGGTACTGCATAAGAATGTGAAAGTGATGATGAATAATGAGAATGATTATGTGATGATCTACCGCGTGAAGGCAGTCAGATAAATAGATGGTGGTGCGACCACCAAGAGTGCTTCCTTGGGATACTTAGCTATAATGCTATTTTGTAAGTCAGAGGACTCTTACAGAGGTATCGAGAAAACACATAACTAGCATATGCTCTTGTAAGTCAAAGGACTCACAGTGAGTGTGTGTGTGTGCTCCTGTAAGTCAAAGGACTCTTACAGCGAGCGTGTTGGGCAGATATAAGTTAACTAGCTCCGCCATGCAAGTCAAAGGACTCCGGGTAACGTCGGGAGCGGGTATGTAACCGACAAATGAGCTCATTACCTGCACTAGGACTAGTCATGCATCATCATTGTTTGCGCATTTGCATTTGATTGGGTTTGCTCGTTGTATTTCCCTGTGATTGTGCTATTTGTCTTGCTGTGACTTGTTTGTATGCTGAGCTGAATCCCTTGTTTGTACTATTAGTTTGTGAATGTATTAAACTGATTAAGAATTGACGTTTTGATTGAGAATTAATTGTGACTGAGAGATGGTTAATGTGATTAGTTTTATATTTAGAATTTGGTTTGAGTTTAGAGATTTTGAAAGACGTAATTAATTAGCTAAAGTAAAACTAAGAGCATTTTTAAAAAGTTTTGATGAAGATATAGTTTCCTTGGGTATGTTAATTATTTGCATTCTATTTCATTACTTTTACGACATTCCCATTCCCTACTGAGAACGTGTGGTTTGTTCTCACCCCAAAATCTTCCACCCCTTTCAGTGACACAGGTTCGAAGACTCGGTTTGAAGCTGCAGGCGATTATAAAACTTATTTATGAGTTAAGTTTATAAGTTGCGTTGTTTTCATAGAGTTCCCTCGCCCTTGTTACTTTAGTTTTTATTTTATACAGAGGGATATGAGTTGTACCTGAGTTTCATTTGAATTCTTTTGTATAATATTTATTATTATTAATAACTATGTGATTATTACTGCTTGTTGATCTTTGACATGATTTTAATAAACAAAAACAAAATTTTCTGGCTTTTTATTAAAAACTGAAATGCAATATCGAACTAAAGGCTCAATATTAAATAGTTAATAAAGAAAACAGGTTAGTAACGCCTTACTTTTGGTACGATCATGACGTACTGGAAGTTGGGTCGTTACAGTTTGTATCCAAGCTTATGGTAAGTAACTGAACATTGGATTGACTTTGCACATGCTCGTGTTAGCTTGATTAACTTTTACCATTTGGAAAGCTATAGCATTTGAAACTGTTAAAAATTGTTTAGTTGGTGAAGAATTTCTTGAAGTAACATCACAAGCACAAAAGATGTAAGTCAATTGCATTCTTGTAGTTGTATCTTAGCAAATTATCACAAAAATCGCAAAGAAATAAGATTTTTTCCAACAAATGTACTTTGATAAGATATTAATAAATTGAAAGCTTTCAACCTATTTTTATATATCTAATGTGCTGAATGTAAATTTCTTCTTAAGATTCCACTGATGGGAGCAGAATTTTGGGACTCGGAGTTTGGAGTTCATGGAAATGGCAATCCATTGGGAAGCTTGATCTGTATATTACAGCTGCTGGGATAAATCCTAAAGGGTATATGTGCAACATTTTCCATTTATTATTTCTTTCACTCTGTTCAAATATTGATAAAATTAATAGCTCTAAGATGTTTGTGTTAAAATATCCAAGTTTTGGTTTAAAAGTTATGATGAATAATACTTAAAAAGCATTTTTTGATCGAAGTTCGTGCCCTGGGATGATTCCGTCGCTGTGAATGACATTGTAGCTGGTCTGAAAGGATTCAGAGATGATGATGTGAAGCCATTTTCTTCTGGTTTGAATGCAGCTGAGACTCAGGTTTGTTTGTAGATAGAAATAATTTGATTCTTTTTCTTGTTAATGTAGGAATATATACAAGTAACTTAGCAAGGTAGTGAACTTAAATCTAACGCCATTGACATGAATACATGATTTTATTGCATTGATCTTGATTAGAACGAAAGTAGAGGATTTTCTTCTCTCTATTCGTTGTATGTCTGATTGCGAATCAAAATAATTTAACTAACAAAGTAAGCAATAAGTTCTTTTTCTAGCTAGGTTTATATTCCCTGGCTCCCTTCATTCTTTGTCTCAATACTAATTAGAACTAGATATTTAGCATTAGAAGAGGGATATAGAGCTAGCGTTAATTTTTTTTTTATTGACTCTACATTATTATTGAGGAACCTTCAACATGGGATAGTAGTAGTTAATTACTTTTGGTAGTAGTTATTGTGTATACTTAATTCAATAAAGCACCTCTTCTTATATTATGTTAATTTGTTTGACAAATTAAAATTAAATCTTTCAATCAATCAGTATCTTTTGTTTTTAAAAAAGGTAAGTTAATTTCAAGATTTGAAAAGATTACAAATAAGATAAATTAAATAAAATACTGAGAAGAAAAAAAAAGATAATCAAATCTCAGGTTTAAAATTGATTTCATCGAGATAATCAATTCTTAAGAAGAAATTTACATTCAGCACATTAGATATATTAAAATAGGTTGAAAGCTTTCAATTTATTAATATCTTATCAAAGTACATTTGTTGGAAAAAATCTTATTTCTTTGTGATTTTTGTGATAATTTGCTAAGATACAACTACAAGAATGCAATTGACTTAATCTTTTGTGCTTGTGATGTTACTTCAAGAAATTCTTCACCAACTAAACACTTTTTAACAGTTTCAAATGCTATAGCTTTCCAAATGGTAAAAGTTAATCAAACTAACACGTGCAAAGTCGATCCAATGTTCAGTTACTCCATTATAATCCCTTGAAGACGGCACACCTTCCATCACCCCAGGCACAGGATTGTAAGAATTGCTGCAACCAACACAACTAAGTGTTCTAGTTGAATTTCATAATGCACATGAAGGTCTGCAAATTCTCATGTTTGTTCTTTCTGTATTTAATCTTGGTATTTTGTTTATTTATTTATTCTGCAATTCTGTCCCACAATATTGAAAAATGTAAACTGGTTTTGGAACTACATGTTACTAGATTTAAAATATTTTAGAGAGAGTCATCTACAACAATTCTAACGCACTTCCCTGTAACTATTTATTAGAAAATTTGACTAAACATATAAACTATGGATGAATACCAACTCTTGTCAAGACTACTGAATACAACAATATTGCAGTAGACCTTATGATGAGCGAATCACATAAATTATGAGAGAAAATAATCCAACTTCACCGTGAAAAAATAATCCAACTCACCGTAACAAACCTAAGATCTGTTTCACCCCAATATGAATAGTTATAAAATTGTCTAACAGAAATAAAAATCATAACAAAAATAGAAAATCAAGAAGTTTAAGGGAAAAAAATCTAAACCAAATATCAGAATAGAAGACCTTTATGGAGGCTAATATTGCTGTACTGTTCCATTGAATTCACTCTCAAAGTAATATACATTTAATCTTCTTCGAGGCCAATACTCTCTAATTAGTAATTTCTATAGTTTTATAATCAACACCCTTCCACAGTGTTAACTAGTTACTATAAAATGCTTTGTAAATAGGCTTGTCGCTTCATATTTAAAATGTAAAACAAATAAACTTTATAATTAAAAGAAAACATAAAAACATGTAATTGATTCTTCCACCTGTAATAAAGATAATTTTATCAACCATTCTAGCCAAAAAGAAGAAAAAACTAACAAAGTTCATTTGGGATCTATCTGACATAGTTCCCGCAATTAGCAAATTAGGCTAAAAATGATTAAAGAAAAACAGAATTAAACAATAAATCAAAGCTTGACAATTGCCATGCATAATTTCTCGTCAACTCGGAATGACCAAACTTGAACAACATCATCCTTTTCTAGATTGTTAGCCTTTGCAACTTTGACCCAATTTGACCTCAGAATGTAGGATATGCTTACTTTCTCTGACTCTGGGCCCTTGTGCATGAACCACTTAATCAAAGTCAACTCGGTGGTTTCTAGCGAGGGTTGGATCAATTTCACTTTTATTCCCTTTTTCTCCTCCAGAATTTCTAGTTCCGTGGGAAGCAAGAAATCTTTGTCCTTGACCTGCTGTGACGGTATTGAAAGCCGGTTTTGTCGCGGATTCAAATTCGAGTGATAGAGAGTTTTTTCGATAAGTAGAGTGATCCTGCTGCCACCCATATCACTGAAGTTCTTGAAATTTTGTGGCAATTCAGAGGGTTCTTGGTTGACTGGTTTCTTTGATTCTTTTTTGGACCGAGAATCCACTGTCTTCTTGGAATTCTTGTTTGAAATCTGTTCTTGATCGGCACTCAAGCCTGAATTCACGGCACTGGGGCTGTTTCTTTCTTGGTTGACTGGTTTCTTTGTTTCTTTCTTGGACAGAGAATCCATTGAGCTAACGGTATTCTTGGAATCCTCCTTTGAAACCTGTTCTTGGTCAGCAGTGGGGTTGAATTCGCAGTACTGCTTGAAGTCTCTAAATTAAGCCTCTCTAAGAAGTTCCCAGGGAGGTTAAACAGAATATTAACAACTTCAAGTTCATCACCGTTGAAATCAAACTGTTTATTTTGAATAAACAGTCTGTTTTTGTTCTCTTGATATTCATAATCCTCTTCTCCTCCTCGTTAGCCCCATCTCTCATGCCGTGACTTGTACCCTCAGATTCAAGGCAGTAACCAAAGGCGTTTGCTGCCTTCCTCTTGCTTGAGAACGGCAACTCAACGGTAGAATCATCAGAATCAACAGTAACCAAAGGCGTTAGATCTTTTAGCTTGTTCTTGGCGCTGCATGAAGAACGTGGTCTGCATGGGAACCATTGGCAGCTTAGTTTGGCTCTGCATGGGAAGCATGCAGACCACGTTCTTCATGCAGCGGAAAGAATACCGTTAGCTCAATGGATTCTTAGTCCAAGAAAGAAACAAAGAAACCAGTCAACCAAGAAAGAAACAGCCCCAGTGCCGTGAATTCAGGCCTGAGTGCCGATCAAGAACAAGTTTCAAACAAGAATTCCAAGAAGACAGTGGATTCTCAGTCCAAGAAAGAATCAAAGAAACCAGTCAACCAAGAACCCTCTGAATTTCCACAAAACTTCAAGAACTTGATTAGTGATATGGGTGGCAGCAGGATCACTCTGCTTATCGAAAAAACACTCTATCACTCGGATTTGAATCCGCAACAAAACCGGCTTTCGATACTGTCATAGCAGGTCAAGGACAAAGATTTCTTGCTTCCCACGTAACTAGAAATTCTGGAGGAGAAAAAGGGAATAAAAGTGAAATTGATCCAACCCTCGCTAGAAATCACCGAGTTGACTTTGATTAAGTGGTTCATGCACAAGGGCCCAGAGTCAGAGAAAGTAAGCATATCCTATATTCTAAGGTCAAATTGGGTCAAAGTTGCAAAGACTAACAATCTAGAAAAGGATGATGTTGTTCAAGTTTGGTCATTCCGAGTTGACAAGAAATTATGCATGGCAATTGTTAAGCTTTGATTTGTTGTTTAATTCTGTTTTTCTTTAATCATTTTTAGTCTAATTTGCTAATTGTGGGAACTATGTCAGATAGATCCCAAATGAACTTTATTAGTTTTTTCTTCTTTTTGGCTGGAATGGTTGATAAAATTATCTTTATTACAGTTGGAAGAATCAATTACATGTTTTTATGTTTTCTTTTAATTCTAAAGTTTATTTGTTTTACATTCTAAATATGAAGCGAAGCCTATTTGTTTTACAATTACTAATCAGAGAGTATTGGCCTCGAGGAAGATTAAATGTATATTATTGAGAGTGAATTTAATGGAACAGTACAGCAGTATTGGCCGAATTTGGATCCTCTAAAGTTTGAATTTCACTTTAGAGAGTAAAGTGTGATTTTCTACCCTTAAATAGTTTCTCTTTCATATTTATTCTTGGTCTCACCTATAAAATCAATGGTAAGAGAGCACACTTTACTCTTTAGAGTGGAATTCAAACTTTAGAGGATTCAAATTCGTATTGGCCTCCATAAAGGTCTTCTATTCTGATATTTGGTTTAGGTTTTTTTTTTTCCTAAACTTCTTGATTTTCTAATTTTTTTTAATCATTTTTATTTCTGTTAGACAGTTTTGTGGCTATTCATATTGGGGGTGAAATAGATCTTAGGTTTGTTACGGTGAGTTGGATTATTTTTTCACGGTGAAGTTGGATTATTTTCTCTCATAATTTATATGTGATTCGCTCGTCATAAGGTCTTTGTTGTACTTGGTAGTCCTGACAAGAGTTGGTATTCCTTCATAGTTTATATGTTTAGTCAAATTTTCTAATAAATAGTTTCAGGGAAGTGCGTTAGAATTGTTGTAGATGACCCTCTCTAAAATATTTTAAATCTAGTAACAGGTAGTTCCAAAACCAGTTTACATTTTTCAATATTGTGGGACAGAATTGCAGAATAAATAAATAAACAAAATACTAAGATTAAATACAGAAAGAACAAACATGAGAATTTGCAGACCTTCATCATGTGCATTATGAAATTCAACTGGAACAAACGAACACTTGCATCCTCAAGAGGTTATTTGAACATGAACTTTAAAAACTTCTTGACATTTTTTGTTGCATTGTCAATGGGAGTATCCTCTTATTTATTTATTTCCCTTTATTTTTTAATGATGCAGAGTTGTGGTTAAGCTTTTGGTGTGAGGTTCAGTACAACTCACTCTATTCAATTCAAGGTTTTTCCCCTTACAATCTTTTCCTTCTTTGGATATGAAATTAAAATTCTGTTGGGTATTGAATGAAAACACACATAAGTTGCAATATGGTATAGAATTTCTCAGGTTGGTGGCTCCGAGGAAGCATTTGTTGCTGCTAAACCCTTGGTCTTTTCAATGGGAAAAGGTGCAATATGTTGTGGTGGAGTGGGAAATGGTTCTGTAAGTTACATAGATATATATTTGTCATTATCTAAGTGGCTCCACTATAATTTCACGTACTTATCTATTGTCTTAAATCTGTTATTAGGCAGCAAAAATTTGCAATAATTTGGTTTTAGCTGTGAGCATGCTGCCTTGTTCTAGGCCAGTCTCTAGGTGTAGCTTCCAGCACCTTGTCGAAAATATTTAACTGCTCCAGCGCTCGCTGTTGGAGTAGGTATGCCAAAGGCACAAGTCCAGAAGGATGTAATGTTAGAAACATGATGTGTCAGCCACATAACTAGTTTCCAGAGCGTTAATTTCCATTACAGAGTGTCCATTGATGATTACTGAAACATTTTAGGCGAATTACTGAAACACTTAATTGTGTTGGTTGCAGTGATTCTTACAACCCTGTGCCTGGGGTGATGGAAGGTGTGCCTTCTTCAAGGGATTATAATGGAGGGTTTGCATCCAAGCTTATGGTAAGTAACTGAACATTGGATAGACTCTGCACATGCTCGTGTTAGTTTGATTAACTTTTACCATTTGGAAAGCTATAGCATTTGAAACTGTTAAAAAGTGTTTAGTTGGTGAAGAATTTCTTTAATACAGCATTTGCTATTTCCTATTAATGTTGTTTACTCTTACCATGTTTATATCTTGCTTCGTTTTCTCCCCTTTGTTTTGGTCCACTGTGCAATTCCTTTTTTCTTTCTCTTTTTTCAAAAGAAATTTTAGATTCTATTCACACAGAACATGTTGTTTCTACATTGAATCTCAAGTCAATGAAACACTCACTAACACCACAAGCACAAAAGATGTAAGTCAATTGCATTCTTGAAGTTGTATCTTAGCAAATTTTCAAAAAAATCAAAGAAATAAGATTTTTGCCAACAAATGTACTTCGATAAGGAATTAATAAATTGAAAGCTTTCAACCTATTTTTATACATCTAATGTGCTGAATGTAAAATTTCTTCTTAAGATTCCACTAATTGGAGCAGAATTTTGGGACTTGGAGATTGGAGTTCATGGAAATGGCAATCCATTGGGAAGCTTGATCTGTATATTGCAGCTGCTGGGATAAATCCTAAAGGGTATATGTGCAACATTTTCCATTTATTATTTCTTTCAAACTGTTCAAATTTTGATAAATATATTGAGGTGTCTGATTTGTTTGATAAACTGAATTTGGCAGATTACAAAAATTTAGGCTAGAGTGGTTATCCTTGTTTGATACTGTTTTCAGCAGGTTAATTTCTTTTCTTTTCTTTGCTTTATGTGAACTTTGGTTGTTGCTTCGGTACCAAGGTTGTGTTGCCATGTAATGTACTCTCTTGCTGCTAATCTTCATTCCTTGAGTAATTGAAATCTTCTACAGAATGCAGGAATTGTTCATAAAAACTAACAATGAAAGAGGGCCATTTAACATGCCCCTTCTTTTTTTTCTTTTATATATATATATATGTATTTTAATTGGGCGTTCACGTTGACTCTGATTTTTGCCATCTCATGCATCTTGGTAAACCCTGTGAACTTAGGTGAAAAGAAAATGATTAATTCCATAATTCAACGAACAATAGTTAACTGGGGAACAAATTCAAGGGTTTGAATGTAATTTAAACTCAATAAAATCTGATATTAGAGTTTTTTGAACAACAATAGGTGAATTAGAAGTTAATTATCATGTGATGACAAACATTGGATTGAAGTTAATTATCATTGTGTATTATCTGTGTATTGTGTTTCAGCAAAAAGAAAGTTTTGATGAAAGCAACACTACGCCAATTAGAATGCAGCAAGGAGTCTCCGAATGATGAGGATCGGATACAGCAAGCCTTCTATAAAGAGGCAGAATGGTACCAACTGAAGCAATGTTCAAATTTGGAAACTATATAGTTGAAGGTTCAGAAGCAGCATCAAAATTTGAAAGAGAGGGAAGAATACCATCATTGGCCCTTCAACTACTAATTGCTGAGTTTACTACTTATTTCAACAGAATTGTGGAGAGTATTGGCTTATTCTAACACTATCAGAAGACTAAATTCTGATCAATTTTTGTGCAGCACTTTTACAACAGTTTATCACAGGCGCCCAATGCCATTTGGTGCAATCTTCAGGTGTTATCCAGGGTAAGGCTCTTCTGTTCCCTCTCATAATCAATATCTTTTTTCCCCAGATGTTTCACGGTCATTTTTGTTTATTCAAATTTGGTCAAATTTCATGCTGTAGGCAATATGTTAAATTGTTTGGTTAACCACATTGATCTGCTGTTTGATTCCTGTGGTGTTTTGATCACACTCAGAATGTGGAAAGTGTTCAGTGATGACAAGGCTAGGCCAGACAGATATTTGCTTGCCAAGGAATTCATCAACCGTCCTTATTATGCAGATCTTGAGGTTAGCCATATTAGACAATTTCTCTGATGTAGTATTAACAGCCTGGTTTAAGAAGAAAAATAAAAGAAAAATTAAAGCAAGACCTTCCAGAAACTATTCAGAACTGAAAAATATTGATGATTTGCAGATATATCCTTTTAGCTTGTTCCCATTTGCTTCCTATCTCAATTTTCATTTAAGAGACAAGGGAGTATTTTTGTTTTTGTTAATAATGTGTTATTTTTTTCTCATCTTATTGAAAGGACAACTTTAGTCTTAGTCTCTTAGATACTTACTTCTATAAAGTATGTATCTAGATTAAGCTGTACATGAATTGGCTCTGCAGTGCATCGACAGCCATAGTCGAGAAGATGATCATAAAATTGACCTCTCAGACCAGTCCAAGGATTTTGTGTTTTCCAAATCAACACACCTGTATACTTGCGCCACATGCGAGAAGTCCATCCCTCAAGAAGAGCTCTGTATTGTATGTAGTTTCCAAGTTGAGCCAGAAAAGATCAGTTAGAAAAAAATGGATGAAGTTTCAGATCACTTTTCAGAGCAGCATTTATATCTTTTGGTGGAATCTGTTCATTTCCACCAACCCAAAGTGCAAGACTAGCATGATTTCTTAAAAGTTTGATTGTGTCTCTTGCACAAAACAAGAAAACATCATGGTCACTTAAACATGTATTCGCATCTTAAATATAAAACCTCAGATCATCTCATCTACAATTTAGAGGCGTGTATCCATGAAGGTAATTGTATTTTGTTAAATCCAAAAGCTGCACTCTAGAGGAGTCAAATCCAACATTTCTTAGTGTCAAATCCAAAAGCAGCAACTCTGTGATTAAGCCTGGCCAACTACTAATTGCTGAGTTTACTATTTATTTCAACAGAATTGTGGAGAGTATTGGCAAAGGAGTCGCGATCCTGATGGCCGGAGATCATGTGCTTCCAGTATTCACCGGTGAATGTGGCGAATAACCACTTTGTTGGCACGTCTGATTTCAAGAGCTAACACAAGCTAATTCCTCACTCTCACTAATCACAAGTTCACTTAATCAATA
>NC_029791.2:13172271-13179094 GCF_000816755.2 Arachis ipaensis | reverse complement strand
ATATATATATATATATATATATATACTAACACTTAGCCTTTTTCACATAAACTGAAATTCATAATGTAAATTTCTCACCTAGCTTAAGACAGAAAATTAAATTTTAAGTGTAATACATGAGAAAAGAGATGATGCTCTGTGCTTCTACAATACTTCCTTATTTGCTGAAATTTTGCTCCCCCTCTTATAAATTTGAATTCAAGCTGAAATCTTATATATATATATACACAGAGGACACATTTTTTGACAACTTCCTCTTCTAGAATCTTTCTCATATGCTCGGAGAATAATTAACTTCTTTGGTGGATCAAATGTAATAAAATGCTTACTACTGCGAAAATGAATAATCCAAACTGGAGCTTCATGATACATATTTTGTTAAAACATAAATACTCACTCACAGTTCCATCATATATACTTCCAACCAAATCCAGTTTTTCAACATACCAATTACAGTAACCTGAACCCACTTCATCTTCTCTACCATGACATTCATTTTTCATACATTATATTATCATCATGATAGTTTATTCATACTGAATTTCATCTACCCATTTTTTAATTGTAACTAACAAGTCATGCTGGTTGTTTATGGAACCTTCTTGAAAGAACTGAAATTTGGACCAGGTGATGGGAAGCTTCATTATTATCTTTACAACTATCGGATAAGGAATGGGTTGAAGCCATCAGAACTTGGCCTTGTGCTTCTGTAGCTTAAAGTTTTCAGAAAATTTATTGCAATTTATGGATTTTGAATTGCAATGGTTTTGCTGATAGACTTTGTATCGTGGTTGCACATGATGCTAGACTTCAAATTTTATACTTATGTCTTTGTGAGCGGCAGGGACCTATTTGCTTCAGTTCATGCCTCTCATCTCCATCTATATTTGTTTTCCTGCCTTTGCTCAACTGATTTATTTTCTTTTTTACTTTCCAATTGTCATGACAGGTTTATTGTCTTAGTTGGCTATGAATATTTCAATAACAGATTAAATATGCTTTAGGTGTATGCAAATATTTCTTGTGTTTTACATCAAGTCTCATTAGTTTTGATAATTATCTTCTAAATTCAACAGACATTTTAGAGTGAAAAAACAATGAAACTCAAAAGCTTGGAATTGGAAGTTCAAGGCAGCTCGAAAAGCTGTTACTGAAACAATTTGGAATATCTTCACATAAGTATCCTGCAGCACATATATTACAGCCCTGTTAAGAAGAATTAAGAAAATGAAAATACAAACGAACATAAATATAAGTATTTTCATGTATTTATGACAGAAAACTAAATAAGAGGATGAAGCTTTCTTTATGTATTCATAAAGTTCTGTTTCAGTTTGCACTCAAAAGATTTCTCACAAACACAAAGGATAAGTATATAGTACTATGCTGTAACACAGAAAATTGAATAGAAACGCTATAATGCAACTAACCTATAGCAGCCATAACAGAATTACCTAACTCGGCCTAATCATTCCTTATTACTAAAATGCAAAAGTACCTGCTACCACAATATTTGCCATATGCACTTCATATTTTTAACATAGTAATTGTTGTTACCATAGACTGCATCAATGTAGCAATTGAAGCCATGTCAACCAATTTTTCCAACCAGTTTCCGCAATTACTTTTATATCCGCCAATTTTTCAGTAATCCACAAAATGCAGTCATTACAAGCCATATATACTCAATTATTATTATTATTTTAATATTATTATTATTTTTTAGCTGTATTTTTTTAAGAGACATGATTCTCCTCCTAAAACCAACGGTCAATTAAAAAGGGAAAAATATGAGTTACTCAAAACGACCATGTGTTGTTCAAAAACTCTAATTTCAGTGGCAATTGATGTCTCTGCTATCATCAACCGTGGAGTATATATGATTTTGATCCTTTGTGCATAAATCTTTCACCTATCGACAAACACAATTGTTTAGCTTCACCTATTGTTGTTCAAAAAACTCTAATATCAGATTTTATTGAGTTTAAATTACATTCAAACCCTTGAATTTGTTCCCCAGTTAACTATTGTTAGTTGAATGATGGAATTAATCATTTTCTTTTCACCTAAGTTCACAGGGTTTACCAAGATGCATGAGATGGCAAAAATCAGAGTCAGCATGAACGCCCAGTTAAAATACATATATATATATAAAAGGAAAAAAAGAAGGGGCATGGTAAATGGCCCTCTCTCATTGTTAGTTTTTATGAACAATTCCTGCATTCCGAATCTTCAAGAGGATTAATTTAAAACAAACCATTTACATGATGGAAAAAATTAGCCACTTTTTTTTTTTCTTTCATAAAATCACCAAAATCATATTTTGTTCTTGTCTACCACATATTGTAATCAATATTTTCCATTCTTCAAAAAAAAAAGAAAAGTAACAGGAACAAAAACAGGTTTCCACAATTGCAATAATAACAAACTATAAGAGCAATGATAATAGAAGATGCAGTTCACTTAATTGGCCAAAAAAACGAATCAAATTCTGTTTTCTTTTCCATTGTTCTACAAAGATACACTATCTCTATGAAATCAATTTTAAATCTGAGATTTGATTATCTTTTTTTTTTTATCTTCTCACTATTTCATTTAATTTATCTTATTTATAATCTTTTGAAATCTTGAAATTAACTTATCTTTTCTTAAATCAGAAGATACTGATTGATTGAAAGATTTAATTTTAATCTGTCAAACAAATTAACATACTATAACAAGAGGTGCTTGATTGAATGAAGTATACACATTAACGTTACTTTCCAAACTTGTGCCAAACTCACGTTCTCTTCAATCTTCATTGCTAAAGAAAAGAATGGAAACGCATAAAGCCAAACTACGCTGCCAATGGTTACAATGCAAACCACGATCTTCATCCAACAAGAGGAATTCTGATGATTCTACAGTTGAGGTGCCCTTCTCAAGCAAGAGGAAGGCAAGAACGGCAGCAAACGCCTTTGGTTACTGTCTTGAAGGGGCTAACGAGGAGGAGGACAAGAGGATGATTATCAAGGAAACAAAAACAGACTGTTCTATTCAAAATAAACAGTTTGATTTCAACGATAATGAACTTGAAGTTGTTAATATTCTGTTTAACCTCCCCGGGAACTTCTTAGAGAGAGTTAATTTAGAGACTTCAAGTAGTGCTGCAAATTCAAGCCCCAGTGCCGACCAAGAACAGGTTTCAAAGGAGTCTTCCAAGAAACCAGTCAACCAAGAAAGAAACAGCCCCAGTGCCGATCAAGAACGGGTTTCGAACAAGAATTCCAAGAAGACCGTTAGCTCAATGGATTCTTGGTCCAAGAGAGAATCAAAGAAACCAGTCAACCAAAACCAAGAACCCTCTGAACTGCCACAAAATTTCAAGAACTTGATAAGTGATATGGGTGGCAGCAGGATCACTCTGCTCATTCAAAAAACTCTATATCTTTCTGATTTGAATCCGCAACAAAACCGGCTTTCGATACCGTCACAGCAGGTCAAGGACAAAGATTTCTTGCTTCCCACGGAACTAGAAATTCTGGAGGAGAAAAAGGGAATAAAGGTGAAATTGATCCAACCCTCGCTGGAAATCACTGAGTTGACTTTGATTAAGTGGTTCATGCACAAGGGACCAGAGTCAGAGAAAGTTAGCATATCCTATATTCTGAGATCAAATTGGGTCAAAGTTGCAGAGGCTAACAATTTAGAAAAGGATGATGTTGTTCAAGTTTGGTCATTCCGAGTTGACGAGAAATTATGCATGGCAATTGTCAAGCTTTGGTTTATTGTTTAATTCTGTTTTTCTTTTATCATTTTTAGCCTAATTTGCTAATTGCGGGAACTATGTGAGATAGATCCCAAATGAACTTTGTTAGTTTTTTCTTCTTTTTGTCTGTTGTCTGTGATAAAATTATCTTAATTACAGTTGGAAGAATCAATGACATGTTTTGAATACCCTGGTCTCAAGAAAGCACATATTGTGACAGTGAAAAAGCTTTTTTCATATTATTATGAATCAACATATTTGTCTCATCAAATGGTGTACAACTGTACAACTCTGGTGTAGTTCAGAAATTGAAGGTCTTGCATGGTTTTTACTTTTGTAGGCTATTTAGCATTATATATTTTCAAGTAAATGTCCGTTTAGGTCCCTAAACATTTGTTTTAAAGATGAAGTATATTTTCACCATTCGAAAATCCCTTAACTAGTTTCTAATTGATAATTGGTCTAAATAGTTCTTATTACTAGTCTTATTACAGAAACTGCTTAAATCAATAATAGGAATCGCTTAGACCAATTATTTAAAAAGTTAGAAATTAATTAAAAATTTTCGAATTGTAAAAAAACACTGTCTTTTGAACAAATGGTAAATTGAGAGGATATTTATTCTGTTTCCTCTTAGGGTTAACCACCAAAAAGGCCCCCGAATTATTTAAACACCGACAAAAATACACTCAAATTTTACTATCGACAAAAATGTCTTCAAATAATTTAAAAACATAATAACAATACTTAACAGTAAATATATATTTTCAAAAAATACCTTAGAGATTGAATTTTGATACAATTTTTTGCAAGTATGATTATAAAAATAAGATATTATTATATATAAAAATTGGTGATTTTTCGTTAAGTATATATATTTTTTGTCAATAAATAATACTTTAAAAAATCACAAAAAAATATATACTTAGAAAAAATTACCAAATTTTAAGAATAATAATATCTCATTTTTTTAATTATACTTGTAAAAAATCACATCAAAATTCAATCTCTAAGGCATTTTTTGAAAATATATATTTATTGTTGGGTATTGTTGTTGTGTTTTTAAATTATTTAAAGGCATTTTTATCGATAATAAAATTCGAGTATATTTTTGTCAGCATTTGAATAATTCGAGAGCATTTTTGGTGATTAACTCTTCTCTTTAATTTGTCCACTTAATAATATTTTATACTATTTAAAGAATTTCATTTTTGTTGTTAGTTGGTAGATGATAAGCATAGAATTCATTATATATAATGTGACTTGCAATTTTAAATTTTTGAATTTCTTCTGTTCTTTTATCTATTTAAAAAGAGTGCCCTAATATTTTCTTTTTGGGTGGACTAATATATAGAGATGATGTATTGGCTATTTGATTATTTCTATGCTTTTATACTTAAGTTGAGAAGCTTGTTGAGAAATCAAAGTTTTGAACTCAAGATTTATTTTGTATTTGAGTACTAATGTGTAAAATAATTATAAAAAAAATATATATGTCACTAATTACTGTTTAATTTGTCTTGTAATAAAAATTGCATACTAAAAAGGACTAAAATTTTATATTGTGCAGTGATAAAGATAAAGTCAGAAAAATAATTTTTTTTTTAATTTGATAAGGCTATCGCCACGCTTTAAAAACGTGGCCGTATCTCTCTATCGCCACATTTTGAAAGCACGGCTGTATCTCTCACATACGGCCACGCTTTTTAAGCGTGGCAATCTGCAAAAGTGTGGCAAAAAATAAAACATGGCGATAGGTCACCAAAAGCATAGCGATAGAACAATTGCCACGCTAGCAGATGTGACCCTTTAAAAAATGCATCAGTAGTTTAAAAAGTATGGCGAAAAATTATCGCCACACTTTTTTCATCTTTTTGCCATGCTTTAAAAGCATGACAATAGAACTGTTTTCTTGTAGTGGCAATGCATCAACCGTGTCAGTTTTATTTGTTGTTTGAGAAGTAGCAAAAAATGTAGCATAATGTCCATGTAGTTAATGATGACAAATATATTTGACAAGTATATATTTTATGTAGCTTTGCTGAATATATATATATATATCCCAGCTAGCATAGTTATCAAATCCAGATCGGATCGGTTGGTTCAATTAAAAAATCGGTGAATCGAATTTTAAATTGGTTCGAGTTAACATTTTAATCGGATAAATAAACGAACTGATTAAATTCAATAAATTTGGTTAAATCCAATTTAAACCGAGACTCAAACTGGACCGGTTGACCCGCTGATGTCAGCATCACTCAATTTCAAAAATTGAGAATATATATTAGGCGCTGCTGGGGTTCGAACTTGAATGCAAAAGATTTAAAATAATAAATAAACAAAATATTTTTATATTGTTATATCTAAACATTATTAATAAATAAAAAATATTTTTATTAAATTACTTTTATTTTTAATAGATAAAAAAAATTTACATCACAACATTAAATTACTTTTATTTAAAAAAAACACCAAATTTTTATATGAATCCATTGTTTGATTAATTTATTATTTCCAATGCGTACCATACACGTTTTACAAGTTACACTTTACACTAAGAATATCTTTTCTTAGTATGTCTATGATTAGGTTGCATTCCTGGGAGCATCAACTACTCAAGTGCTCTTTAGCATTATCATTTTAAGATTAAGATTAATCAATGCTAGGTAAAACGATGGCTACGACTTCTGCAAATTACTGACAATATTCCATAAAAATACTATAGTAGGAACATTTTAATTGGAAAAAAAAACATAAAATGCTTGGTAAAAATCAAAGAGACATTTTTTCATCCCTATGATAATAATAAATCAGAGTCAATATTTGAAAACACGTTATTCAACTGCGCATTTTCGCATAAAGTTTGTATTACAAGAGTTTATCTCGTAAACTTTAAGGAAGTTTTCTAAGTTTGTTTTAGCCATATTACGCCTTACTTATAACATCGGGTACACAAAAATTAAGCACTAATCAACCACCATGTATAAAAATACATATTCAACATCTCTTAATTTTTTAATTAAATAAACAAATTTGATTATTTGTCTATTATAAATTTAATTATTTTACTATGAC
>NC_029791.2:13166053-13172265 GCF_000816755.2 Arachis ipaensis | reverse complement strand
TTTCTTTTTTTTTGTAATAGAACATTTGTTATAAAACACCTAAAATTAGAGGGTCTTTAAACTAGAGACGTCTAAATTACTCGAAAAATATGATTTCCATTGAATTTTAGGATTGCAGTTTAGTACAGAGTACGTGTCAATAACAATTGGGCAGAATTGGTTATGCAAGATGCTTGATCTTTGCTTGCAAAGCCAATCATAAACCAGAAAACTTACCGCTAGCAAAACTTAATGGTGCAATGTATTAAAGTGCAGCAGTCCAGTTACTTTATGGGAAGACAATGGAAGCACTAAAAAGAATTAAGAATAAGACATCAAATTCTGTAGAAAGTAAAAGACTAACAATACAATGTTAAATTACAACCACTCCGATCCCCAAAAGCGAAATAACTCACCAAAGACAAAAACCCCACACGAGTAGTCATATTCCTCAGGTTTCTCTAAGTACTTTCCACAGATCAATATTTGTGAATTTCCCATCAGATATTTGACTTATGAGCGGGTAACAGATGGCTCAGCTAAGAAATTGACAACCCTATTTAAGAAATTTAAGCCAAATACAGTCTCTTCACAATTGACTTTTACAGAAACTGTCAATGGATCAGAGCATTTACCTTCAACAGTGACTGTAATTAAGCATGGCATGGAATTGCTCAAGATCTCACTGCTGAAACGCAGGCACAAACCAGATGCATCATCAAGGTTGGAAGCAACAGGCATATCTACAGATACAAGAGAAAGATTTGCATTGCTCATCATCTTTAGTGCCAAGGCTTCACAGATCACAAGAAATTTGTCCTCTGTCAGAGAGTTGCTGCCCTTGTTCAACTCTACAAGGTGATCAGTGAAGGTACAACTGGGAGCAAATTAATGCACAAAAACCAAATTTAGAACATCCACAGATGAAATGAGAATAACAAAAGGAACGACGTACAAGAATAAATACTAATATCTTCCCCACAAAGGTAAAAAACTAGGAGGGCAATTCTATGATGTGCTGTATTATCTCTTACAGGAAAAATATAATCATTCTAGGTTCTTGAAAAATAAGATCAAACTAAAAAGCGATGTTTCCAATAAATTCAGTAAAACATAAAAACACAATTCAAAATTAAGCAGCAGGTCCAGTCATTATTGGCATAAAAAAACGAATTTCATAATTTCATACAAAGGAAGCAGCAGCTCAAAACAAGATTTCCATTTAAATTTAGAATATGAAAAGTGTCCCATCCTTGGAAGTTCAAATTTTGAATTTAAGTTTCCATCATTTTTATCTATGTCAGCTTTACTCTAGTCTTGCATATAGGTTGTCATAAGAATCCAAACACGGATACCCTGATGCTTTATTACATTACATGAGGTGTAGAAAATAACAAGTCGTCTTATGCATTATCAAACAATTTCCGAGTATAAAGTAGGGATGATAAGTATGAAGAACCACCAAAGGAATTTGATCAGATAAATGGTACATAATTCCAGGGAATGGGAATGAGTGTCTTGAACTATTTGTATCCAATGGAAAATAAACAAACAACACACTAACATACCTCCTTATGTATTCAAACATCCCTGGAAGGTGGGATTCCTTATCCCTGAAAGCTTCAATGCTGATTGGAAGTGGTTTTACAAAGTACCCAATGTCGGGCTTTAACTTAACAGGGAATTTTGTGTCATTGCAAAATAAAGCCAGTTTTAGAGGCAAAAGATGGTGATGAAAGCGAACTAGTAGAGTGCGGTTTTCTGTCTGACCAGGCTCCAAAGAAGGGATGTCCTCCATGGAAACCATAGCTGGATTTTCAGTATGGATTTTCATAGTACTGGAACAGAAAAAAAATCTGTAAAATGCCTAATTATAAAAGAACTAAATAAACGATGCCAAGGGCATGTTGAAACTTACTTTTCTGTTGTAGATGGCGTCTGGTTTGTACTAGAATCTGAGCTTCTGCTAGAACTCTCATCTATTAAGACTATATCAGACATGGCCTCTGAAGAACAATTCTCAAAGAATACTTCTAGGGAGACAAGATGAGAGGATACACTAGAAGTCTCAGTTGAAAATGAATAATTAACTTTTAACCCATTTCCATTTGCTGGATCTAAGAGCGTGTAGTATTTGGGTTTAATTCGGCTTCTAATATTTCCAATTGTTATTCTGGCTGAAGATCTACGGGCTCGGCTTTGATTTGTTTCATTTTCTTTAGATGACTTGGCTGGCTCGTCCAACCAAGATTCAAGAGACTTTGTGGACATCAAGTCCCCAAATCTGGAGTGAACCCCACCATTTTGTTCTTCAGATACATTACCCGTGTCTGAAATCTGAATCAAAGGATCAACATTGTTGTTGCCTTCATTTCCAGAATCAATTTCATCACTGCCATCAGCTTCACTTGAAGCAGTAACCGACTGTTCAGAACTATAATCTGAAGCACTTCCCTCATCCACAGATCCAGATGTACTAGGATCACCATCTTCATCTGAATCGCTGTTAGCAGTTCCATCATTCTGATCAAAATCAATGTATGGAAGACTACAAGGTTTGGGGAGAGGCTCATAGCCTGGAGCTGCATGGAATACTAACTGTGACAGAGATCCCGGAAGATAAAATCGATCATTGATGGGTTCAGTTGGCACAGTCACAGCTGTTGTCTGTCTACCAAATATGCATTCCGCAAATACATATGACTGATCTCTTTTTTGTGATTCACTATTTTGTTCTTCAACATGATTTTGTGAATCCACATTGCATGAGAAAAGTTTCTTCAAGAAACGTGATCGATCACGGACGTCATAATTCATGTCGCACTCAGCCAATTCAATTACATAGCTCCAAACTTTTTGCAGGGTCCAAATATCTTCTCCAGTATTACAAATTAGGACCTGTGAGCAAAAGTCGTTCCAAAACATAAACTCATTGCTTTGGATAGAAATCTTTCTTCTAAACAAAAAATAAATGTGCCAAAACCAAAAGAGGCTGGAATCTTTGTACCTGTAGAAATCCAATAATACACACATACTTAACTTACTAAAACAGACTTAGAAATAAGTTATTCAACCAGAAAAAATAACTTTCCTTCCATATGCCCAGCAAAAAATAACCATAAAAATAAATAAATAAATAAATAAATAAATGGCATACAAATCTGCTTTTGTTTATATTTATCTTTGAACAAATCAATGACACCACATGCATATGGTCAACAAATGAATTAAGTCTTTAAATTCAATTAATAGATAAAAGAGGGGAAGGGGAAGAGTAGAAGTAAAACACTACAATAATCAATAAGTAAAATGTATAAAAATGAATTTTTGTATGTGAAAGTGTAAAAATCACTCAGTGACATACCTTTGCAGTTGTATTAAGAATCTGAAGCTTCGTTTCCAGTGCTTCTGAAGTAAAACACCGAGCAAGATACTTGAGTACTGTGCTCACCATTCTTGGAATTATCTCACCCAAAGAGCAATACTCCCCCACCAGCCAAATAATCATTGCACGGGCAGAAGGAATCTTGATTGCATCTAAACTACGGACCAATTGAATTATGACCTTTTAACAAGTGAAAAGACTACAGGTCAGTCTTGATACAAGCAACGTACCAACCACTGAAAGTACTAACTTAAATATTGCGAATTGCAATATTACATTCGAGATATTAAATTCCATCTCCCATTCTCCTGTTAGTTTGTTCCCCATATCTCCGTATTGTCTTATGGACCATTACTTTAATGTAATACATATACTAAAACCAATTACAAGAACAACAGATCAAAGTGTCAGACAGCAAGAACGGATTACCTTCTCATAACTGGGTGGGTCTAATTTTATGATTGATTTGATGGATATTATTGCCTGAATTAACACACCATCTTCTCCATCCATGGATCTAATTTCCCCGCAAAAGTATTCTGCAAATAGTTTTTTTTAGATAAAAAATTATTTCATTAAGATGAGAAGGATAATACAAAATGGGGACAAGGGGCCCTCTATACAAAAGCAAACAAAAAACTAGATTTATCTATAAAGCATAGCTTTCCAAACTCTCAACATATCTAAGAGGGAAGTCCTCTATACAGATCATGAGTTTTACAGCAAATAGATGTTAGGCATTTAATCCTATCCCATAAGACTTGCTTGTTAGAAAATCTGTCATTGAAGGTGTGTTACGCTCCAACAAAAGTCCAGATAGTGGCAAACACTGCAAAGTGTCACAACTTTTGCCTCTTTCTACTACCAAACCCCAAACCTATTCAATAGAAATTGGTCTAGGGTTACAGGACACAGCCAACATTCATCAAAGATGCCAAACAACTGTTCCATAAGAAGCATGATATTTTCTTCAATAGATAAGCTTAATGAAAAGATCACATACCCTGTCTAATTAGAGTCAACAACCCTTCTACACATGTAGTTGCCATTTTTGGAAGTTTCTGAGCACATAACCCAATGGCAGCAACTGTGTCAGCAGCAAATTTCCTATCCGGATCTCTAATATAATCCTAGCAACACACTAAGAGAAGTGTCAATTTATGCACCAAATTCCATGAAAGCAGTGTTGTGGCAATAAGATAAAATGTGAACAACCATAAACAATTGATTTGATGTAAGATACCTGAAATTCTTTAAGAATAAATGAAACAGATGACTCCACAGCTACAGAAGAAAGTATTTCCAACTTAAGCGCTTTTATCTGATAGGAATCTGAAGAACATACGAAGAAGTCTTCATAGTGTGGAGCAAAGAGAGATGGCATGGCTTTAACGAACACTTGAATATTGCATAATACCTGCATAAAGTCAGTGAACAAACAATAATTAATACGACAATATCAGATTCAAATGTGAAATAAATTGAGAAGTATCTATGAAATGCAGTACCCAAGGGGTTAGCTACATAGATCATGCAATGCTATAGAAAATGTGTTAAAAATTAATTTATACCCAAATATCTTCTAAAAATATCTCTCACGCACATATAAATCTCCCCATGCCATATTTTAACCAATAGAATGCTCCTCTCGTAGCATCAAGTAAAGAAATTTGTGATTTCATCTATGCTAGTCTCAAAATCAAATGAACCAACCATCAATTGTTATTCATTCCAAAACAGAACGTTCTCGTTTAGATGTCTGAGCAAAATCTTGTTTATCAATGCATACTCTGTTAACTACCACCACAACTGACCAAAAAGTGACTAGAAGTGAATCCAATTTTGAAAAACATGTTAACATTTTAATTCATGTAAAAAGTCATGCATTTTTAAAGGAAACAAACATGATCCTACATGTTACAATTCCTAGCCACTCCCTGGAAGTTTCTATCTTTGAACTCACCATCCACAGCACCCATGTATAGATCATGGTTTCAACCTAGCTAGTACACAATGTGTCAAGAACTCATTAACATGTGAAAACTGAATGATAAAGCCAATTACTGATATGATCAGAACCAACATCCAAGGGATACAGTAGGTATGCTGTATGCCTTATCCTACTTATCATCTGCAGCGCCAGTCTCACTAGCATTCACTGATTTTTATCCTACTGATGGTGTTTAAATGTTTAAGTGAAATTTTGGGCACAACCAAAAGATAGTATATAATAGAAAATTTTAACTTTTTTACTTAGGCATGTAATAATAGGAAAGTATGGAATACTACAGGAGTTAAACCTTAGACAATAGATAGGTCTTTTCAAGGTCAGTAATTAGTATCACTTCAATGACCCTCTACACAAATTTTCATTGCCCATTCTCTAAAACTAGTTTAAAATATATCAGTTATCAAATATATAGAAGAAATTATTTTCCTTCTGAGGCTTGGATGTTCAATCTTTTCTCTATATAGAAACATCATCTAATAATTCTTTTTATTCATAAAGTAGTAATTTACTAGAGTCAAAGGAATATCGTGTATAAAGTCATAAGACACTACAATTAATGCAAGCTTCTCCAAGAAAGAATCATAAAAAATACATCAAATAGCAATCAACAGAATGTAATAGAGAATGTAGAAGCAAATACAGCCAAACAGACAAGACAAGCAAACAACAAACCAAGAAAAGATATAATAGACGATTCATAAAATGTAGTGTACCACATATCTGGAGGCATATGATGATCTCATTAGAAACAAGAGTGGTTTAACAATTCTTTTAAGATCGCCCTTAGAAGCCATTATCCAATGTACACCAGCAGCTGCAAGAACAACTGCACTGTTA
>NC_029791.2:13161860-13165935 GCF_000816755.2 Arachis ipaensis | reverse complement strand
ATATCATTACTGCAAGATGTAAACTGTGATACATCTAATTTAGGAGGAACCATATTTGCAGAACTTGACCGTGATAAGTACTCATCTGGTCCTTCAATGTAACATTGCAAGATCATATTTGCTAATTCAGATAAAGTCTTCTCAGAGGCATAACCAGTATCTTCTTTTAAAATAAAATCTTGTTCATCTACCTCCAAATTATCATCTTTACCATACAAAGAAAACATGATGGATTCTTTGACAAGCCCATAACTAGCTATCACATACCGCAGAAGGATCCCAATTAGAATTATTTGACCCCATTCTTCCACATCAGGAAGGATTTCACACAACTTTTTGTAGTTTCTTCCAATCAATGAAAAATTGTTCGGACAGACAGAAGCAAATGCAGAAGCAGCAGCTCCAACAACTCCAGGGGAATTGTCATTTAACAATATTCCAACAATCTGCAGCACATTGAGTATAAAATTTATGAACTCAGCAAGTAAGGCCTTAAAACTATTAACTGATGAAATCAACTATCTTGGAAGGAAAAAAAAAATCCTTTAAGGATTCTTGGGTAAAAGAGTCTACTCTATACCCAAAGAAACCATGGAATGACATTTTTCTTCGACTTAGTATGTCGTCTAAGTCATACTGAAGGAAATTCTTAATTACTGTGACAAGGAGCACACATGTTAACCAAACCTCTTCAATTGCAGAAGTATGTTCCTCCATCCGCAAATCATGAAGCTTAGGAAGAGCATTAGCTGCACATTTTCTAACATAGACAGAAGGATCTCTAGCACATTTTCCCACCGCAACAAGAACAAGAGGTGCAATTACATGAAGGCGAATTCCTGCCATGGCACGAAGTGCCCATGCCCGGACCAATGGATTTGTGTCCCCCAGGTCCTTCTGGAAACAATTAATTGATAGCAATGCTTCATTTGGACGCCTAAAGAATGAAACAGAAAAAGCAAGAGAATGATGGCCTCATAACAACAATTCATTATCTAACAAAATTTAACATCTATAATACTATAGCTCATGAAACTGGGGTATAACTACTTGAGGGGCAATAGGACATTTTTCTAGTATAATCATCAAATTACAACCTGAAAACTAACACCTAACTCATGTTTCAAATGTGCAGAAGACTAATAATTACATTTAAACGATTCATAAGACATAAAACAACAAATACAGCCCTCACTAAATAGACCCTGAGAAGGAATAGAATGACAAAAAGGTAAGCGACCATCCGAATATGCTATAAACATCAGAGTTATAGGCTGATTACATGTACATACTTTTCAGCATAATGAAGGAGGTACAAGTACACGAGCTTCTTCACTTCCAACGACTGAGAAGCAACATTTTTAACAACCTGCAATTTTTCGTTCAATGAGTAAATGGAGGGAGAACAGAAAGTGAGAAAGAGTAAATGAGCAGCATATCATTTTCTAAAGCTACACATCATATATATGCATACTCTAATTATTTCCCAAGCAAAACGCAAAGAAATCAATTAATCAACAGCAAAACAATAAAATAAATTTCTCTTTATCAATCAAGACCCAAAAATAAAATGAAATTTGCTATAGTTCAAGATGAAAATCAAGATGTAACTGAGTGCAAAATGAAGAGAGAGAACAAATGAAAAGCGCAACAAGCTACTGAGAAACAATCCATAAATAACCGATGGAGAAATCAACGCTTACAAGTGAACAGAAAGGCAACCATAAACAAATTTAGCTTCGTAAATTATCATCAACTAAACCAAATCAAATTCCCTAGTTATTCTGATAAAAATAGAGATATAACTTAGTTCAACAAGCACAATATCTATGCAAACAATCTACACATTAATTCGCGCGCAAACACTTTGGAGTGCACACTTGCAAGTGGATTATGAGCAAAATAGACCAGAACATCTCTTAACGAAATTCAACCAAACTCATAGTTGCTCCCATACAAACCGAGATGCATGTAACTGAGTGTGACAAGCTCCAAATATATGCAAAATTTTTAGGCAATTCTAATCCATTCACATGCAAATTACAGAGAAATCACCAAAACAAGCAAATTAAACTCGAATATTTCCGCTCCCAAATAACGGTCAACAAAATCTTATTGAATTGGTGGTATTTAGGAAGAGATGGATCTGAAACCTGAGGGAAGAAGTTCGAGACGTCGAAGCCTTGAGCGATGAGAGCGAGTAAGCGTTTGAGGGCTTCGGTTTTCTCGGAGTCGAACTTGCTTTCGAGGAGAGGGGCAATGTTGACGTCATCGGGGTCGTCGTAGAGGTGAGCGTCGGTGCCGATCCGGAACACCGCCGTGGACGCCTTGCTCAGTGATTCCGCCGTCGCTCCGAATTGAGGGAACATTTCTTCTGACGAGCTAACGAGTGAATGAGTGAATGAATTAATGAATGGATTCGTATCTCTCACTCCGTTTGTGATCTGTTTTTGTTTTGAACTCTGAAAGCAGAAAACTGAATATGGAGATTTGAAGAGTCTCTGCAGCGACCAGCGCCAGAAACCCCACTTTACGGACAGAGAAGCAGAGAGAATTTTTTTCGTTGTGTAAAGTATGGCTTTTGTCTCTCCAAATGGATAAGTTTTATTTACAATCTCCTAAGGTTTAAATCGGGTTCTAACATTTATAAAAGTAATTTAATGTTATTTTATCATAATTATATATTATAAATTTTTATTTGAGTTTTGAAATTTTTTTTAAATTAATGATTTATTCTAAAAAATCCATAAATCATATAACTAATGATACAAATATAAATAATAAATTAGTGACTAATATAAAATATTTTTTAATTTAAATGAACAAAAGAACAAAATATAACATAATCAATAAATTAATAATTAATAAATTAATGAAAAGCATAAATTCAACAACAAATCAATTCATCAAATACCATTATACCAATAATCCAATATTGTCTACATAGCCAATACTCAATATTAAATTAACTCTTATTATTACAATAATACAATTAAAGGCTAAGACTAAGGCTATGAGTCTCTACACGAAAACTATCTATTCTTACATCAATAAATTTATCACAATGATGATTCTGATAATTTTCAGCAACAAAAAATTTAGCTTTGCAACAAATTCAATTCAGTAATAATTTTTAGTAACAAAAAATATAATTTAAAAGATTATTTTTAGCAATAAATTAAATTCAACAATAACAATAAATTTAGCTCAATACAACAATAAATTTAACTTACAGCAACAAAAGACGGTTCAGTCGTAATTTACAATAACAAAATTGACAAGGACAAAGGAAAAAGAAAAATTGAAAAAAATAGAAAAGGGGAATACACGAACTCACCAACTACTACGAAGGAAGCGACGGAGAGAACTCAGGAACCAACTACCGCTAGCGCCTATTTTGTTTCCTATTATCATCAAATTTGTTTACCTTGCCGAAATAATCACTTAGCTAAATTTTTTTGTTGTTAAAAATTTATCATAGTTTACTTTTTTTTATTGCTAAAAACTCAGCTAAATTTTTTTGTTGCTAAAAATTTATCATAGTTTATTTTTTTTATTGCTAAAAATATTAATACTTGATTGTTATTAATATGTTTGGAACAAGTGTCAAAAAAACAGACAAAAAAAATGCTGTAAAAACCACTTAATAGCTCGTTCTTCAATGGTTTTAGCCTGCAATAAATTTTGGTCATAAATTGTGGTTACTCCTTGAGTATTCCTATATTTTCATAAATCATTGAAAATTCCCTTTAAACTAGCAATTTATGCATTGGTCACCCTTGTATAAATTGTAGTTTATTTTCAGGTTTTACATCGTTTTAAAACTTGTGCATTACCACTATTTATATAAAAACTAGGACAAAATTATAGTCATTTTATTTTTAGGACAACTTGCTAGTTTTAGAATGCGTATACACCAATTTCAGTCATCGTATACAAATACATACACAAATACAAATTCAAAAACTAAAAATAAACCCCACTGTCACTCATAACACGCGCCCCTCCCCACTTTCACCAATTTCAGTTACACGTGCTAAAACCACTTCCTCTCGCACAATTCTCTCCTCTTTCC
>NC_029791.2:13154790-13161777 GCF_000816755.2 Arachis ipaensis | reverse complement strand
TACTCAAACACACTTCTTCTATAAGAACGGCTTTGGATACTTGAGAGGATACAACGGAGGTCTCCAGGTCTTCTCCATGCACGGATGCGAGCTGGGATATCGTGGAGGCAAGGGTTCCCCAAATCGATATACTCTTTTCTCCTTTTCCTTGTTTAATTCTACATTTTCAGCTCTGCATGAAAGTGAACTTCTACTCCTTGTTTGATTTCTGCATGCTTGATTATAATTTAACAGAATGAGAAATAATCAAAATGAATTCCTACCTGTTCCTACCTGTTTAATAGAATTTTATTTGATTTAGGTAGGAATTCCATTTTGATTATTTCTCATTCTGTTAAATTATAACCAAACAGGAACTAATTATCAGACTCGCACACAAAACAAGTTGCTATTGTTTGCTACTTCCAATTTTCTACCAATTAATCTTCATATTCTTCCTCAAGGTAAAAAACAATAATAATAACAACTTTTCTTGATCTTGCAGAACTCATACTATAATCCAACAAGTTACCCACTCAGCCCACCAAGTTACCCACTCCTCAGCCCACACCTAAGCCCACTCTTCAGCCCACTCCTAAAGCCACACCTGAGCCAACTCCTCAGCCCACTCCTGAGCCCACACCTAAGCCCACTCCTCAGCCCACCCCTCAATCCACACGTACGCCCACACCTAAGCCTACTCCAGAGCCCAAAACCAAGCCATGGAAAAGCCCATCCAGCAGCCCAAACCTTGCACTAAACCTCAGGCTGCTAAAGTTTCTGGCAAGGCTACAGCAGCCGATAAGATCAACAAGAAGGTGAAACCTACAACCAGTACAAGATCTGGAAGGCAAGTTAAGGCAACTCCAGTTGATAATGATAGTGACTCTCATGATTCATATGAGAATGCTGAAGATAGTTTATACAAGCCTCCAAAAGTTGCAGGAGATTCTATATACAGTAGTGACAGTGACAGTGGAGTTGATGGAATAGAGTCTTCTAGGGCCAAGAAAGTAGATCACAGAGAGAAGCATAGGCCTGTTGCTGACAGAACAAGGGACAAAGCTATTGACACTGATGACTCCAGCTATGAGGATATCGAATCTGATGAATGCTCTGATGGAGGTATTGTATAATTAATTGTGCATAAGTTATTGCATTTGCTTGTTTCATAGATCTGTGTGAATTAATTTTTTTTTGTATTACAATTTTGTGGTGAATTCATGTAATTTCAGAGTCAGATGAGGAATTTCTGTATGAAGAATTATCAGATGGAGATGAATGGAAGTCAGAAGATTCTGCCCAGGAGTTAGACTCTGAAGACGAAGGGCCAGCTGTCTATCCACATTATAATGACAAGGCCAAATTTGGTGATCTGAAGTTTGAGGTAAGTATGGTTTTCAAATCTAAGCAACATTTTATGGCTGCCACTAGAGATTATACTATACAATGGGGTAGAAATATAAGGTTCTCTAAGAATGACAAGGTTAGAGTTAGGGCTGTTTGTAAGTGTGAAGACTGTCCATGGGTAGTATATTGTGCACACAACCCCAGTGATGGTTCCTGGCAGATAAAAACACTAGTTGACAATCACACTTGCGCAAGAAAGCGAAAAAACAGAGCTGCGACATTGGAATGGATTGTGAATAAGTTATACCCAAAACTTAGGAAGCACCCTAAGATGAAGCATAAAGAGGTGTATGAGTGGTTTGTTAGGAAGTGCAACGTGAAGTTGAATAGTTCATGCATTACCAGAGCTCTTAAGGCATCTAGGAAGATAGTTGAAGGGGATGAGATTGCACAATACGGGTTGATATGGGATTATGCACATGAATTGCTAACTGCCAACCCAGGTTCCACCGTTCAGGTGGGTGTCATTACCATTACTGACAATCCGCCTCAGTTTGAGAGATTTTATGTCTGTCTAGATGCTTGTAAGAAGGGTTTCAAGGCAGGGTGTAGGCCATTGATAGGGTTAGATGGGACATTCCTGAAAATATTACATGGAGGACAGCTTCTGACTGCATGCGAACAGGATGCAAACAATCACATTTTTGTGATTGCATATGCAATTGTTGATGTTGAGAACAAAGAAAACTGGAAATGGTTTTTGGAGCTGCTCCTCTCAGACCTGGGAGAATATGAAGCAAAGAATTTGTGTTTCATCTCAGATATGCAAAAGGTGAGGACCAATTTGAATCGCGATTTAATTTTTAAGGACATGTCTGATTTAATGATGATTCTTTAGAGGACTAAAATGATGCAAAATCTTTTCGGGTTTGACTGTATGTGCAGGGATTAATACCTGCTGTCAAAGAACTCGTGCCAGCAGTTCCACACAGGTTTTGTATCTGGCATTTGTGGAGGAACTTCTCTAAACAGTGGGGCAACGTTGAGCTTAAGGACTTGGTGTGGGAGTGTGCAAGATCGAGGACCCCAGTTGAGTTCGAAAGGAATATGACTAGAATCAAGAGAATTAATCAACAAGCATGGGAATATTTAGCCAAGTGGCCGAAGGAAGCTTGGACGAAAGCCCATTTCAGTGAAGGGCCAAAGGTAGACAACATATGCAACAACGCTTGTGAATCCTTCAATTCAAAGACCAAGCATGACAGAGGAAAGCCTATTCTGACCCTGGCAGAGGAGGTACGAAGAATGGTTATGAAAATCATGTCTGACAATAGACTGAAGCTTCTTACTTATCAAGGAATACTTACTCCAGTTCAGCAAAGTAGGCTAGAATCTCTTATTAAGTTATCCAGAAACTGGGCTCCCTACTGGTCGGGTGATGCCAAAGAGGAAGTGTACGAAGTTCAAGGATGGCCAACTAACATGGTGGTAGATTTGGGTAACCATACTTGCTCCTGCAGGTTTTGGCAGTTGACAGGTTCAATTCATAACTCATTTCTTCTTTTAGAGTCATACCATGTTTCGTACTTCACTGAATGAAATTATTTTTTATGAAATATATAGAAATGCCTTGTATGCACGCAATATCGGCCATTCAAGAAAAAATGATAAAATGCCTGAGGAGTATTGCCACGAATGGTTAATTATGGAGGCGTACAGAAAAACATACCAATTCAATGTGAATCCTGTCAAGGGACAAGATCTATGGGAGAAAACTGGTTCTCCTGCACCTGTTCCACCTCCAATCAAACCTAAACCAGGCAGACCAACAACAAATAGAAGGAAGGACAAGGCTGAAGGACCACTAGCACGAAGACAAAGATGAAAAGGAAGTATGCTCCAATTCGGTGCATGTACTGTGGAGACGTGGGCCACAATAAGAGAACTTGCAGCAAGAAAAAGCAAGACGATGCTCAAGAGAAAGCAAGGATAATGCAATTGCAGCTTGCTGTAGTGCCACTACCACAAGCTGCACCTAGTCCGGAGGCAGAAAAGGTAGATGACACTCAGCCCATACAGACACTACTTGCAGTAGCACCAGTTGCTCCAGATGAACAGACTGAAATTCCTGTTACTCAGCATGCTCAGCTTCCACTGACATAACAATCACAGACCTCAACCAATGTTACTCAGGTTATCTTCTATTCAGTTTTAAATTAAATTGAACATTAGTTACTTGTAGCTGTTCTTATTTGAGACAATGATGATGACTGTTTGATGCAAACTAGAGGTAGAGGAAGGCCTCCAAAACTCCATGTCACCAGAGGCAGGGCAAAGGAAAATGCCTCTCCAAAGCCTGTTGCTCCAGGACCAGTTGCTGTATCTGCTAAACGATCAAGGGTAGCAGCTCCGCAACAGCCAAGAAGCTTGCTAGCTTCATGACATTTGTTCCAACTCCGGGTTTCAAACCTCCTAGAAAAGAAGACATGGAATGATGCAATTGACTTGAAGACATGAAATATAGGGCAATTAGTATCTGTTATTTTGTTAGTGCCAAATTTTGCCATTTATAAACAATGTGGTGCTTGTTGGAATCTTCAATAGCCCTGTTTTTTGTATAGCCCTTTATGGTATATTGGTATTCGAGTATCAGCTTCTACCTTTGTGTTATTATCATGTTAAAACAATCCTGTTACTTGAATCTGAGACAATAGAAACTAGTGCACCATTGGTGATGTTATTCTATTCCTAGTTCAGTTAATTTTAATTCTGCTTCTTCTGATTTGCTTACATTATGTTATGATCAACAAAAATGTTGCATATAGATAACCTTTTAACTAGTAAAGAAAGATGAACATACAAGGTTTTCACAATAACAGCAAACTATTAAGGTTCACAACATCCACGTTTTCACAATAAGTGCTTCACTTCCCACTAAAGAACATACACATAATCATAAAAACTAAAATCACAACTATTAATCCAAAATACAGTTGCATCCTAAGTGCTCTAACTTTAGCTTCTAAGCTCATCATTCTCCATGATAGGTTATGGTTCAAGACAACAACATCATTCTCCATTTCTGCATGAGTTTTAACATCTCCTAAGTGCTCTAATCCTTCATACTCATCATCCTCAGCCCACCTAAAGTAATTGCAGTGGCTGCCCTTCTGCACAACATTAGGGTACAAAAATGTCAAAATCTCACTCAAAAATTAAAAGCTTCAACAAGACTACATTCATAACTCACCCGGTATTTTGGACAAGCATGGAACAATCTATCTGGATTTTCTTTTGTCCCAGACTTCTTGATCACTGTCTTCAGCCCACAAAAGCACACTTCATCGGGGTTCTTCCTCCGCCACCGCAGCGACGAGCTCGAAGCATGGCTTCCCTGTGATTGCGACACTTGTCGACTGCGACCCCCACCTACGCTACCCATCGTGCAGTTGCTCAAGAATTTTCGGCCTCTGCAGAATCAATCTAAAGCTGCAGCACCAATGGCATTTCAGACGAAGAAGGGATTAGGGTTTACAGACGAAGAAGAATTTTTGGGATTAGGGACTACTTTGACATACATATCGAAACATATCTTGTCACCAGCCACTCTGCGCCTAGCTGGCATGCTGATATGCCACACTGACAGCCACATAAGCAACAGTTAACGGCGTCAATGACGGAATTCACAGAAGGTTGACGGAAGGACTAACGTTACCAATTTTAAATTTTTCGGGGACGTTATTGATTAACTTTTTCTTACGGGGACTGATTTGGAGATCAGACTATCTTTCGAGGACCAATTTGGCTATTTACTCAATTTGATTTTTATGAAAAGTAAGTTTGTGTTAAAGTGATTTATGTTTAACAATCTTTATATCAAAATAGATTATAATAAAATAAATGTTGTTTGGATTACACTACTCAAAATCACTTTTAAATAAAAAATTACTAAAATAGACATTAACTTAAATAATTTTTATATATTATTTTATTATTTTAATTTAAATATTTGGATAGATCTTATTAATTAATTTTATAATAAAAATAATATTTATATACAAAAATAAAAATAACCTATAAAAATTGACAAAATATATTTTTAATTAAAACTAACAAAATATTTTGTTTAATTTACTTTACCTAATAAGATCAATAAATTATAGAGGCCTGGTACACATACAGTCTTTTTAGCTTACAAGTCTTTGAAGTTGGCACAAGTCCAACAAAACACACGCATTACACTCCCACATTCAAGAGTAAATAAACGCACGTTATTCAACAACTTCCTGCTTCCAAAGCGCACTACTCACCATGCATTATGAACGACTCTTCTTCTTCCTCCATGAAAACGAGTTTCTTGACAAATTTGAAGATAATAGAACTTCATAAATACACCCAAACGATTACAGAAATACACCAAAAGGATTACAGAAATACACCCAAACGGTTACAGGAATTCACCCAAACGATTATAGAAATACACCCAAAGGATTACAGAAATATACCCAAAGGATTTAAGAAATACACCTAAAATTCATTGAAGTACACCTTATGCATAATTCAGAACTCTTTCTCTTTCTCCTCATCTTCTGGTGCTTCTTCTTCAAAAACGATTTCAGAGCTTGATGTCAAAAAACAATGGAAAATCGAGAATAACGAAAAAAGAAAATAGAGAGAAAAGCATGTAAATGAAGAAGGAGAAAGAGAAGGCAAAGCGCGTTAATATAAATGACTTGTAAAGACTTGTATAAAAAAATGCTTGTATGTGGAGAATTATTCTAAATAATACAAAAAAATCACAACTATAAAAATGTATTTTTTTTTGTGACTAACTATAAAAATGTATAATGTCAAATAAATAATTAACAAAGAATAAAAATAATAAATAATAGAAAAAGAGAGTTCATTAAACAAAAATAATAAGAATTTCATAAATAATATAATAACATGCATAAAGGATAAAGTTGATAAAAGGTAAATAAAAATTGAATGTTGATGAGCCCGTTGATAAAACGTAGAAGCTCAAAATTGTTACTTCTTGTAAATCTGATTTTAAATGCAAAATCACTTCTACTTTCATGAATAAAAAATTTGCCAAACCAAAAATTGAAACTTTCAAAAAGGCTAAACTTCTTCTATTCTAATGTGTTTGTCAAATACATCCTTAATAAAAACCGGATTAGACCCAAATTTGACCGGATCCAATGTATGGATTAGAGTTTGAATCTTTGCCAATAATAAGATGAGGTAGAATCGAACTCATTATGTTCCGTTTTTTTGCTTCTTAGGTTTTGTTGGAGTTTTTGTACTCTCATCTAAAAAGTTTTCGATTGTAAACGGTTTTGAATTTTGAAAATTTTTAAAATCAAAAGATGAAAGGTTTTGGTTGGTACTTGGTAGAAGTAAAAAAACTATAACGTACGATGCTTGAGTTGTAGGTTAGTGGAGCGTATGGGTACGCGTTTTATTATGAGAGTGTTTTTAGTTGTAGTTGAACTAATTTAATTAGACCAGCAAAAAAAAACTTGTATATCTGGTATTATTGATTTTGTAAATAATAAATTTTAAAATTAATTATTTTTATTAATAAAATAATATACAAATTAATTATTTATATAATTTTTTTTGAGTAACAATTAAATTCATAAAGGATAATAA
>NC_029791.2:13138609-13154775 GCF_000816755.2 Arachis ipaensis | reverse complement strand
AGGATAATAAGATGAGTATATTTTAGAATTTTTCATACGAACAAAAATAAATTATCAAATAAGTATTTGAATAATTAAAATATACTAAATTATTAAATAAATATTTCTCAATTTTGCATTATTTGTTTCTCTCATATAATCTATTATCGTTTGATCTTTGACTTTTTAATAAGAACTATATACACAAATATCAGATAGCAATATATGGTGATAAAACCAAAGATTAAAAATTCTATAATACAAAATTTAAGTGATAAATATTCTTTTAGAAAATATATTAACATTTCTATATCTTCAATCTTCTTTTTGGGCAATTTACCTATTTAAATAAACTGCCAACCAAAATTACCAGAATACACATTATGCAAACTGGATACCGAAATGTATTTTTTTCCCTAAACTATGTAAACTGCGACAGGGGTATTGCGGTTTACAAAATACACGTAATCTGCTACAGGGGTGTCGCGGATTACGTTGGCAAAAATCATCACATAAACCGCTACAGGGGTGTCGCGATTTATGTGTGTTTTTGATGCATGCATAAACCGCTACAGGGGTGTAGCGGTTTATGCTGTGTAAACTTTGCCTATAAATACCAAGATAGGGAGTGGGTTATTTGAAGAGAGTCATTTTGATCCTCGGACGACAAAAAGATCTGTTAAAGCTCAGCATTCTCCCCCTCAACAAGTGCAAACGCAACTAGCAATATATTCGAGTTTCCATCTTGCGCAATAGCCAAAAGCAAAGTCCTGCCATACTTCCCATACAGATGCGTTCCGTCAATGCTGATTAGTGGCTTGCAATGTTTAAAAGCCTCAACGCATGGAGGAAATGTCCAGAAAAGTCGATGAAAGTACTCCGTAGACTCATCAACCTCGCCACCAACACGCACTAGAGAAGTCTTCAAGAAAGCGACGCTTCCGTCCATCGTTGCTTGCATCCCAAGGATCCACCGAGGCAATTACGCATATGACTCTTCCCAATCCCCGTAAATCTGGGCAACTGCCTTCTGCTTTGCCTTCCACACCTTCCTGTAGCTAGGCCTGAATCCGTAGGTTGACTCAGTAGCTTCTTGCAACACCTTTTGGTAACTGCTGCATCCGCCCTAACCAAGGGATAAATCCTCGCACAAATTACGTGGTAATCGAGCTGTCGGTGGTCGCTCGAAATCGACGTGGCCAGGCATGTGTGGGCTCCGTTGTACCTTCTAACCTCCCAGTTACCCTTGCACTGCTGAAGTGCAACGCGGATGATCCAGTTGCAGCCATTTCCAAACTCCTTGCATCTCCCAACATACTTTAGATGATAAGATTCCATTACCCGATACTGAACTCCACGACGAATGCTATAATCCTTAACACTCATCACAGCTTCCTCCTTAGTCTAGAAAGATTGACCAATCTGAAATTCGCCAGAAGCATTGCCCTCGTGTAATCCTTGGTAGTCGAAGGTGTGTCGATCATCTGGTTGTTGGCTCACTGCTTCCAGATTAAGCGTCGAGAACTGCGGCAGTTGTTGGTGGGACTCAGAACTGGATGGCCCCTGCGGTGCAGGTGGGGGCACTAGAGTCTCGTCCTCACTATCCCCTGATATGTGATCGGGCTCATCGTCCAAGTCATAGTCCCGCATCGCGTCCTCATAGTGATCCGGCTCACCACTCCTAACAAGACCAGTAATCAAACCGGGTGACCTATCTGCCGGTGTTAGAACAGGCGGAGGTGCAGGTAGGAGACACCTGCGTGCAACGACAGGCATCGAAGTAGAAGCACCCCCCACCGTCGTCGACTGAGGATTTGGCGTTGAAGTCCCGGAACTTTCCACACGGTCTTCCGACTTGGCAAACAACTCGTGTATTCTCACCTCCGAAAAACTCTGCCGACAATGAAACAACACTCCCATGTCTTCATCCGACCCGATGACAAATGTTTCATACTGCACACCACTCGATACGACCGCCATCGGAATCTTGTAAAACAACTTCTTCACCGACTTGGCCCCAGCTAACCCTGCCTTCTACAATATGTTCCTTTTCAGATCCGACAAAGTATCAATCGAACGGATAAAAATGCTTAGCGGTTCTTTATCCGTGAACTTAACACCATGCCTGTTACTTTTTTTTTTATTTTACCAGAACAGTGGACTAGAACCATCAAGCTTTCCTCTCTATCCATTTCTGAAAGTGTGAACATGACTCTCTTCAAATAACCCACTCCCTATCTTGGTATTTATAGGCAAAGTTTACACAGCATAAACCGCTACACCCCTGTAGCGGTTTATGTGACAGTTTTCGCCAACGAAATCTGCGACACTTCTGTAGCGGATTACGTGCATTTTGTAAACCGCGATACCCCTGTCGCGGTTTACATAGTTTAGAAAAAAAATGCATTTCGGTATCCAGTTTGCATAAAGTGTATTCTTAGTAATTTTGGTTGGCAGTTTATTTAAATAGGTAAATTGCCCCTTCTTTTTATAAAGAGGAAAAAAATAGATTCTCTCAACTTTTTTTAAATTGTTTAATAAATTGTAAATTATCATCTTATACTTTTTAAATGGAATCAAGAAAAAACATAAGAAAAATATTAAATGATAAAAATTAAATGACATTTTACTAAACTATTAAGAAAAAAATTTGAGAAAATCTACCCTAAAAAAAGAGCATATTTGATTAGTTATTTTTTTATTTTTAAATGATAAAAATTAAATAACATTTTACTAAATAATTAAGAAAAAAAATTGAGAGAATCTACTCTTTTGTATATTTGATTAGTTTATTTTTTTATTTTTATTTTGACAAGAAGATAAGAGAAAGTGAAATTTCTTTACAAGATGGAAACAATACAATTAGATAAGCAATAAAATTTAATCTTTTTTCAACCAACAAAATTTAAAATCCATTTAAATAAATGTAAGAAATATATCTTTAAATTTAATGTCTCATATTTTCTCTCTCTTATATTTAAAATACAAAACCAAACTCTATAAAAATAAATATATTTAAATTTAAAACAAAATATAATCCAAATAAGAGTAAAATACTGTTTTACTTTCTAATGTAACGTTCTATTTTTATCCCCAAATGTTTTATTACGTCTTATTTTAATCTTCTGGTCAAAATTAAAATTTTTTTCTTCCAAGAAAATCCTTTTCACCTTTACTTTTAGCTCTCTTTTTTTCTTATAGTTCTGTCATTTTTGCTCTTAGATCACTATAACAGCAACTACGAACAATTATGATTTTTGTCGTTATTTAGAAGAAAATCATCATAATGAAAGAAATGATATTTTTTAAAGAAAAAATTTTAATTTTGACCAAAAGATTAAAAGAATACGAAATAAAACTATTGAGATAAAAAAATACGTTTCAAACATAAAGACAAAATTAAGACTTAACACAAACGTTAGCGACTAAAACAATACTATACTCTTTAAATAAAAATAACAAACTCTAAATTCCAAAATATAAATATTAAATCCTAAAACTTAACAATCGAAATATTTAAATTAAAAACAAAACACAATTTGAATAAAATAACAAATCTTAAATTCTAAATTCTAAACACTAAACATTAAATCATAAAAAATTAAATTCATAAAAGATAATAAGATGAGTAAATTTTAGAATTTTTCATACAAACAAAAATAAATTATCAAATAAGTATTTGAATAACTAAAATATACTAAATTATCAAATAAGTATTTCTCATTTTTTTGCATTGTTTGTTTCTCTCAGATAATTTATTATCATTTGATCTTTGACTTTCTAATAAGAATTATGTACACAAATATCAGATACTAAAATATGGTGATAAAATTAGAGGTTAAAAATTCTACAATACAAAATTTAAGTGAGAAATATTATTTAAGAAAATATATTAACATTTCTATATCTTCAATCTTCCTCTTATATAGAGGAAAAAATATAGATTCTCTCAACTATTTTTTAATTATTTAATAAAGTGTAAATTATCATCTTATACTTTTTAAATGGAATCAAGAAAAATTATATGAGAAAAAATATTAAATGATAAAAATTTAATGACATTTTACTAAATAATTAAGGAAAAAATTGAGAGAATCCACTCTTTAAAAAGAGAAATAATAAAAATTAAATGATATTTTACTAAACAATTAAGAAAAAAATTTGAGAGAATCCACTCTAAAAGAAGAGTATATTTGATTAATTATTTTTTATTTTTTATTTTGACAAGAACATAAGAGAAAATAAAACTTCTTTGCAAGGCAAAAACAATACAATTAGATAAGTAATAAAATTCAATCTTTATTCAACCAACAAAATTTAAAATCCATTTAAATAAATGTAAGAAACATATCTTTAAAATTAGTGTCTCATATTTTCTCTCTCTTACATTTAAAATACAAAACCAAACTCTCTAAAAATAAATGTATTTAAATTTAAAAAAAATATAATCCAAATAAGAGTAAAATACGGTTTTACTTTCTAATGTAATGTTCTATTTTTATCCCTAAATATTTTATTTCGTCTTATTTTAATATTTTGGTCAAAATTATAATTTTATTCTTCCAAGAACACCCTTTTCACCTCTATTTTTAGCTTCCTTTTTTTCTTATAGTTCTGTTATTTTTGCTCTTAGATCACTATAACAGGTACTATGAACAATTATGATTTTTGTCGTTATTTAGAAGAAAATCATAATGAAAGAAATGATATTTTTGAAAGGAAAAATCTTTATTTTAACCAGAAGATTAAAAGAAGACGAAATAAAACTGTTGAGATAAAAAAATAGAACATTTCAAACATAAAGACAAAATTAAGACTTAACACAAACGTTAGCGTCTAAAACAATACTTTACTCTTTAAACAAAAATAACAAACTTTAAATTCCAAAACAAAAATATTAAATCCTAAAACTTAACAATTGAAATATTTAAATTTAAAAACAAAACACAATTTGAATAAAAAAATAAATTTTAAATTCTAAACTCTAAACACTAAACATTAAATCATAAAAAAATTAAATTCATAAGAGATAATAAGATGAGTAGATTTTAGAATTTTTCATACGAACAAAAATAAATTATCAAATAAGTAATTCTCATTTTTGCATTATTTGTTTCTCTCAGATAATTTATTATCGTTTAATTTTTGACTTTTTAATAAGATCTACATAAACAAATATCAGATACTAATATATGGTGATAAAATCAGAAGTTTAAAATTCTATAATATAAAATTTAAGTGAGAAATATTCTTTTAGAAAATATATTAACATTTCTATATCTTCAATCTTCCTTTTATATGGAGGGAAAAAAATAGATTCTCTCAATTTTTTAATTATTTAATAAAGTGTAAATTATCGTCTTATACTTTTTAAATGGAATCAAGAAAAAATATAAGAAAAATATTAAATGATAAAAATTAAATGACATTTTACTAAACTATTAAGAAAAAAATTTGAGAAAATCTACCCTAAAAAAAGAGCATATTTGATTAGTTATTTTTTTATTTTTTATTTTGACAAGAACATAAGAGAAAGTGAAATTTCTTTGCAAGACAGAAACAATACAATTAGCTAAGTAATAAAATTCAATCTTTATTCAGCCAACAAAATTTAAAATCTATTTAAATAAATATAAGAAATATATGTTTAAATTTAATGTCTCATATTTTCTCTCTTATGTAAAATTCGAGAAATTAGTAAATAATTAGCAAATAAATGAATTATTTTCTAGAAAATTAGAAAATAGAATTTTATAGTTTAAAGAGATAGAAAAAATTAAAATAAAAAATTTAACACTAATTTTAAAGAATTTAACCCAAAATTAGACCAAATGAACCGAACCGAACGAACTGAGCCCAAATGGGCCCAAGCCCACACTCCCAACTCCTATATAAAGGCAAGCTTCAGCCTTTCTTCTTCCTTCCCATTGAATTCACGCAGCAGGGAAGTAGAAGGAAACCAAAACAATTAAAACCCTATTCCACTTCAAACTTTAATCTTTCGTAACTTTCAATCCGGAGCTCCAATCACCGCACCGTTTGCGACCACATGACCGTAGCATCGAGCTCTACAAAGCCCAGTACTTAATTAGGTAAGGAAGTCACTTTTCAGTTTCGATTTTCTCCTTTCCCAATTTTAAAAATTCTATGGTTTGGGGTGTTGAGATTTTGTTGATTTTGATATTTAGGATTAAGTTAACTTAGTGGATGTGCTGAATTTTGGCTCAATTCTTCCGTTGGCAAGGTAAAGAATGTTTAATCCTTGTCAAGTTATCTAATTAGTGAACCCTATGGTGATTTTAGTGTTATTTTTTGAAATTAGTTTGGTTTCTCGTATATAGCATGTACAGTATCGTGAAAACTTAGGTTAGATGACTATAGGATAAGTTGAATTGTGTTTGGAGCATGTTTAATGATTTTAGTTGTCAATGTATGTTAAAATAATGAGGTATGGTTAGATTGATGATTCATTGATGTGAATGTGGTTGGTGTTGGTAAAATAGATTGATGAATGATAAATTCGATGCTAATGGATGAGTTAACTGAAAACTTTATCGAGTGGCAAGTTGAGGATGGAGGATTCCCCCTCTTGTCGTGATGTGGATGTGGGGAAGGTGGAAAGGCACCCTTCTTCGTATTGTTCCCCCTACATTCTTCTCTAGTTGCAAAGTGGAAAGGCACACTCCTTCGATGTGGAAAGACACTCTCCTTTGTATATCCTCCAGGAGAAGGTGAAAAGGCACGCACCTTCGATGTGGAAAGGCACTCTCCTTTGTTTATGATCCTCTTGGAGATGTGCAACCTAGAGGCCAATGTCTGGGTTAGCTACCAGATGTGTCGGGTTATGGCGATATAACCGACACATGAGCTCACGGCCAGTAGGACAGGCGTGCATCATGTTGCATTTGTTTGCTTTGTTTGGGTGTGCATAATTATTTTGGTTTGCCTATCTGATAAATTCTGTTTAACTGATAACATACAGTAAAAAAATTAATATTATTGAAAGATAAAATTAAATTAAAATTTATTTTTATGTATCGTTTTTATCCCTAACGTTTTCGTTCTATTTAAGTCCCTAACGTTTCAAAATCGTCTCAATTTTGTCTCGCCGTTAATTCTGTTAACAGATCCCTAACGACAGGACAACATTGAGTCAATTTTGAAACGTTAGGGACTTAAATAGGACGATTGAAACGTTAGGGACAACTTTGGAACTTACCCCAAACGTTGGGGACAAAAACAATACTTTACTCTAAAAAAAAATAGAACGTTTCAAACATAAAGACAAAATTAAGACTTAACACAAACGTTAGCGGCTAAAACAATACTTTACTCTTTCAACAAAAATAACAAACTCTAAATTCCAAAACATAAATATTAAATCCTAAAACTTAACAATCGAAATATTCAAATTAAAAACAAAACACAATTTGAATAAAATAACTAATCTTAAATTCTAAACAATAAACACTAAATCATAAAAACTTAAATTCATAAAAGATAATAAGATGAGTAAATTTTAAAATTTTTCATACGAACAAAAATAAATTATCAAATAAGTATTTGAATAACTAAAATATACTAAATTATCAAATAAGTATTTCTCATTTCTTGCATTATTTGTTTCTCTCAGATAATTTATTATTGTTTGATCTTTGACTTTCTAATAAAAACTATGTACACAAATATCAGATACTAAAATATGGTGATAAAACCATAGGTTAAAAATTCTACAATACAAAATTTAAGTGAGAAATATTCTTTTAGAAAATATATTAACATTTCTATATCTTCAATCTTCCTCTTATATAGAGGAAAAAAATAGATTCTCTTAATTTTTTTTAATTATTTAATAAAATGTAAATAATCATCTTATACTTTTTAAATGGAATAAAAAAAACATACGAGAAAAAATATTAAATGATAAAAATTAAATGACATTTACTAAACAATTAAGAAAAAAATTTGAGAAAATCCACTCTAAAAGAAGAGTATATTTGATTTGTTATTTTTTTATTTTTTATTTTGACAAAAACATAAGAAAAAGTGAAATTTCTTTGCAAGAAGAAAACAATACAATTAGGTAAGTAATAAATTCAATCTTTATTCAACCAAAAAAATTTAAAATTCATTTAAATAAATTTAAGAAAAATATCTTTAACAATTAGTGTCTCATATTTTCTCTCTCTTACATTTAAAATACAAAACCAAACTCTCTAAAAATAAATGTATTTAAATTTAAAACAAAATATAATCCAAACAAGAGTAAAATACTATTTTACTTTTTAATGTAACGTTCTATTTTTTTTCCAAATATTTTTTATTTCGTCTTATTTTAATACTCTGGTCAAAATTAAAATTTTTTCCCAAAAATACCCTTTTCACGTTTATTTTTCGCTCTTCTTTTTCTTATAGTTCTGTCATTTTTGCTCTTAGATCACTATAACAGCTATTATGAAAAGAAATGATATTTTTGAAAGGAAAAATTTTAATTTTGACCAACGGATTAAAAGAAGACGAAATAACACTGTTGAGATAAAGAAATAGAACGTTTCAAACATAAAGACAAAATTAAGACTTAACACAAATGTTAGTGACTAAAACAATACTTTACTCTATAAAAAAAATAACAAACTCTAAATTCCAAAATATAAATATTAAATCCTAAAACTTAACAATCGAAATATCTAAATTAAAAACAAAACACAATTTGAATGAAATAACACATTTTAAATTCTAAACTCTAAACACTAAACATTTAATCATAAAGAATTAAATTCATAAAAGATAATAAGATGAGTAAATTTAGAATTTTTCATACGAACAAAAATAAATTATCAAATAAGTCTTTGTATAACTAAAATATACTAAATTCTCAAATAACTATTTCTCATTTTTTGCATTATTTTTTTCTCTCAGATAATTTATTATCGTTTGATCTTTGACTTTCTAATAAGAACTACGTACACAAATATCAGATACTAACATATGGTGATAAGACCAGAGGTTAAAAATTCTACAATACAAAATTTAAGTGAAAAATATTCTTTTAAAAAATATATTAACATTTCTATATCTTCAATCTTCCTCTTATATAGACCAAAAAAATAGATTCTCTCTTTTTTTTAATTATTTAATAAAGTGTAAATTATCATCTTATACTTTTTAAATGGAATCAGGAAAAAAACATTTGAAAAAAAATATTAAATGATAAAAATTAAATGTCATTTGCTTAACAATTAAGAAAAAAATTTGAGAGAATCCACTCTAAAAGAAGAGTATATTTGATTAGTTATTTTTTTATTTTTTATTTTTACAAGAACATAAGAGAAGGTGACATTTCTTTGCAAGACGAAAACAATACAATTAGGTAAGTAATGAAATTCAATCTTTATTCAACCAACAAAATTTAAAATCCATTTAAATAAATGTAAGAAACATATCTTTAAAATTAGTGTTTCATATTTTCTCTCTCTTACATTTAAAATACAAAACCAAACTCTCTAAAAATAAATGTGTTTAAATTTAAAACAAAATATAATCCAAACAAGCGTAAAATACTGTTTTACTTTCTAATGTAACGTTCTATTTTTATCCCCAAATGTTTTATTTCATCTTATTTTAATCTTTTGGTCAAAATTAAAATTTTTTTCTTCCATAAATACCCTTTTCACCTCTATTTTTAGCTCTCTCTTTTTGTTATAGTTCTGTCATTTTTGCTCTTATATCACTATAACAACTACTATGAACAATTATGATTTTTATTATTATTTAGAAGAAAATCATAATGAAAGAAATGATATTTTTGAAAGGAGAAATTTTTATTTTGACGAGAGGATTAAAAGAAGACGAAATAAAACTGTATGTTGAGATAAAAAAAAAGTAGAATGTTTCAAACATAAAGACAAAATTAAGACTTAACACAAACGTTAGCGACTAAAACAATACTTTACTCTTTAAACAAAAATAACAAACTCTAAATTCCAAAACATAAATATTAAATCCTAAAACTTAACAATCGAAATATTTAAATTAAAAACAAAACACAATTTGAATAAAATAACAAATTTTAAATTCTAAACTCTAAACAATAAACATTAAATCATAAAGAATTAAATTCATAAAATATAATAAGATGAGTAAATTCTAGAATTTTTCATACAAACAAAAATAAATTATCAAATAAGTAATTCTCATTTTTGCATTTTTTGTTTCTCTCAGATAATTTATTATCGTTTGATCTTTCATTTTTTAATAAGATCTACGTAAACAAATATCAGATACTAATATATGGTGATAAAACTAGAAGTTAAAAATTCTATAATAGAAAATTTAAGTGAGAAATATTCATTTAGAACACATATTAACATTTCTATATCTTCAATCTTCCTCTTATATAGAGGAAAAAAATAGATTCTCTCAACTTTTTTTTTAATTGTTTAATAAAGAGTAAATTATCATCTTATGCTTTTTAAATGGAATCAAGAAAAAAAATATGAGAAAAAATATTAAATGATAAAAATAAAATGACATTTTACTAAACAATTAAGAAAAAAATTGAGAGAACCGGCTCTAAAAAAAAGAGTATATTTGATTAGTTATTTTTTTTATTTTTTATTTTGACAAGAACATAAGAGAAAGTGAAATTTCTTTGCAAGACGAAAACAATACAATTAGGTAAGTAATAAAATTCAATTTTTATTCAACCAAAAAAATTTAAAATCTATTTAAATAAATATAAGAAATATATGTTTAAATTTAATGTCTCATATTTTCGCCTATAAGAGAAAAACTAACCATAAAAAAATGAATGATGAGACTATACATTAGAAAATTATAAGGCGGCGCGGTACGTTAGTCACTTTGGTATCGACCTAACCCCGAAAGATTTGACATCCTAGGTTCCAAATTGATGACCGAAACAATAGAGAACAGGTTAGTGAAATTCAAACTAAGATTATAACTGCGCGATCCCAACCAAATGATTTTGTTGGAAGTGAAGACCTTGATAGTTGGAAAGGAGAAGTTGCGCTTTCTTGAAAATTATCTCGACAAGATTAGGAACGGTGAGTAGTTGAGACCAAGTGATTAAGACTGAGAAGTATTGAATCCGAAATGAGATCACTACCCATATCTCGTTTCAGGTAACTGAATCTGAATTTTGAGGACAAAATTCTTATTTAGGTGGATAGGATGTAAAACCCGCAAAATTAGCGAATAATTAACCAATAAATTAATTTTTAATAAAAAAATTAGAAATATGAATTTTATATTAAAATAGGAAAGAGCTCATTAAAACGAGAATTTTAACACTAATTTCAAAGAATTTGTCCCAAGATTGGGCCGAACAGGCCAAACCGGTTGAACTGGGCCCGTATTGGGCCCATGACCCAACCCACAAAACCACCCACACTTAAGGAAGATCCCTTCTTCCTCCTCATTCACCAGGAATGAGCTGAAGTAATTCAAGGAAAGGGGAAACAAAACAAAACCCTTGTCCTCCATTCAAGTTGCCGTAACTTTCTGTTCCGAGTTTCGATCGCTGCACCGTTTACGGCCACGCGACCACCGTGTCGAGCTCTATGAATCTACCAGAACAATTTCATAAGTAAGCCACTCTATCACCCCAGCCTCTCTATCCCTTAATTTTTGAAATTTAGGAGAATCCAAGTTGAGAATTTGTTGATTTTGGTTCTCTAGGTTCGAATTAGCTTGCGGAACTTGTTGGATTTGGTTCAATTGGTCCGTGGGTACGGTAAGGATCACTAACTCTAGTCAATTCCTTGAATTTTGTTATTGGGTATTGAGTTTTAGATATATGTATGTGTGGCTATATGAATTTAGGTGTATATACACATTTTGGAACTTGATTTTGGGCATTGGAAAGCTTGGTGGAGGATTAGCGTCAATGCTTTGGTGATTTTTGGGACTTGTGTGGCTTTGGTGATTTGCCTTGGTCAATACGTGGAAATCGGCCAAGGTATGGTTTAGGTTTTGCATATTTAATATATAATGTTCTGTGAAACCTTAGGCTAGATGACCCTAGGATAGGTTGGAAGGTAAGAAAATGTTCAATGCTTAGCACCTGTGATAAATATGATGATATGAATTGAGTGTATGTTGGATGGTAGCTGCTTATGCTGATGATAGTGTGCTAATTGATGAATTGGTGATGGATGATGTGATGATATGATTATATGTGTATTGAGTGAGTTGTTGATAATAGTGTTGATGCAAAATGAGGAATTGGGGTTTGAAATTGTGTAAATGTGAAGTTTGGTTGAAGATGATGTGATGTAAAGAATGTAGTATTGTGTTGAAGTGCTATGATATGATATTGTGCTGAATCCAGGTATAAAATTATGGATGAGTTTAGGTTCCAAGAAAATTAAGATTTGAAGTCTTTTGTGAAAAATTAGTTTTTGGACGAACTTCAGTGAGCCATAACTTGGTTCCGAACCTCTGAATGATTTCAAACTTTTTTTTATATGAAAATTGGGTCCGTGAATTTTACGCCGTTTGAAGAACGAAAGAAAAATGATTTAAAACGAAAAAGTTATATGCGTCGGAAGTTTGGGTTTGAAATTTGAAATTCTGCAGCTTTTTTTAGACTCAGTAAAATTTTTGGAAAAACGTACGCTCACACGTACGCATGACCCACGTGTACGCGTGACCTGAGATTTGCGTACGTGACCACGTTCTCGCAACGCGACCAACCCTTTCGGGTTGGGATTCACGCATACACGAGTAAGGATTTTTCACGCCCACGTGTACGCGTGGCCCACGCGTACGCGTAGCCCCTGTTTCAACAAATCTGGGTTTTTGAGTTTTAAACCTAATTTCAAACTTCTAAACCTCTATTTTTGTGTGTGCAATCATAAATCATAGTAGTAAGCCTAGTAATTAGATGAAGCTAAGAAATGGAGGTATCTTGGGGGAGAAGTAAGCTGAGAAAGTGATGAATTATATATGGAAACGTGTATACTTAAAGTGTATATGGTACCATGACTTTAATGATATGATTATGCGATGATTATGAATAATGTAAAAATGTTATAATGTTGAACTTGCGAATGAATGAGCATGATGATGATATTGTTTTGTGGGATGTGAGGAAGGTGGTAGGGCACTAATCCCCGACATATTTCTTCACATTCTTTCTCTCTCTGTTTGCAAGGTGATAGGGCATTAATCCCCCGATCGGTATGGCACGGCCTCACTAGGAGAAGGCGGTAGGGTACTAATCTCCCGATTTATTTCCCCTTGGTGTATGCCTCTAGGAGAAGGTGGTAGGGCACTAATCCCCCGATCTTGTGCCTCCTGGAGATGCGCAGTCGAGAGACGGTATCCGGATTAGCTACCGGCTGTGTCGGGTTTTGGCAGTTAACCGATGCGTGAGCTCACGGCCAGTAGGGAAGGCATACATCATGTGCATATTGTTTGTTTTTCTTGCTATGCATTATTTGGGAATGCCTAATTGATTATATTATGTTAATTGTTATATTTGCTACTTGCACTACTTGTCTCCTACCTGTGCTTGCAATTGTCTGTTTGTTTGTCTTTGCAAACTCACCGGTGATGGAGGAACGGAAGAAAGGTGGAAAGACTTAGTGTTAATGTTAAGTTTAAATTAGGCTTAGATATCCTTAGAAGACCACCTTTTTATGGTTTTTATTTAGTAATTTAAACCTTGTAATCTGAATGTCGGCGTTCTAGGATTGCCTCTGGCATTTCCAAGACCTTATATCTTATGTGCGTGGCACCTTTACCATGATGAGAACCGTGTGTGTGTGTGTGTGTGTGTGTGTGTGTGTGTGTGTGTGTGTGTGTGTGTGTTCTCCCCTTATATGTATATGAACACTTTAGCTTTGGTACCTCTTAGAGGTTTTATGGAGAACTAGGGCTTTTAAACATGTATTTTGGGCTATGGGCTGTATATTGTGTATATAAATATTCTCCGGCCAGCCTTGACTTCACAGGCTGAGTTAGGAGTGTTCTCCCCTTATATGTATATGAACACTTTAGCTTTGGTACCTCTTAGAGGTTTTATGGAGAACTAGGGCTTTTAAACATGTATTTTGGGCTATGGGCTGTATATTGTGTATATAAATATTCTCCGGCCAGCCTTGACTTCGCAGGCTGAGTTAGGAGCTTGTTATTTTGTATTCTTGATCTTCTATTCCTACTTTCTGTTTATTTATGCCTTTGAACCTTAGTTTCTTCACATGCAAGTAATCACGTTTCCTGAGCGTTACGCTTTTATTTTTGGAATTTTTGTTTTACCTATTCTTCCAGACTCCTTGTATACTGTATCCTTTTCAATATTATATATATACATTTTTATTTTTAGAGGTCGTTGCCTGATAAACCCCTATTTTATGATTCATCTTGTGCTCAAATTGAGTGTTTTTATCAATTCTTCACCAACTTATTCATATGAATTGCATGATTTTACTTTTCCTTCCTTATTATGTGATAAGTGTGAAAACATGTTTCCTATGCTTTAAAAATATTAATTTTAATTATCCTTTATTATCATTCGATGTCGTGATTTATGTGTTAAGTATTTTCAGGTCTCATAGGGCAGGAATGGCTTAAAGGACAGAAAGGAAACATACAAAAATAGAAGGAAAGCACAAAAATGGAGTTTTGAAGAAAAGGCAGCGACGGGAACGCAAGGACGATGCGAACGCGTGCCTAGCGCGAAATGGCATCAATGCAAACGCGTGGACGATGCGGACGCGTGCCTTGAGCAGAACGCAAATGACGCGTACACGTGACAAGGAAAACTCCCAAACCACGCGAACGCGTGACCCACGCGAACGTGTGACAGACGCCACGTATAAGAATTTGCAGAAAACGCCCCCAGCGATTTCTGGACCCTTTTTTGGCCCAATTTCAAATCCAGAAACACAGAATATAAGCCAGAGAATGGGAGAATCAAATAAGAACTTAGAGACATTCATAATTCATAATTTTAGGATTAGATGTAGTTTTTAGAGAGAGAGGTTCTCTCATCTCTCTTAGGTTTTAGGATTAGGATTCCTTTTATGATTAATACTTCAATGCCAGGTTCAATATTTTTCCTTTAATTATTGTTTCTCTTCTATTTTTATTTATTCCAATGCTTTTACTTGTTAATGTTCCAATTTAGCTTATGAACCTTTTCATGTCAAGATTTGAATATTCTATTTAATATTATTTGAGGTATTTCAGATTAATGATTATTTTATTCTATTTATGATGCTTTCAATTTAATTTAGATTTATTTTCCCTTTTGGTTTTGGTTAAATGATTGGTAACACTTGAGTTATCAAACTCAACTGTTGATTGAATTTGGATTTGCTAATTGATTTGAATCGCTCTAAAAACTAGTCTTCCCATAGGAGTTGACTAGGATTTGAGGATCAAATTAATTAGTCCACTTGACTTTTCTTTGCTTTAGTAAGGGTTAACTAAGTGGGATTAAAATCCAATTCTCATCACACCTGATAAGGATAACTAGGATAGAAATTCCAATTTTCATATCTTGCCAGGAGATTTTATTATTATTAACTTATTTTTCCTTGTCATTTAAATTACTTGCTCCTTATTTCGAAGACCCAAAAAAATTCTACCTTTTCCATAACCAATAATGTAACACCCTACCATACAGAGTCTTATGCTTAAGTCATAATTCAGAGATGGCAAGGTATTACGACCTCTAAAACAAAAATTTAGTACGTATAGTAGTATGAATAATTGATTATAACTAGGAGCCTTTGTAGAAAAAGGGGTAAACAAAAACCGTAACTCGAACGCGCAACACTCCGATCGATAACGTAACGAGCAAAGGATAAGCTAACGCAAGATCATATATATAAAGAGTGTCAAAAACGGGAATATCAAGACTCAAGATCTGGCTGCGAAGATAACCGGTCCGAGCATAATAATATATACATATAATAAAATAAGGAAACCCCAAAGGAAACCCAAAGGGACACAAATACATACAACCTATTCTCCAAAATCCCCTCTAGAAGGAGTCATCACAGTTTGTATTATTTAATGGAGATAAAAGTATCTAAACAAGATATATAAACCAAAACAGAGTCCCAAGAACAAAGGATCTTCGCTAATCCAGAAGTCTCCAGCATGCCTCAACGAGAAGCCTCGCGTCCTGCATCTGAAAACCACAAAATCCGCAT
>NC_029791.2:13125634-13137070 GCF_000816755.2 Arachis ipaensis | reverse complement strand
ATTTTCAATCAACCATCATTATACATAATTATCATCATACTCACCATCAACATGGTACCACCCATCAATTCAACCTCAATCATTCATCAAGCATATATCACAACATGCATTTCTCATATTTCACACAATCAAGGCATCAATATTCATAATCACATATATGAACACATCATATATTTCAACCATTCAACAACACCAACAATTCAATGCCTATCTTAGGGCCTCTAGCCTAAGTATTTCCTACCACATTACATATTAGATACGGGAAACCGAAACCATACCTTAGCCGATTTCCCAAGCTCAACCGGAGCACTTCCAAACCACTTGTCCACAAGCTCTCAAGGTATCAACACCTCCAAGAACAGATTTTATCACACAAAACCCTCTTCCAAGCTTTCCAAAGTCACCAATCAAGCTCCAATATTCACATATACACAACCTAAGCCACAATCATCATACCCATACACAACATCTCAATGCCCAAACCTCATAGAATAACAAATTACACTAGGGTTGAGAATCTTACCACACCCAAGGTCCAAAGAGACAAGATTAACCTTCTCCTTCAAGAGAGTTGGGTCCTATAACATCAAAGAACCCAAAATCTCAACATTTTACCCATGAAACTCGAAAATAAGGGCTGGAATTTCGAATAGAAACACGTGGCTTACTTCAAGATTAGTTGTATGGGTTTTGTAGAGCTCTCCGCGGTGAACGCGTGGCCGCAAACGGAGCGGCAATCGGAGCTCTAGATCAAAAGTTATGGTGGTTTGAAGATCAAGTGAGAGAAAGAACTTGAGAGAGTGTTCTTCCTCCCCTCTCTTCAATTTCAGCGTGTTTGAGTGTGTTGTGAGGAGAGAGAGTGCTGAAAACTAGGGTTTTGGTTTAGTTATGTTGGGCCAAGGGCCCACTTTGGGTCCGGTTGGCCCGGTTTGGCCCGTTCGGTCCAATCTTGGTCCGAATTCTATAAAATTGGTACCGAAATTCTCGTCTCAATTTCCTCTATCATATTAAGCCATAAAAATATCATTTTTGGCTTTCTAGAATAAATTCTCATATATGGGTTAATTAGCCGTTAATTAACCGGGTCTTACAAATAACAAATCACACTGCCCTGCAATTCCTTGAGAGACGACCCGAGGTTTAAATACTTCGGTTATAAATTTTATTGGGTTTTGTTACTTGTGACAACCAAACTTTTGTACGAAAGGATTCTTTGTCGGTTTAGAAACTATACTTGCAACGCGACTATATTTTTACAAAATTCTAAATTAGTAGAAATCCGATCGTCAAAATGGCACCGTTGCTGGGGAATTGCAACTGTGTCCCTTATTATTGGTTATTGTAAATATTTTCGTTTGCCTGTCTATTTGTTTTTATTTTCGTTTTTTATTTTTACTAATTACTATGAGTTCTCACCCCCGTCGCTTTGAGTTTGGTTCAAATATTGTTGAAAGGAATGAAAGCTATAACAGGAACATGTATCAAGGTCAAAACAATCAGAGATGTACGGAGCCACGAGGATCTGATCAACCCTTTAGGCAACAACACCTTCCAAACTACGATGGACGACGACCATTCAATAATGCATGTCAAGACAATAGTTATGGTGGATCCCTTCGTGACAACCATCACCCACCAAATTACTATAGTCAGAAACCATTCCGAGGTGCATACCAAGACGATAGATATGGTGGACCCCCTTGTAATTACCGACAATCCCCGTCATATGCCTATGAACCACCTCCTCAACACAGCTTTGAACCACCACACTCACAAGCCAACTACCACCATTCACCTCCATATGACCCTAACCCTTATTCACCCCAATTCCAACCTAATTACTCCCAAGAACCACCACTTCCCTATGCACAATGTCCATATCCATCACCCCAGGAATCAAGGGAGCAACTCAAGGAAACATTAGAAAGATTTCATGCCACACTTCACCAATTGAATCAAGCGATAAATTGACTGCCTTCCCGACGTTCGGACACTCAAAGAACCCCACACGGCTTCATGTGGGCAATCTAATGAAGAACGCAATATGAAGGAGATACTAGAAACTCCAATGGACAGTAAGGAGCATGATTTTGTATTGGAACAAGTAGAGGAAGCTGAAACTATCGAAGAAGAAGAATTGATTGAAGACTTAGGAGATGCTGAACCTCCATGGGAGTCCAGAATTGAGGAGAATTCCGTCAAGAATTTTGCACTTGATGCTAAGGAGGATAGTGCACAACCCCCAAAGCAGGTATCTTATGAAGAACTGGACGAAACAACTCAACAAGCGAGTTTCCTTGATGATGATGATCATGAGTCAAGTCCCCCTAGTGATGAACTTGCATCCGCAAGTGAATTTTTTGAGATGGAAGAATCTTCCCTAAGTGAATACGAAGATGATGCGGAGGTAGATTTTTCGCAACCTCCAACTTATGACTTGAGTGATGAGAAAGATATCGAAGACTTAGATCAAGATGTGTTGAAATTGAAGAAGTTTGCAGCGAAGTGGAGGAATTCACGGAAGAATACAAGGGAGTAGAGCTTGCAAAACCACTGGAAAGACATATTCCAAGGCCATTACCACCCAATACAAAATTCAAGTGGGTAAAATCCTTAGCCTTTATCCTTACTTTTCCACTTGAATATGGTTTGCTTGAAACAGATGGCCAGCTTAGAGTTCTTTGCGGCTTTAAGAGTAAAAGGGAAATGGTTCGTGCTCAGAGCTGGTATGCAAGATTTAATAAGGTTCCACGCTTCAATTTGAAGCGTAAGGATTGGTTTCGAGTTCGATTGAATGGGTCTCGAAAAATGTTTGGTCATCTTGGTGAGAATACAACTTCCAAACCACCTGGCTGGAAAAGTATAAATCGAGACAAAGGCGGATATAAAAGCAAGGTTTGGGATCCTGGAATCTATTCTGACATTCAACACCCCGAGAACCTGAGAACTTGTTTGAATATGCTCAAGGGCTTTACATGCCTAGTTTGGGACTCCGGAGGCTGTTGGCATTCTAAACAGTGGTGGAGATTTTTGGATGAATTCAAGCACAAGCCACCATAACAAGGAACTCCCCAAAATGTCCAACTTAAGGACTTTAACCAAAAGTGCTAGGTGGGAGACAACCCACCATGGTATGATAGTTCCTTTTTCACTTTTAATTTTATTTCATTTTGTTTATTTTTAAGTTTTATTTTATTCTGTTTTCATTGAACCTGGAATTATTTATATCATCCACATTAGCATTGCATATTGCATATTGCATAATTGCATAAAAAAAAATCACCCCACGCGAGCGCGCAGGCCACGCGTGGGCGTCGATTAAAAATCGGCGTAAAGATCCAACACCCAGAAAGTTAGGCTGGAATCGTGCGGCTGGTGTGCGTTTAGCACAAATTGGCCCACGCGTTCACGTCCCTGATGCGAACGCGTCACTTGCACTGCGCATATCCCACGCGAAAGCGTGAGCGACACGTACGCGTCGCATGGATTTCAGGGAACCTATTGGAAACAGAGAGTTGCGCCAAAATGACGCTGGAATTGTGCGTTTAGCACAATTCTGAGCGACGCGTACGCGTGCCCTACGCATACGCGTCGCTTTCATTATCCCACAATCAGGCGATTGCGTCAATGACGCGTTCGCGTCAGAGCCCTTTTCGCCCTAATCACGCGATCGCGTACTCCACGCGTTTGCATGGATTCAAAATCACTAACATCCACCCATGCGAAACCCTACCCATTCCACGTCACTTCCCCCCAACCCTCCTCTGCAACCTCTCTTCTTCCCCCCAACCACCATACCACCACCTTCAACCTCCCAGACCTCCAGCCAACCACCCACCGGCCACCACAACACAACCCTCACCCCTCACCTCTTCTCCTCCTTCCCTTAAACCCACACCCACCACACAGCCCCCTGCCTCCACCACGGACCACCGCCGTGCCGCCACCCATCGCCGCCGCGTCACCAACACCACCACCACACCCCCACCATCTCTCTGATCCATACATTTATTCCTCTGCGCACCAAGTTTCGCCGAATACTGAATCCTGTTTTCCGTTAATTAGTTAGTTAGTTTTTCAATTTTTTTTTCAAAATTAGGATAGTTAGAGATGCATGATTGTAGTGGATTTTAGTTGGTTAGGTAGCTAAGATGTGGTTAGTGGATTTAGGCCTGATAATTGCACCGTTCTTGCTACCTATTTTTATCTGATTCGCAATTCTTAATTTGCTGTGATGATGTGCTGTTCATATGTTGTTCTTTCATATTGATGTTGATGTTACACTGTTCTCTCATGTTCTTGATATTTGTTAATCTTTTTAGCACTATTTACTGTCATATGAACTGATTTTCTTGTCGTTTATTACCCGGGAACATCCAATTTTAGCCGGAATGCTGCCCAAATTTTTTCAAATTGTTTCACTCAACTCCCATTCATGAACTGGTTTTAGCAAATTCAAGTTTTGCACTATTTGGTTTCAAGCTAGCCAATTCATGGATGAATGGGCTTGCATTCTCACTCTTTCTGGTTTCCGGATTACTAAACTGCATTATAGATGATTTCCTTTTCCTTTTGCAAATTTTATAAGTTATCATCAATAAATGCAAATTTTTGCTTGAATATGAGTTGATTGTTCTTCAAGTTTGTGAATTTATTGTTAACTAGGAAACGCATTTTCATGCCACTTACTTTAACTTTCTTTTTACTTACTAACCGCTTTAACTTTCTAACTTTTCTATTTACCTAACTACTTTCACTTTCTAACTTTTCTTTTTTACCTAACTACTTTAACTTTCTAACTCAAAGGCATGATTACTATTTTTCCTAATTGACAAGATTTCCACATATCATTTATTTTGGATTGTGATTTTTACTCTCAGACTTTTCATTTGCATACAGTCCAAAATTTACTTATATTTAACTCATTTCATACTTCTATTGCTCTTTTGCCTTTATGCTTATATTGATAAATCCTATTTGCTTACCTGTTTTCCTATTTTAGTTCTTAAACTGTATCCTGCAACTTCTGCTTTTCAGGATGTCTGATCCCAAAAGTAAGGGAAAAGGCAAAGCAACTACAGGCAAAAGAAAAAGAGGCAAATCCTCCACCTCTATATTAGACCTCCTTCATGACGATTCCTGGCGGGAAAAGAATTTCACCCCGCAGGAAAAGGCTGATCAGTTGGTGCCTGCCACTGACCCAGAAAAATTTGCAAACAAATACTGTGAGCTGAAGTACCCAGTTTTTGCCACTTCCAGGAACCTATACCTGGAAAGGACCCTCAAAATTCCAGAAGAACTCAAACAATACACTTCAGAACAAATTAGACAGAGAGGTTGGTTCTTCTTGGAGCGAAACTTGACTGAGATCAACTCATCCTGGGTCAGAGAATTCTATTGTAACTACTACAAAACGTCCCTAGATGCAGTTCAGCTTAGAGGCAAGCATATTCTGGTTACTGAGGAAGCAATCGAAGAAATCCTCCATCTCCTGCCTAAATTAGATCAGCCAGATGGTTACCAAAAGGCTGAGGAAGATGCGATTTATGAGATTTGACTGAGACACAGTAAAGCAGAGAATAGCTATTGATCCCACTCTCCCCTGGGTCATGGGTAAGACAACTACAACCCCAAAGGGAATAAAGATCATTTATCTGAATGATGAGGCTCGGCTTTGACAGCAGATTTTGAGTAACTATGTGATGCCGAGCACTCATGAGACAGAGGTGCCAGCTGCCATGATCACCCTCATCTGGTGTGTGATGGAGGAAAAGGACTTATATCTGCCCCGCTTCATCCGGTATTACATGGCCAGGGTCCATGTCAGAGGCATCCTCCCTTTTCCATACTTGATTACTCAGTTGGGCCGCCGAGCTGAGGTGCCCTGGGAGCCGACAGATGAGAAGCCAACTGCTGCGGACTGCAAGAAGATTATCCCTCACAGCAGGAAGTTTCAGGCTTTGGGCTACAGACCTCCATTCCTCACTGCCTCGGGTGAGGCCACCACATCTTCTGCTGTCCCTTCTGCATCCACTGCCCCACCAGCCACCACTGCACCCTCACCTGCCTCAGAGCCTATTTATCATCTCGTGCACCGACTCTTCGCACGCCTGGATCGTATGGAGCGTCGCAACAAGCGACGCTATGAGCACTTAAAGTTGATGATCTGATCCGCCAGCGACATCCCCTCCGAGCCTGACACTGCTTCTGAGCCATCTGATGCAGAGGCAGATGATCATGAGGAGGAGACACATGCAGAGGCTGAGCAGGCAGGACCTGAGTAGGCTGTGCCACACCATGAGGAGTCCCGTCAGATACAGCCGGCTGATCCCGAGATCCCTCTTCAGGCAGAGCCTCCACTTCAGCAGGCAGACCCCCGACCCTCATCCAGATTGCAGAGCCTCAGATCACCACAAAGACCCCTACTGCCCATCCTTCCGGATATGACACTTCTTCACACCCAACTTGAGTGAGCATCGAGGACGATGCTATTTTTTAAGTGTGGGGAGGTCGCCATCTCTGGCGTACTTTATTTTGGTGAACCACTTTTCAGACTCTCTTTTTATCCTATTTTGTTTATTTTCTGTATTTTTATTCTTATTTTTATTTTTATTTTACCTTATCTTATTTATCTTTAAGTATTTGCACATTTTTCTGTATTTTTACAGTATTTCTGCATTTTGCACTTAGATTTATATATTTATATTAGATATTTAGTTTAGTCTAGTTGCAATTTTAGATTATTAAGTTGTGATATAGAATATATAGACTAATTAGCTTAGTTTACCCTTTTAGCATACGATAGCTTGGATTAATTGAAAATAAAAAGAGTAAACTAAAGATGTTAGTATAACAGAATCACAACAATCGACGCACTGTATATATATATAGCAATAAATGTTGGTTAATTTAAACAACATTTCTTCAAGGAAGAACACTAAGATTTTAAGAGCCATCCTAAGATTCACATTGAGAATAATGGGAACTCTTAATTTCTACTTGCATGACATACATAACTGATATATGATTTTTGAACCAACGAACACACAACCCGTGAGTTTTGAGCTTAATTGTATGGTTATATTCAACCATAAATTTTATTCCTGTGTGTTTCACACTTCTTTTCTATGCTTGTAATCTTTACTTTGTTTTAATCTATATGTCCAATATAGAATGTAGATACATCCACGCATATGATTGAGGCCATCATTTGAATTTTCCCTTATATATCCCAAATAAGCCTACCTCCTACATCACATTTGTTAGCCCCCTTGAACCTTTTAATCCCCTCTTGTTCTATAACCACATCACTAGCCTTAAGCAGAAAAACAATTTAAAAATCCCAAGTTGAATCCTTGGTTAGCTTAAGATAGAAGTTGTGTATTCACCAAGTATGGGGAAATGCGGGAACATGGGTTGATAGGAAAGGATTAAATCAATGAAATAATAAGGATTTTGGGAGCATGCACATGTGAAACAAATTAAAATTAAAATACCATGTGCATTGATATATGTTATGTTTATGTTTCGGAAAAAAATTAATCTTTCCTTTTTAATTAAATAAATAAGGGGACAAAATTATCCCAATAATAAGCTTAGTGAAGAAATCAATGCACATAAGGTAAAAATCAAAATAAAGTTAGTACATGAGTATGAAATAAAAAAGTGGAAAATAGGGTAGCTAGGCAAATTCTCAAACTTATGAAAGAGTATGTATATGTTAGGTGAGATCTTAGACTAATTAAGGATTCAACTTATAGCTCACTTAGCCTTATATATACCCTTACCTTTACCTTAGCCCCATTACAACCTTGAAAAGACCTCATGATGTTTGTATGTGTACATTGTATATTTGTTGATTGGTTAGATGAAGAACAAAGTTTTAGAAAGCATGAATAGAAAAGAATAGAGTGATTAACCCCAAACACAGAGTGACTAGAGAGTAAACACAAATCCAGTGAGGGTTCAATAGCTCATCTCCATATATCCAGACTTAATTATTTAATTGTCTTGCAAGCTTGTGAAATATTTTAACCCAACTCAATTGTGAAAGTGCTTTAACATGATTTAGGTTTGGCTATACATATGTGATTCCTTGAAAATATGAATAAAATTAACCACATGTAAGCTCTATATATATAGGTGGATAATAATTAGAATTGCATGATTCATGTAGGTAGATTGCATTTAGAATAGATTGTATTGCATAAGATTCCACCATTTTAACTTTACCCTTTCTCTTGGATTTAGCATGAGGACATGCTATTGTCTAAGTGTGGGGAGGTTGATAAACCCCTATTTTATAATTCATCTTGTGCTCAAATTGAGTGTTTTTATCAATTCTTCATCCACTTATTCATATGAATTGCATGGTTTTACTTTTCCTTCCTTATTATGTGATAAGTGTGAAAACATGTTTCCTATGCTTTAAAAATATTAATTTTAATTATCCTTTATTACCATTTGATGTCGTGATTTGTGTGTTAAGTATTTTCAGGTCTCATAGGGTAGGAATGGCTTAAAGGAGAGAAAGGAAACATACAAAAATGGAAGGAAAGCACAAAAATGGAGTTTTGAAGAAAAGGCAGCGACACAAACGCATGGACGATGCGAACACGTGCCTAGCGCGAAATGGCATCGACGCAAACGCATGGACACGTGCCTTGAGCAGAACGCAAATGACGCGTACGTGCGACCGACGCATACGCGTGACAAGAAAAACTTCCAAACTACGCGAACGCGTGACCCACGCGAACGTGTGACAGACGCCACGTACAAGAATCTGCAAAAAACGCCCCCAGCGATTTCTGGACCTTTTTTCGGCCCAATTTCAAATCCAGAAACACAGAATATAAGCCAGAGAATGAGGGAATCAAATAAGAACTTAGAGACATTCATAATTCATAATTTTAGGATTAGATGTAGTTTTTAGAGAGAGAGGTTATCTCCTCTCTCTTAGGTTTTAGGATTAGGATTCCTTTTATGATTAATACTTCAATGCCAGGTTCAATATTTTTCCTTTAATTAATATTTCTCTTCTATTTTTATTTATTCCAATGCTTTTACTTGTTAATGTTCCAATTTAGCTTATGAACCTTTTCATGTCAAGATTTGAATATTCTATTTAATATTATTTGAGGTATTTCAGATTAATGATTATTTTATTCTATTTATGATGCTTTCAACTTAATTTAGATTTATTTTCCCTTTTGGTTTTGGTTAAGTGATTGATAACACTTGAGTTATCAAACTCAGCTGTTGATTGAATTTGGATTTGCTAATTGATTTGAATCGCTCTAAAAACTAGTCTTCCCATAGGAGTTGACTAGGACTTGAGGATCAAATTAATTAGTCCACTTGACTTTTCTTTGCTTTAGTAAGGGTTAACTAAGTGGGATTAAAACCCAATTCTCATCACACCTGATAAGGATAACTAGGATAGAAATTCCAATTCTCATATCTTGCCAGGAGATTTTATTATTATTAATTTATTTTTCCTTATCATTTAAATTACTTACTCCTTATTTCGAAGACCCAAAAAAATTCTACCTTTTCCATAACCAATAACAAATCACACTGCCCTGCAATTCCTTGAGAGACGACCCGAGGTTTAAATACTTCGGTTATAAATTTTATTGGGTTTTGTTACTTGTGACAACCAAACTTTTCTACGAAAGGATTCTCTGTCGATTTAGAAACTATACTTGCAACGCGACTATATTTTTACAAAATTCTAAATTAGTAGAAATCCGATCGTCATTGCCCCTCGCCACCTCTGTTTTACATCCTAGGTGTAAAGCTCTGTGTGGTAGGGTGTTACAGATAATTTATTATCGTTTGATCTTTGACTTTCTAATAAGAACTACGTACAAAAATATCAGATACTAAAATATGGTGATAAAACCAGAGGTAGAAAATTCTACAATACAAAATTTAAGTGAGAAATATATATTCTTTTAGAAAATATATTAACATTTCTATATCTTCAATCTTCCTCTTATATAGAGGAAAAAATAGATTTTCTCAATTTTTGTAATTGTTTAATTAAGTGTAAATTATCATCTTATACTTTTTAAATAGAATAAAAAAAACATAAGAAAAAAATATTAAATGATAAAAATTAAATGACATTTTACTAAATAATTAAGAAAAAAATTTGAGAGAATCCACTCTAAAAGAAGAGTGTATTTGGTTAGTTATATTTTTATTTTTTATTTTGACAAGAACATAAGAGAAAGTGAAATTTCTTTGCAAGACAGAAATATTACAATTAGGTAAGTAATAAAATTCAATATTTTTCAACCAACTTTAAATCCATTTAAATAAATGTAAGAAACATATCTTTAAAATTAGTGTCTCATATTTTCTCTCTCTTACATTTAAAATACAAACCAAACTTTCTAAAAATAAATGTATTTAAATTTAAAACAAAATATAATCCAAACAAGAGTAAAATACTGTTTTAGTTTCTAATGTAACGTTCTATTTTTATCCCAAACGTTTAATTTTGTCTTATGTTAATCTTCTGGTCAAAATTAAAATTTTTTTTCTTCTAAGTATACCCTTTCACCTCTATTTTTAGCTCTCTTTTTTTCTTATAGTTCTGTCATTTTTGCTCTTAGATCACTATGATAGCTACTATGAACAATTATGATTTTTGTCATTATTTAGAAGAAAATCATAATGAAAAAATGGATATTTTTGAAAGAAAAAATAGATATTTTTGAAAGAAAAAATTGTAATTTTGACTAGAGAATTAAAAGAAGACGAAATAAAACTGTTGAGATAAAAAAACAGAACATTTCAAACATAAAGACAAAATTAGAACTTAACACAAACGTTAGCAACTAAAACAATAATTTACTCTTTAAAAAAAAATAACAAATTCTAAATTCCAAAATATAAATATTAAATCCTAAAGGTTAACAATCGAAATATTTAAATTAAAAACAAAACACAATTTGAATAAAATAACAAATTTTAAATTCTAAACTTCTAAATTCCAAAATATAAATATTAAATCCTAAAACTTAACAATCAAAATATTCAAATTAAAAACAAAACACAATTTGAATAAAATAACAAATCTTAAATTATAAACTCTAAACACTAAACATTAAATCATAAAAAATTAAATTCATAAAAGATAATAAGATGAGTAAATTCTAGAATTTTTCATACGAACAAAAACAAATTATCAAATAAGTATTTGAATAACTAAAATATACTAAATTATCAAATAAATATTTCTCATTTTTTGCATTATTTATTTNTAAAGGTTAACAATCGAAATATTTAAATTAAAAACAAAACACAATTTGAATAAAATAACAAATTTTAAATTCTAAACTCTAGACACTAAACATTAAATCATAAAGAATTAAATTCTTAAAAGATAACAAGATGAGTAATTTTTAGAATTTTTCATACGAACAA
>NC_029791.2:13114498-13115634 GCF_000816755.2 Arachis ipaensis | reverse complement strand
CTAGCCTAGTTACCATGGCTTCATGGGTAGCATTATGTACCTTTAGGTCATAACCTAAGGTTACGATCTTCAATCCTAACTTATGGGCTTTCTCAAATGCAATAAATGAATGCGATGCTCCCGAATCAAATAAAGCATTTAAAGTTTGACCAGCCATTTCACAGTTACCTCGAATGAGTGTCTCAGATCCTTCTGCACCCACAGCTGAGGTGGTGAACACCCGACCCGTCTGTTGTGCTTTTCCAGCACCTTGCTTTTGCTTCTCTGGACAACTTGCGGCTTTATGCCCCGCCTTTCCGCAATTGTAGCACAAACCCCATACGGCCTTGCATGGTACTCCCGGATGGTGACTCCCACACCTAGTACAAGCTTGTTCATTCTGAGGTTGCTTCCCAAACTTCTTCCCTTGGAAATTGTTGTTGTTGTTGGGCCTCCTGAAAGAGCTCCCCCTCTTGAAAGACGGACCTCTAGGTGCAAAGCCCTTCCCTCGGTTCTGTGGAAATGAACCTTTGTGACTCCCTTTCTCAGCGGCTGCCCTCTTCACACACTCTTCAGCAACCCTACACTTGTTCACCAACTCAGAGAAAGTCCTAATCTCCATTGGTCCCACTGAATTGAAAATATCGCTCCGGAGTCCTCCTTCGTACTTAACACACTTCCATTCCTCATATTCCACCGGAGTCCCTTGACACATACGAGAGAATCTGAACAGCTCCTCAAACTTGTCAGTATACTCAGATACGGACATAGTACCCTACTTCAGCTGTAACAATTCAAGTTCCTTGGCCGTCCTAGCAGAAGTCGGAAAGTACTTCTTATAGAATTCCTCTTGGAAGATGTCCCAGGTGATATAATCATCACCCTGCTGTAGGAGACGTCGGATGCCTTGCCACCAATGCGACGCTTCACCGGTGAGCATATAAGTGGCAAACTCGACACGCTGTCCTTCAGGTACCACTTGTGCTTGTAATGCTCGCTCTATAGCCTGAAACCATGTATCAGCCTCAGTCGGGCTAGTAGTTCCCTTGAACTTAGGCGGATTAACCTTCAAAAATTTTGTCAAGGTCATCGGACCCTGAACTCCACCTCCATCATTACCATGGTTGTTCATCTGTTGACCAAGAGCCTCAGCAGTG
>NC_029791.2:13109520-13109952 GCF_000816755.2 Arachis ipaensis | reverse complement strand
AATTTAAAACAAAATATAATCCGAACAAGAGTAAAATACTGTTTTACTTTTTAATATAATGTTCTATTTTTATCCCCAAACATTTTATTTCGTCTTATGTTAATCATCTGGTCAAAATTAAAATTTTTTTCTTCAAAATATACCCTTTTCACCTCTATTTTTAGCTCTCTTTTTTTCTTATAGTTCTGTCATTTTTGCTCTTAGATCACTAAGATAGCTACTACGAACAATTATAATTTTTGTCGTTATTTAGAAGAAAATCATAATGAAAGAATGGCTATTTTTGAAAGAAAAAATTTTAATTTTGACCAGAGGATTAAAAGAAAATGAAACAAAACTGTTGAGATAAACAATAGAACGTTTCAAACATAAAGATAAAATTAAGATTTAACACAAACGTTAGCGACTAAAACAATACTTTACTCTTTAAAC
>NC_029791.2:13102711-13106153 GCF_000816755.2 Arachis ipaensis | reverse complement strand
AAAGAGTATATTTGATTAGTTATTTTTTTATTTTTTTATTTTGACAAGAACATAAGAGAAAGTGAAATTTCTTTACAAGACAAAAACAATACAATTAGGTAAGTAATAAAATTCAATCTTTATTCAACCAACAAAATTTAAAATCCAAATAAATGTGTGAAACATATCTTTAAATTTAGTGTCTCATATTTTCTCTCTCTTACATTTAAAATACAAAATCAAATTCTCTAAAAATAAATGTATTTAAATTTAAAACAAAATATAATCCGAACAAGAGTAAAATACTGTTTTACTTTTTAATATAATGTTCTATTTTTATCCCCAAACGTTTTATTTCGTCTTATGTTAATTATCTAGTCAAAATTAAAATTTTTTTCTTCGAAATATACCCTTTTCACCTCTATTTTAGCTCTCTTTTTCTCTTATAGTTCTGTCATTTTTGCTCTTAGATCAGATCACTAAGATAGCTATTATGAACAATTATGATTTTTGTCATTATTTCGAAGAAAATCATAATGAAAGAATGGATATTTTTAAAAGAAAAGATTTTAATTTTGACCGGAGGATTAAAAGAAGATGAAATAAAACTGTTGAGATAAAAAAAATAGAACGTTTCAAACATAAAGACAAAATTAAGACTTAACATAAACGTTAGCGACTAAAACAATACTTTATTCTCTCAACAAAAATAACAAACTCTAAATTCCAAAATATAAATATTAAATCCTAAAAACGTAACAATCAAAATATTCAAATTAAAAACAAAACACAATTTGAATAAAATAACAAATTTTAAATTCTAAACTCTAAACACTAAACATTAAATAATAAAGAATTAAATTCATAGAAGATAACAAGATGAGTAAATTTTAGAATTTTCATACGAACAAAAATAAATTATCAAATAAATATTTCTCATTTTTGCATTATTTGTTTCTCTCAGATATATTATCATTTGATTATTGATTTTTTAATAAGATCTACATAAACAAACATCAAATACTAATATATGGTGATAAAACCAGAAGTTAAAAATTCTATAATACAAAATTTAAGTAAAAAATATTCTTTTAGAAAATATATTAACATTTCTATATCTGAAAGAATCCTTTTATATGAATATAAGAAATATATCTTTAAATTTAATGTCTCATATTTTCTCTCTCTTATATTTAAAATACAAAACTAAACTCTCTAAAAATAAATGTATTTAAATTTAAAACAAAATATAATCCAAACAAGAGTAAAATATTATTTTACTTTCTAATGTAACGTTCTATTTTTATCCCCAAATGATTTATTTTGTCTTATTTTAATCTTCTGGTCAAAATTAATTTTTTTTTCCAAGAATACCTTTTTCACCCCTATTTTTAGCTTTTTTTTTCTTATTTTTCTTTCATTTTTGCTCTTAGATCACTCTAACAACTACTATGAACAATTATTATTTTTGTCATTATTTAGAAGAAAATTGTAATGAAAGAAATGATATTTTTGAAAGGAAAAATTTTAATTTTGACCAGACGATTAAAAGAAGATGAAATAAAACTGTTGAGATAAAAAAAAATAGAACGTTTCAAACATAAAGACAAAATTAAAACTTAACACAAATGTTAGCGACTAAAATAATACTTTACTCTCTCAACAAAAATAACAAACTCTAAATTCCAAAATATAAATATTAAATCCTAAAACTTAACAATCAAAATATTCAAATTAAAAACAAAACACAATTTGATTAAAATAACAAATCTTAAATTATAAACTCTAAACACTAAATATTAAATCATAAAAAATTAAATTCATAAAAGATAAGAAGATGAGTAAATTCTAGAATTTTTCATACGAACAAAAATAAATTATCAAATAAGTATTTGAATAACTAAAATATACTAAATTATCAAATAAATATTTCTCATTTATTGTATTATTTATTTCTCTAAGATAATTTATTATCGTTTGATCTTTGAATTTCTAATAAGAACTACGTACACATATATCAGATACAAAAATATGGTGATAAAATCAGAGGTTAAAAATTCTATAATACAAAATTTAAGTGAAAAATATTCTTTTAGAAATTATATTAACATTTCTATATCTTCAATCTTTCTCTTATATAGAGGAAAAAAATAGATTCTCTCAACATTTTTTTTATATGTTCAATAAAGTGTAAATTATCATCTTATACTTTTTAAATGAAATCAAGAAAAATTATATGAGAAAAAATATTAAATGATAAAAATTTAATAACATTTTACTAAATAATTTAGGGAAAAATTGAGAGAATCCACTCTATAAAAAGGGTATATTTGATTAGTTATTTTTTTATTTTTTTATTTTGACAAGAACATAAGATAAAGTGAAATTTCTTTACAAGACGGAAACAATACAATTAGGTAAGTAATAAAATTCAATCTTTATTCAACCAACAAAATTTAAAATCCATTTAAATAAATGTGTGAAACATATCTTTAAATTTAGTGTCTCATATTTTCTCTCTCGTACATTTAATATACAAAATCAAATTCTCTAAAAATAAATGTATTTAAATTTAAAACAAAATATCATCCGAACAAGAGTAAAATACTGTTTTACTTTTTAATATAATGTTCTATTTTTATCCCCAAACATTTTATTTCGTCTTATGTTTATCATCTGGTCAAAATTAAAATTTTTTTCTTCAAAATATACCCTTTTCACCTCTATTTTTAGCTCTCTTTTTTCTTATAGTTCTGTCATTTTTGCTCTTAGATCACTACGATAGCTACTATGAACAATTATGATTTTTGTCGTTATTTAGAAGAAAATCAGAATGAAAGAATGGATATTTTTGAAAGAAAAAATTTTAATTTTAACCAGAGGATTAAAAAAAAACGAAATAAAACTGTTGACATAAAAAAAATAGAACGTTTCAAACATAAAGACAAAATTAAGACTTAACACAAACGTTAGCGACTAAAACAATACTTTACTCTTTAAACAAAAATAACAAACTCTAAATTCCAAAATATAAATATTAAATCCTAAAGGTTAAAAATCAAAATATTTAAATTAAAAACAAAACACAATTTGAATAAAATAACAAATTTTAAATTCTAAACTCTAAACACTAAACATTAAATAATAAAAAATTAAATTCATAAAAGATAACAAGATGAGTAAATTTTAGAATTTTTCGTACGAACAAAAATAAATTATCAAATAAGTATTTCTCATTGTTGCGTTATTTGTTTCTCTCAGATATATTATCATTTGATTATTGACTTTTTAATAAGATCTACATAAACAAACATCAAATACTAATATATGGTGATAAAACCAGAAGTTAAAAATTCTATAATACAAAATTTAAGTGAAAAATATTCTTTTAGAAAATATATTAACATTTCTATATCTTAAATCTACCTCTTATATAGAGGAAAAAAAATAGATGCTCTCAGCT
>NC_029791.2:13100147-13101685 GCF_000816755.2 Arachis ipaensis | reverse complement strand
TATGTAGGAAAAAAAAAAGATTCTCTCAACATTTTTTTATATGTTCAATAAAGTGTAAATTATCATCTTATACTTTTTAAATGAAATCAAGAAAAATTATATGAGAAAAAATATTAAATAATAAAATTTAATGACATTTTACTAAATAATTAAGGAAAAATTTGAGAAAATCCACTCTATAAAAAAAGTATATTTGATTAGTTATTTTTTTATTTTTTTATTTTGACAAGAACATAAGAGAAAGTGAAATTTTTTTACAAGACGGAAACAATACAATTAGGTAAGTAATAAAATTCAATCTTTATTCAACCAACAAAATTTAAAATCCATTTAAATAAATGCGTGAAATGTAACACCCTACCACACAAAGCTTTACGCTTAAGTCGTAAAACAGAGGTGATGTGGTATTACGACCTCTAAAATAAAATAGGTACATATAATAGCAGAAGAGTTATAATATGCTAGGAGCCTTGAAGGATAGGGGAAAATAAAAAATCGCAAGATAAAAGCGCAACGCTCAAGGAACGAGTTAACTTGCATGCTAAGAAAACTGTAACTGTCAAACATAAGATAACAGAAGTAGGAATAGAGTGCCAAAGATACAAAATAACAAGCTCCTAACTCAGCCTGCGAAGTCAAGACTGGCCGGAGAATATTTACACATATATACATACATATCCAAAACCCAAAAGTACATACACACAATCCTACCTCTCCATAAACCTCTAAGAGGATCAAAAAGGACAAGTTATGCGGAGAGAAAGCTAAGTACATATATATACATTATAGCATAACAAAATATCCCAGTAACCACTCCGCTTCAAGAGTCCAGACGCCTAACGAGATGGCTCCCGACCTGCATCTGAAAAACAACAACATAGTATGGAATGAGAACCAGAGGTTCTCAGTATGGTAAAGGTGCCACATAGCATGTTCCTCTTCAGTCTTAGAATAAACAAGAATGTCATCAATGAAGACAATAACAAACTTGTCCAGATACGGTCGAAAAATCCTGTTCATATAATCCATAAATACTGCCGGGGCATTAGTTAACCCAAAAGACATCATTGTATACTCATAATGACCATAACGTGTCCTGAAAGTAGTTTTCGGAATATCCTCGTCTCTAACCCTTATCTGATGATACCCAGATCGCAGGTCGATCTTAGAAAACACACCGGCACCCTGTAACTGATCCATTAGATCATCGATTCTAGGCAACATATATTTATTCTTCACAGTGATCTTATTCAACTGCCGATAGTCGACACACAACCGCATACTCCCATCCTTCTTCTTTACCAATAACACTGGCGCTCCCCACGGAGAAACACTTGGTCGGATAAAATGCTTACCCAACAGATCTTCCAGCTGAGCTTTCAGTTCACCCAGATCGCTCTTAGAAAACACACCGGCACCCTGTAACTGATCCATTAGATCATCGATTCTAGGCAACATATATTTATTCTTCACAGTGATCTTATTCAACTGCCGATAGTCGACACACAACCGCATACTCCCATCCTTCATCCTTCTTC
>NC_029791.2:13095278-13096717 GCF_000816755.2 Arachis ipaensis | reverse complement strand
ATAGCAAGTGTCATAGGACCATCCTCATCATTATTGTTCCCGTGATTACCCTGGTTTATCTTATTACCTAGTGCCTCAACTGTTGCCTACATATCTGCAGCCATATTTCTCAGGGCAGCCATAAAGTCTACTGGATCAGTCCCTATGGGAGCAGGAGTAACGGTGCCTGTCCTACCTCTATCTCACCCGCGACTGCGTCCGCGAGTCGACATCTGGTTCTTATACACACTAAACAAGTGATATTAAGTTGATCAGTCTTAATATCGCAGGTTTAATGCTTTAGTTTCAAATGCATGCTCACAAACGTTTATGCCATTTATATCAATCAGATATCCTAATAGCACATAAACACAGATACAGAGAATGCACAGAAGTACAATCAGTCCGTCTTTCAGGCTCTATAAGAACGAACTGCTCTGATACCATAATGTAACACCCTACCACACAAAGCTTTACGCTTAAGTCGTAAAACAGAGGTGATGTGGTATTACGACCTCTAAAATAAAATAGGTACATATAATAGCAGAAGAGTTATAATATGCTAGGAGCCTTGAAGGATAGGGGAAAATAAAAAATCGCAAGATAAAAGCGCAACGCTCAAGGAACGATTAACTTGCATGCTAAGAAAACTGTAACTGTCAAACATAAGATAACAGAAGTAGGAATAGAGTGCCAAAGATACAAAATAACAAGCTCCTAACTCAGCCTGCGAAGTCAAGACTGGCCGGAGAATATTTACACATATATACATACATATCCAAAACCCAAAAGCACATACACACAATCCTACCTCTCCATAAACCTCTAAGAGGATCAAAAAGGACAAGTTATGCGGAGAGAAAGCTAAGTACATATATATACATTATAGCATAACAAAATATCCCAGTAACCACTCCGCTCCGGTTAATTAACGGCTAATTAACCCATATATGAGAATTTATTCTAGAAAGCCAAAAATGTTATTTTTATGGCTTAATATGATAGAGGAAACTGAGACGAGAATTTTGGTACCAATTTTATAGAATTCGGACCAAGATTGGACCGAACGGGCCAAACCGGGCCAACCGGACCCAAAGTGGGCCCTTGGCCCAACATAACTAAACCAAAACCCTAGTTTTCAGCACTCTCTCTCTCCTCACACAACACCAAACACGCTGAAAAAGAGAGGAAAGGGGGGAAGAACACTCTCTCAAACCTCTATCTCTCACTTGATCTTCAAACCACCATAACTTTTGATCTAGAGCTCCGATTGCCACTCCGTTTGCGGCCACGCGTTCACCGCGGAGAGCTCTACAAAACCCATACAATTAATCTTGAGGTAAGCTACATTTTACTGTTCGAAATTCCAGCCCTTGATTTCGAGTTTCATGAGTAAAAATGTTGAGATTTTGGGTTCTTTGATGTTATAGGACCCAAATCTCTTGAAGGAGAAGGTTAAT
>NC_029791.2:13094230-13094473 GCF_000816755.2 Arachis ipaensis | reverse complement strand
GGGCCGTAATTGTTAATGAATTGGCTGGTTATGGATTTAACCGTGAGCCGGATGGCTAGATTATTGCCGTGTTACGGCGGAGCCGTGTTTATGGCCAAGTATAAATGCATATATGATGTTGATTAAATTGTGAAGGTTTGCACTTCCACCATTGGAGATGAGGGTTTCCCTGGGTAGTAGCAATGGCTAGCCACCATGTGCTCCAGGTTGAGACTCGAAGCTCTGTTAACCCAATGTCGTAAG
>NC_029791.2:13092559-13093788 GCF_000816755.2 Arachis ipaensis | reverse complement strand
GAAAATGCTATCATTAACCATTGAAATTGTGGTATATTTATTATTTAAAAATATATCGTTAGTCAATAAATTACGACATGCACATATATTAATCATGTTGTGTTCTATATTAATTAGTTTAAATTAACGATAAACATGAGATATTTAATTCTATCCTTCCGAAACTAGAGATATTTTCCTCTTCGAATAAAAAATTTTAAGCCACATGTTATAGTTTATAACCATTCATCAAATTTTTTTTATCCTTTTTATTATATTTTTTCTCTCTTTTCTTAAATATTTGTGATAACTAATTAGAGAAAAAATCACTCTTCTTTCACGGTGTATATAAGAATTAGTTCCCAAATTAGTATTTAATATGCATATGAAAAATTATTAGATTTTACAATTCTAGGAAAGAAATATATTATTTTGACAGAAAATTCTGTTTCAAAAATTGTAAATAATGATTAAAAATTAATATTTAAAATAAGGATAAAAATAATAAAATCATAAAATTGAAAAACACGGTTAAATAATACTTGCATTCAAAGATACTTTTACTTTAAAAATTTTATGCATTGAAACTTCATTATTGTATTAGGATATAATTTATATTTAAATATATTAAATTTTTAATGAACCGAAACTTGTAACACCCTACCACATAGAGTTTTACACCTAGGATGTAAAACAGAGGTGGCGAGGTGCTACGACCTCTAAGATAGGATATGAATATATATAATAGTCAAAAGAATGTAGTATACTAGGAGTCTTGAAGGATTGGTCAAACAAAATTTGTGAAAATAAAAAGCGCAATGCTCAGGAACGTGGTTACTTGCGTGCGAAGAAACCGACAGTCAACGAACATAATATAACAGAAACTAGGGGTAGAGAGCCACAAAGATACAAAATAACAAGCTCCTAACTCAGCCTGCGAAGTCAAGACTGGCCGGAGAATATTTACATATATATACATACATATCCAAAACCCAAAAGTACATATACACAATCCTGCCTCTCCATAGACCTCTAGGAGGATCAAAAGAACAAGATATGCGGAGAGAAAACCGAGTACATATATATATACATCATAGCATAACAAAATAGCCCTGTAACCACTCCGCTTCAAGAGTCTAGACGCCTAACGAGATGCCTCTTGACCTGCATCTGAAAAATAATAACATAGTATGGAATGAGAACCGGAGGTTCTCAGTATGGTAAAGGTGCCACACACATAATATATAAGG
>NC_029791.2:13048366-13081852 GCF_000816755.2 Arachis ipaensis | reverse complement strand
AAATAGAAGGGGGTTAAAAGCTTAAAATTCACCCTTATAACTTAAAGAAACTAAAGACTACAAAATCCTAGGTTAATCGAACTCTCTTTGCAAGTGAGAACGAATACACTTCGAACCCATTCCACTCCTATGCTATTAAGATAAAATTAAAGTAATTTAAACTCGAAACTCATAATTTAACCCATATATACATAATACTTACACATAATCCAACTTTTATTTATTAACCTCGAACTTTAACACTTATGACCTTGAACCTCCTTCGCCTAATCAACTCAAAACTCCCCGACAAAACCAAAACTTATTTATCGAAACCAGCAATGCACCTTTAGCCGATTCCATACCAAATCCAAAGAACGTAAATTATATATTACAAGACACTTTTGAATCCGATCTACTGGTAACCTATTCAACCTTACGTCCACATACAAATTACAAATCATTAAATAGCTACTTATATAAACCAACTTCAAATAACCTATTAATCAAAAATTAAAACCTACCACTTACGACAATACAATTAAACCTCTCTTAATACCAACTTACAATAACAACTAATTGATTACTAAACCACTTAATAACTAAACTCCATATTGATAACACCTCCAACAACACAATTACTCCATAAAACACAATTTTCGGATCCTAAACACTTGATACTAGGAATCAACTTAAAACCAACAACCTAAACTTATAACATACTCAAATTAACAACTAAACTCCATCTAAATAACACCACCAACAATACTACTACTCTTTCCCATACAACTTAACTTTTCTTATGTCCAAACCTGGGCTTGTCCCACCGTTTCAGGCTCAAAATCTCCTCTACGACGGCTTTAAAATATTTTTAATCTCTAAAACAAATATACTAATAAATTTTTCTAAATATAAATTTCCAATATACCAAACTAAAACTCAATAATTCTTTTACTCGTACAAAATTCAAATCAAGTAAACCTTTTCTTACTTAATACAAAACTTAACCTTGATAACTACCTGCCTTACTCTCCACACTATTACTTCCTATTACTAACTTATACTAACTGTATATTACTACTTACTCTCCACTAACTCTTACTACACCTACAACTACTTAAAATTAACTTAATAAATATACCGAATACTTAAACTTATTAGACTCTATGCTCTAAGGGACCTAATTCACGGCACCGAACGGTGGTGCACATGGTCCAACTTTTGAGCTATGAGACAACTGGGATGCTGCATTCACACTGGCCCGTGATATATTTAAGGGCCCTTACAATGGGGGTAACTCGTTATAACTAATAAACTCTTTTTAGATACGTATCTGAGAACCCCTACGTGCAGCCCCCTGTCAGATTCCTGTTAAGTCTGAACAGCCCAACCGACCTATTGGCTGTCTACTCGGAGTAGTCGGTATCCTGTCCGTACGTAGTATACGTATAATGAACTTAAAGAACGAACACGAGATTAACCCACACGGATAGACATAAATGGTACGATTTACACATAAACAATGGACGTCATCAACATTGAAAGAACACAAACGGAAATAGACAAATAAACAGACACTTTTACGTACTACCTTAACCTCCATACCTCCTTACCGTCATATCCTGAATCTAAATTCCAATTCAATTCAATCCTAATTTATAAAGATCCTTTGGTGGAAAATACCGAAGACAAATTATGAAATTCGAGATGTTAGACTCACAGCCGCAAGATCCTAACGGAGACCGTAAGGGTCCTGGAATATATAATACACACACCGTGGAAATGGTATGACTCTTGGAGGCCAAGAGTAAGGTATGATACAATAATAAAAAGTCTACGTCCAGTTCTCCGTAGAGCAATCCGCAGACACATTGTGGGATGGTATGTCTCAAAATACGAATTCAGTATTAAGTCTCTACCGTTCCATAATGCTGGAGATTTTGTTTTTAAATCATGCATATCATTATACTTATTAACTAATATCGATCCTCGGAAACATCTTTTTCCCCATTTGTTTTTGGCATTGAGCTTGCGCGTTGTGAGGCTAGCTATTGCATTGCTCGTTTCCTATTCGATTGCGTTCTAGTATATATATTCCTCACAGTTTTTGCCCTTATAGTTCTGAGTTTTAGGCCGACGCTTCTATTGGCCAGGCTCGTATTATTATATATGTATATTATTTTATTCCTTTGGGGTTTCCTTTGGGTTTCCCTGTGTTTATGTATGTTGGATAAGAGGTTTTTAGGGGAGATCTTCCTCAGTAGTGTCAAACATAATAAATTACCTCTATTTTCATAGATTTGTTCTATATATTGGGTTTTGTCTCAGGGCTCTTGTTTCCTACAAGCGATTAGGTCTTCAGAGGTCGTACGGAGTTGCTCTTCGGAGCGCAGGACGTAGACTTTTGGTGTTTTAGGCGTACCCACTCTTGGTCTCCAGGGGTCGTGCCATTGTCGAAGGTGTATATATTATGTATTATTATCTCCTTTAGGCTTCCGTTAGGATCTCGAAGGAGGTCTATTATAGTTTCGAATATTTGTTCGATTTGGCATTCACCGTTGACTGATTTCTAAGAAGTCAGATTGATTATGAAGACTGAGAGTGATTAAACAAGTTACCTATGAAATTGTTCCGGTAGAAATGTAGAGCTCAACGCGGTGAACGCGTGGCCGCAAACGGTGCGGCAATCGGAGCTCGGACGGAGAAGTTACGGGAGCGGGAACTCACCGTAAGTGTTTCGGGAATGTTTTCCCTTCTTTTTCTTCCCTGGAGCGCTGCTGCCTCTATTGCGTGTTGTGAAGGAAATGAGCTTCGTGCTCATTTAATATGTTGGTCCGGTTGGACCGACGGCCCGGTTTGGGTCTGGTTCAACCGGTTCGGTCCGTTCGGTCAATCTTGGACCGTTTTCTTCGAAATTAGTGTCAAAATTTTCGTTTCGATGAGCTCTATCCTAATTTAATATAATATTCACATTTCTAATCCTCCTTATTAAAAACTAATTTATTGACTAATTATCTACTAATTTAACCGGGGTTTACATGAAACATATCTTTAAATTTAGTGTCTCATATTTTCTCTCTCTTACATTTAAAATACAAAATCAAATTCTCTAAAAATAAATGTATTTAAATTTAAAACAAAATATAATCCTAACAAGAGTAAAATACTGTTTTACTTTTTTAAATAATGTTCTATTTTTATCCCCAAACGTTTTATTTCGTCTTATGTTAATCATCTGGTCAAAATTAAAATTTTTTTCTTCGAAATATACCCTTTTCACCTCTATTTTAGCTCTCTTTTTCTCTTATAATTCTGTCATTTTTGCTCTTAGATCACTACAATAGCTACTATGAACAATTATGATTTTTGTCTTTATTTCGAAGAAAATCATATTGAAAGAATGGATATTTTTGAAAGAAAGAATTTTAATTTTGACCAGAGGATTAAAAGAAAACGAAATAAAACTGTTGAGATAAAAAAATAGAACGTTTCAAACATAAAGACAAAATTAAGACTTAACACAAACGTTAGCAACTAAAACAGTACTTTACTCTTTAAACAAATATAACAAACTCTAAATTCCAAAATATAAATATTAAATCCTAAAGGTTAACAATCGAAATATTTAAATTAAAAACAAAATACAATTTGAATAAAATAACAAATTTTAAATTCTAAACTCTAAACACTAAACATTAAATCATAAAGAATTAAATTCATGAAAGATAACAAGATGAGTAAATTTTAGAATTTTTCATACGAACAAAAATAAATTATCAAATAAGTATTTCTCATTTTTGCATTATTTGTTTCTCTTAGATAATTTATTATCGTTTGATCTTTGACTTTTTAATAAGATCTACGTACACAAATATCAGATACTAATATATAGTGATAAAATCAGAGGTTAAAAATTCTATAATACAAAATTTAAGTGAGAAATATTCTTTTTAAAAATATATTAGCATTTCTATATCTTCAATCTTCCTCTTATATAGAGGAAAAAAAAAGATTTTCTCAACTTTTTTTTAATTATTTAATAAAGTGTAAATTATTATCTTATACTTTTTAAATAGAATCAAGAAAAAATATGAGAAAAAATATTAAATGATAAAAATTAAATAATATTTTACTAAACAATTAAGAAAAAATTTGAGAGAATCCACTCTAAAAAAGAGTATATTTGATTAGTTATTTTTTTATTTTTTATTTTGACAAGAACATAAGAGAAAGTGAAATTTCTTTGCAAGACGGAAACAATACAATTAGGTAAGTAATAAAATTCAATCTTTTTTCAACCAACAAAATTTAAAATCTATTTAAATAAATATAAGAAATATATCTTTAAATTAAATGTCTCATATTTTCTCTCTCTTATATTTAAAATACAAAACCAAACTCTCTAAAAATAAATGTATTTAAATTTAAAACAAAATATAATCCAAACAAGAGTAAAATATTGTTTTACTTTCTAATGTAACGTTCTATTTTTATCCCCAAATGATTTATTTTGTCTTATTTTAATCTTCTGGTCAAAATTAAAAGGGTAAAAAACAAGAATAAGCCATGGGGAGAAAGAATTTACGTGAATAAGCCGAAACAAAATCCTTTTCACCAATCAACCAATGCACAAATATATGTAGTTCGAATCACACTGTTTCGAACCTTGATTGAATATAATTCGAATTGAGGCAATTCGAATTACTATGAAGCCTGAATTGAGCATAAATCGAATTGGGCCAATTCGAATTACTCCATTAATAATTCGAATCAAGCTGATTCGAACTCCTTTCAAGCACGCCATGCAACGTAATTCGAATTGGTCTAATTCGAATTACTCAATTTCTAATTCGAACCAGGCTGGTTCGAACTATAAAGGAGCAGAGTTGTATATATATATTGTGGACAAATCATGATATTCTACTTTGAAAATGGTTGTTCAAAGTTTATGAAATTTCAGTTACTAGCATATTTTCTGAATCATGTATTAGTTTAATTTGTTGATTTATTTATTGCATTGTGAATTCAATAGACATTTCGTACAAAACTCTGGAAACGGAACATATTCATTAAGTAAGATCTGATGCAAAGTACATCGTATTAACATTAACAAACTCTATCAGTTAACAACAACAAGTAAGAAAACCTATAACAGTGGAATCTAAACACTAAAGTGAAATAAACAAAGTACCAAAGCTAACAATACACCTACTCATGTCCCCCTGCATGCTCTGGCCCTCCGACCTGTGGGCAACTCCGACGTGTGTGTCCGGGTTGCCGACAGAGGCCACATCTCTTTGGCCGGTTCGGATCTGCCTCGTCCATGTTAGTCCGTATCCTAGTAGACCTTGGACGACCCTCTCTCGCACGCCTCTTGTTAGGGTCCGAGATTACAGTCGGCCCGTCATATGGTGGCCAGAAACCCTCCGGAATGGGAGGTGTGAATCCTATCCGATACACACTGAACACCGAACTAAGACGATACACCTGGTGGACGTAAGGCTGCCATGTAAGCCGTGAGTAGGCACAGCATGCCAGTGCGTGCGGACACAGGAAATGAAGTACCTGGAAGTATCCGCAGTCACATGTTTGAGATGCAAGCGAGACTTTGTAGCTACCCAGTGAGAACGAACCAGTCGGAGTTGTCTCTGCAACGGTGAACTCCGAGTTATCCTTGTCGTACAAAGTCACCGTGAAGCACCTCGCCGTCTTCAAGTTAGCCTCGATACAAGTCACCAAGTGCTGACTGAATTGTTGTCCGGTTCCCAGCTGGGCCTCAGCCTCTCTCCCCTTGCGAACAAATAGTTCGGCCAACCTTCCGTATGTTGCCTTCACCAGCGAGCACACAGGGAGGTTTCTGACACCCTTCAGGATTGAGTTCACACACTCAGAGATATTCGTCGTCATGTGTCCGAATCTCCGCCCTTCATCACGATGCTGTGTCCACAAGGAATACTCAATCCGGTTCGCCCAGTCACACATCGCCGGGTCTTCAGACCGCGGAATATCAAACCAGTAATCAAACTCTACCTCGGTCTTTGCGTACGCCGCGTCGACAAGAAACCTCCTTGCGTCTTTGCCCTTGAAGGTTAGGGCGAAATTTGCCGCTACATGTCGAATGCAGAATACCCGGTATGCTGCTGGAGGTAACCAGCCTCCATTGGGAGCCTCAAGCGCGGCCTTGATCCTTGATGCCGTTATGCCTGTCCGATATAACCAGCAGACCCGGCTGCGGTGTCACGTGCTGACGCAGGTGGGAGAGAAAGAAGGACCAGGTCTCAGCATTCTCACCCTCCACTAGTGCGAATGCAATAGGGAGTATGTTGGAGTTCCCGTCCTGTGCAATTGCCACAAGCAACGTTCCTCCATACTTGCCATACAGATGGGTGCCGTCAATACTAACCAGCGGCTTGCAATGACGGAATGCCTTGATACACGGTGGAAACGTCCAAAACAGTCTGTGAAAATAAGCTTGAGACTCGTCCAGCTGTCCACCAACTCGAACAGGGCTCGTCCTAAGGACTGCAACAGTACCAGGCATCGTCAGCTGGACTCCTAACACCCACCTAGGGAGCTCGTTGTATGACTCATCCCAGTCACCATAGATGAGGGCAACAGCCTTCTGCTTTGCCAACCAGACCCTCCTGTACGTTGGCCTAAACCCAAAGTGTGCGGCAGTGGCATTTAAGAGCACCTTGATGCTGATGGATGCATCAGCCCTAACCATTGGCATAATGAATGCCGATATCACATGATAATCCAAACTCCTGTGGTCACTGGAGATGAAGGTGGCCAGACATGTATGAGGTCCATTGTACCGTTTGACCTCCCAAATACCCTTGCGCTGCCGGAGACTCAGCCGAATCAACCATGTGCACCCATTCCCAAACTCAAAAAACTTGCCCACATATCGGCGATAGTCGGACTCCACTACCTTGTACTGTATCCCTCAACGGATGCTGTAAGTCTTCACACTTAACAGAGCCTCATCTTTGTCCTGAAATTGCTGACCAACCTGGAACTCTGTCAGACCTGGAGACCCTTCCGCATCTCTGGCGCCAAACCCAGCAGGCTGCCCTGGAACCCCCTCCTGCCTCATGGCATTCAAGTCCAAGGATGAAAAATGTGGAGGGTACTGCTGTGTGCCAGAGCTAGAACCACCTCCCGCCCCAGCAGGCTCACTCGCTCCGATATCATCGCCATTGTCATCAGCAATCATATCCGGCTCGACATCATCATCCTCTGGATCATCCAAAAATTGCTCTCCAACCCCAGCCGGTGCAGCACACTGTAAAGAGGTCGGCCGAAATTCTCCTGTTCCAACCTCGTCGCCTACACTGCCGTTGAGATCAGCAGCGAAGGAAGGGGAGGCGACAGGCTGGACGGGTGGCTCATACGCAGGGACGGAGGTAGAAGCAACTGCAGGTCTGGAGCTAGAACTGGCTACCGTGGCTAAAGTGGTGGTATTCCGGTTCGAACCCCCCGAGCTCGATACCACATCAACCAACTTTGCCAAAAGCTCTGGTGTCCTCACTTCCGGAAAATGACGGCGACATTGAAACATGACTTGCAAGTCCTCATCACTCCCGATCGTGAAACAATCATACTTCACGGTGTCTTGGAGCACCGTGATCGGAATGCGATAGAAGAACTTCTTAACCCGTTTCACACCATCCAGACCCAGTTTCATCAGCACAGTGCTAACAAGGTCATCGTACCTTATCGTAGGCCTCACGATAATACAGAGAGGATCCTTATCAGTGAACTTCACACCTGAATGTGTCTTCCTCTTAATCGATCCTCTATGGTGAACCAACACCACAAAACTCTCCTCACTAGCCATTCTACCCCTCTAATGAGAGCAACTCACGTCCACAACATATATATACAACTCTGCTCCTTTATAGTTCGAACCAGCCTGGTTCGAATTAGAAATTGAGTAATTCGAATTAGACCAATTCGAATTACGTTGCATGGCGTGTATGAGAGGAGTTCGAATCAGCTTGATTCGAATTATTAATGGAGTAATTCGAATTGGCCCAATTCAATTTATGCTCAGTTCAGGCTTCATAGTAATTCGAATTACATTCAATCAAGGTTCGAAACAGTGTGATTCGAACTACATATATTTGTGCATTGGTTGATTGGGGAAAAGGATTTTATTTTGGCTTATTCACGTAAATTCTTTCTCCCATAGCTTATTCTTGTTTTTTACCCAAATTAAAATTTTTTTGTTCCAAGAATACCCTTTTCACCACTATTTTTAGCTTTTTTTTTTCTTATTTTTCTTTCATTTTTGCTCTTAGATCACTATAACAACTACTATGAACAATTATTATTTTTGTAATTATTTAGAAGAAAATCGTAATGAAAGAAATGATATTTTTGAAATGAAAAATTTTAATTTTGACCAGACGATTAAAAGAAGATGAAATAAAACTGTTGAGATAAAAAAAATAGAACGTTTCAAACATAAAGACAAAATTAAGACTTAACACAAATGTTAGTGACTAAAACAATACTTTACTCTCTCAACAAAAACAACAAACTCTAAATTCCAAAATATAAATATTAAATCCTAAAACTTAACAATCAAAATATTCAAATTAAAAACAAAACACAATTTGAATAAAATAACAAATCTTAAATTATAAACTCCAAACACTAAACATTAAATCATAAAAAATTAAATTCATAAAAGATAATAAGATGAGTAAATTCTAGAATTTTTCATACGAACAAAAATAAATTATCAAATAAGTATTTGAATAACTAAAATCTAAAATATTATCAAATAAATATTTCTCATTTTTTGCATTATTTATTTCTCTCAGATAATTTATTATCGTTTGATCTTTGACTTTCTAATAAGAACTACGTACACATATATCAGATACAAAAATATGGTGATAAAATCAGAGGTTAAAAATTCTATAATACAAAATTTAAGTGAAAAATATTCTTTTAGAAATTATATTAACATTTCTATATCTTCAATCTTTCTCTTATATAGAGGAAAAAAAATAGATTCTCTCAACATTTTTTTTATATGTTCAATAAAGTGTAAATTATCATCTTATACTTTTTAAATGAAATCAAGAAAAATTATATGAGAAAAAATATTAAATGATAAAAATTTAATGACATTTTACTAAATAATTAAGGAAAAAATTGAGAGAATCCACTCTATAAAAAGAGTATATTTGATTAGTTATTTTTTTATTTTTTTATTTTGACAAGAACATAAGAGAAAGTGAAATTTCTTTACAAGACGGAAACAATACAATTAGGTAAGTAATAAAATTCAATCTTTATTCAACCAAAAAAATTTAAAATCCATTGAAATAAATGTGTGAAACATATCTTTAAATTTAGTGTCTCATATTTTCTCTCTCTTACATTTAAAATACAAAATCAAATTCTCTAAAAATAAATGATAAAAATAAAATAATATTTTACTAAACAATTAAGAAAAAAATTTCAGAGAATCCACTCTAAAAAAAGAGTATATTTGATTAGTTATTTTTTTTTATTTTTTATTTTGACAAGAACACAAGAAAAAGTGAAATTTATTTGCAAGATGAAAATAATATAATTAGGTAAGTAATAAAATTCAATGTTTTTCAACCAACAAAATTTAAAATCTATTTAAATAAATATAAGAAATATATCTTTAAATTTAATGTCTCATGTAACACCTTAATATTCAAATCCTTATGCTCGGGTCATAAGTCAATGATAATAAGGTGGTACGACTCTCAAGGGGGATTTTTAATACATAACTATAAGTAAAATTGAAAGGAGTATTAGTTGAGAAGCCTGAAAAGAGTAAAAATAAAATTGCGAAGGTCGTAACACTCACGTATCGACAAAAAGAAGGTAAAGTGTGAACTGAGACAATATAAGGATAATTTCGTCGAGAAGAATAAGATAAAACAAAATATAGATATATGACATAAATAATTAGCCACTAGTCGCGACCCGCGAAGTTTAGGCCGGCTAGGTATAGTATAAAAGCAGTTTGACAACCATATCTCCTAATCTCTCCCAAATGATACACAAGGGCCTCTATAGGCGAGTTTTCAAAAGGATTAAATACATAGCATGAGTTCTTTAAAAACAAAAGCGGAGAGAATCTAAGCAAAGGTAAGTAAGAGTTCCCAGTACGGTAAAAGTGCCAAATAAATACAATGCATTGTAATAAAAAATCACTAAGCATCTTAAACATCCTTTCCCCAAATATTCATCCTATGTTCTCACTAACCCATAAATAGGCAACTGTCATAAGAGAATACTAAATCTAATTCATCTTCCTCATGCTTCCCAACTTGGAGTAAACAAAACCATCACCAGCTATTCTGTCTTAGCAATTCTATATCAATACTTTATGTCATCACCTAGAGTAAGTGAAATCACTTCACTGCGTCTACCCAGAGAGCTCAAATTATCTCATTTTCTACCTGGAGCAGTGAAATCACTTCACTACGTCTACCCAGGGAACTCAAATTACCTCATTTTCTACTTAGAGCAGTGAAATCACTTCACTACGTCTACCCATGGAACTCAAATTACCTCATTCAATAATCATCATTTTAAATTAATCATATCATTCTCCATCTCGACAAGAACAGCCCTCAGCGTCAACCGACACCAGCATGAGGGACATTTCAATTGTACAAACACAAGCAATATAGACAAGTAATACAAATTAAGGTACAAGTAAAGCAAGTAGCATTTAATCAGGTAGCATAGCATATATGTACAATTTAGCAATCCAAAACAAATAGGCAAACCCAAACAAGTCAAACATATGCAAATGATGAATGCCTGCCCTATGGCTGATGATATCATCTGTCGGTTACAAAGTCAACCTGACATGTCCTGGTAGCTAACCATTGGACAGTCCCTGCGAGCGCGCATCCCCAAGCTCAAAATCATAATCAATAAAAATAAAATATCCATGGGGGAGAGCTCATCCGGAAAGGTCTAAGTGTCCGGCCACATCTTATGACGCAGGGTCAACAGAATCTCGGATCTCAACCTGGAGCAAGTGGAGCCGACCCACTGCATCTACCCAAAGAAATCCGAAACTCAGATAATTTCACAAATCTCAAATCTACCTCGACTGGAAGCAAGTGGGGGCTAACCACTGAATCTACCCCAGGAGTTCAGACCAAACCCGGAGCAAGAGGAATCACTCCATTGCATCTACTCAGGCAGGTATATCTCACCATGTCCCGGAGCAAGTGGAATCAATGCCACTGCATCTACCCAAGCAGGTGTATCTCACCATGTCCCAGAGCAAGTGGATAAATGCCACTGCATCTACCCAGGCAGGTATATCTCACCATGTCCCGAAACAAGTGAAATCAATGCCACTGCATTTACCCAGGCAGGTGTATCTCACCATGTCCCGGAGCAAGTGGATAAATGCCACTGCATCTACCCAGGAAGGTATATCACAATCAGGTTCATATTTAATATCAATATCTTAATCGTTATCATTCTCATCAACAATCTTGTAGTCATCATTATTCTCTCTATCAGTCTCATAATCATCATCATTCTCATTAACAATCTCATCATTAATCCTCTTCTTATTTTATCCACAGAATTTACCAAACTTAAGTCATCATCCTCTAAACTCATAACCACAATTATTCCTTTTATTCTTTTACTACTCTCACCCTTGATTCAATACCCTAAAACTGGTAAAAAGGTCTTGAGTAAGTGTCACGGAAAGTTGCAAGCTTGTCGGGAAGGTAAACCAGTTAAAAACAAAGTGTTCTTTGAAAAATAAGGCAGTGTGTGTGTGCACAGGGTTGTGCGTACACACGCCCAGAAGAATTTTCAGAAAGTGTGCGTGCGCACAAGGCTGTGTGTACGCACAGAAAGTAAAATTTTCATTGTTGAGTGTACACACAGAAGGTGCGAACGCTCCCAACAGAATGCACTTCCCAGCGTGTGCGCGCGTACATGTCTGTGCGTGCGCATAGCTTGCAAAACTTTGTTGGTTGTGTGTGCGCACAGGGCGTGCTAGCGCTCCCAACAGCAGTCATATCCCCGTGCGTGCGTGCGCACAGGGCTGTACATGCGCACACTTTCAAAAATGCACAGGGTGTGCGTGCGCACAGGGCTGTGCATGCACACACGAACCAAAAATCACAAATTCTGCAACATTCACAGAATTCAGACTTCGACACCAAACTTTAAATGGTCATAACTTTCTCTACAAAAATCCATTTTCTACAAACTTTATATCAATTTAAAGCCCTCAAAGCCATCTTTAATTTAAAATAAGTTTCATTCAATTTTAAGTTTTGAGGCTCAAGTTATAACCCGTCAAAGTTGGCCTAAAACTCATTCTTACCAAACTTTGACAAGCCTCAATTTGCAAAACATACTCTTTTCAAACCTCTTCTAAACCAACCAAAACTTTACCAATTCAACCTGAACCAGATTCCAAGTTCCTTATTCAATCTACCACACATCAATTCTCTATTTTCATCAATCTTAGTTCAATAATTCGATTCAAGAAACATTCAAGCTTTCAAGTTCAATAATCAACAAAACCTCATACTCAAACACTTATATATCACTATCATTCATTCAATCACCAATCATCAACCATATACTTACCGTCCTCACCTTTTCCGGCCTCCGGCCCAAAATCCATGGCCTCCGGCCCAAGTTCACAATCCAATACATATTTCACAAACCATTGATCATTATCCAATTTTATCAAATTTCACAACACACCAAACATGCAAGTTCACACAATTCTCAACTCAATCATTAATTTACATAACACATCAACTATGCATATTAATACCTACCATTTACATAATCCAAACCTAATCCTAGGGGCATCTAGCCTAGGAATTCTCATCACACCACACGGTACTTAAATGAAACTTAAACCGTACCTCTTGGAGCGAAACCAATTGAGCCTCTTCTTTGTAAGTCTCCACCAATCTTAGCTCCAAGCCTCACCAAAGCTCCACAAGCAAAACCAACCTCCCAATTGTGCACCAAAATCAACTAATACTCTAACAAAACCAATTTCACACTTACAATCAACCTAGGGTTCATGAAAATGATAAATCATAAGGGTTGGAGGATTTCTTACCTTAACCCACTGTATTTTATGATGAATATCACCAATGGCTCATACTAGAGCACCCCTAAATAATCGAAATTACAAGATTTTCTCAAAACCCAAACCAAATTCGAATTTAAAGAGAAAAATAAAAACTGGACAGAGTGATGACATGTCACCATGTCATGTTTTTCTATGCTTTTTCATATAAGAAATTTATAATTAGTGCTTAATTATTGTATTCTTTTGTGCTTAAATGGTATATTTCCTTGATCTTTTGATTTTATAAATTTTGTAGGAAATAAGAAGAAAAAGAAGCAAAAGAGCACAAAATAAGCTAAAAAGAAGAAAAGAGGAATTTTGGGCACATTTTGGAGTTGAGGTGATGAAGCAAGTTGGCAACTTGGAAACCAAGTTGGCAACGTGCAAGTGTGTGTTCAGGAAGGATGCGCATTGTTGCTGGCGCGTTTTGCCAACAACTTGGGCAACAACGCCAGGAAGCCACCAGAGAAGAAGGATGGGCGTTGTTACTGGCGTGTTTTGCCAACAACTTGGGCATCAACGCCAGGTAGCATGACCTTGCCCTCTTCAAAGGAGCATATCTTGAGCTAGAAAACTCCAAATGAGGTGATTTTAGTGGCATTGGAAAGTAGACATCAAGAGCTTTCCAACCATATATCATAGCATGGGATTGGAGTTCATTTAAAGACTCAAAATCTGGCTTTATTTAGAGCCTCAGACACTAAGGGCGTTGTTGCTGGCGTGTTTTGCCAACAACTTGGGCAACAACGCCAGGCAGCCTGACCTTGCCTTCTTCAATGGAACATAACTTGAGCTACAGAGATCAAATTGAGGTGCTTCTAGTTACATTGGAAAGCTGACATTCAGAGCTTTCCAATGATATATAATAGTCTATAGTGAAGCATGAAATGGAAGCTCAAATTAGAGTCATATTTAGGCCTCAAAAATAAGAAAATGAAGTTGAGAGTTAAGGAGGAATGAATGAGCCAAAGAGGATGCTCGAACACGTTGCCAAGGAAATAATGAACTGGCGTGTTCCTTGGCAACTCCAGCAACAATGCCCATGCAAAATTGGGCTAAGGGAGTCTTTGGCGTTGGAGCTGGCGTGTTTGGCAACAACTCCACTAACAACTCCAGAAAATTTGGTAGCTTGACCCTACCCTCTTCAATGGAGCATAACTTGAGCTAGGAAGATCCAAATGAGATGATCCCAAGTGCATTGGAAAGAAGACATTCCGAGCTTTCCAATGATATATAATAGTTCATATTGAAGCGAAGGATTGAAGCTAAAAGTTCAGGCAACATCAAGCATAAAAAGTGAAGTAAGAAGGAAAAACAAGCTAAGTGTTTGGCAACAACTTGGGCAATAACGCCCAAGCACCATGTCCCACTCCCAGGAAATTGCCATGCACATTGCCAACGTACACCAAGGCTGGCGTGTTTGCCAGTAACGCCAGGCCATTGGGCCAGAGCAATAAGAATGAGCCCTGTTTTCTCTGTTTGACAATAATTCTTTCATGAAGCAAAATCAACAAGAGCAAGGCCCAAATTGCTAACCCCAAAGGAGAATTTCAAGGAGTTTTAGGAATAGTATAAATAGAGAATAGTTTGGTACTTTAAAGGGGGACTTTTTAGACACTTTTACATTGACATCATAGTAGTTACTTTTGCTAGCTTTTTTTACTCTGCTTTGTATTACACTCCCGATTGGGAAGCATAGCAGAGAGGAAGTTAGTTTTCTTTTGCAATTTTGAATTTCAGTTTTCAAGAACTTCTTCTTCATTCTTCAATATTCTTTACTACTCAATTTTAATGTCTACTTTTGCATTTATTGTTGAAATTAGAGCTATGATTCACTAAACCCCATTTTCATTAGGGGAGGAGCTCTGTTTATTTAAATGGGTTGATAACTTTTCTTTTCCTTCTCAATTCAAAGTGGTTCATCCAAGAGGAAACTCTTGTTCTTCACAGATTCAATCACCATCGAGAGAGGGGTTGAATCTATATGAATTATATGGTGAACTTGAGAAAGGAGCTATATAACTCAGTTTAGAGTTCATCCTTTCATGATTTCTTTGATCAATACATTTTGGGTTGGTATGTGAGATGTAACCTCCCTTAGTTGAGATCCTAGAAGTTGTGTGGCCTTGGATTAGAAATTGAACTTCACCTCTTCTCATGACCAATTAGATCACGAGAGTGGCAATTGATTGTGTTGAGAGAAATTGAATTGCCAAGAGATTGGAATTCAATTATTCACAATCCGCCATGGATCTATACCCATGATTGAGAAGGAATTAAGCAAAAATCAATTCATGACAATTTACATCTCTGACTCCTAATGATCTCTCCATCATTAATTCTCATTTCTTTTGTTCTTTAGTCATTTTGAATACCCACTACCCAATTCCCCTTTATCTTCTTGCAATTTATCCTTCTTGACAATTACATTCTGTTTTCTATTTGTTGCAGTTTACTTTTCTGCTCTTTATAATTCCGCAATCTTTACTTTTCTGCAATTTATCTTTAATGTCATTTAAGTTTCTTACATTTTAAGTTTCAGTTATTTACTTTCATTGTTCTTCTTTATTCTAGTTCTTTAAATTCCTTGTCATTTAACTTTCCGCAATTACATTCAAAAATCAAATCTCATGAATTCAAAACCATGTTAGCTTGACTAAAATTTACCATTTAACTAAAGTTGATTAATCTACCAATCTTCGTGGGATCGACCTCACTCTTAGTGAGTTTTATTACTTGGTACGACCCGGTATACTTGCCGGTAAACACGTGAATTTCTAATTTTTGCGTATCAAGTTTTTGGCACCGTTGCCGGGGATTGGCAAAGATTAACAATGATTAGGTGAATGGTGGTCTAGATTAAGCATTTTCTTTGTTTTTGCTTTGTACAGTTCTTTTAATTTTTTTATTTCTTTTTGACACTAAGGTGTTTGAGTTATTGCCTCACTAAGAAATTTATCTCTGAGATATGAATTTCAATTTTCCTTGGTGTTGTGTTTTACAAAATTCAAATGAAGTTCAACTCATCTTATGATCAAACAAATTTTATGGGATATTACCCACCATCACCAATCTCTAATGGTGGCTGGAAATATCACCAAGAAAATACCAATTCTGAGCACTCCAATTCATGGAGATTTGCTTCAGAGACACAAGATGAGCAAGAGAATCATATGGGATACTTCCCACCACCACAAAATGATTCAAGTCATTATTCTAATGGTGGCTGGGAGTATCACCAAGGAATGAAAGAGCATCCACCCTCACGTCCCAGTTTCTCATTTGAAAGTTCTTCATCACTTGATTATACCTCAACACAAAGTTTCTTCCAAAATCTATACAAGTCATCCCATCAATCACACAACTCATTCCACACCCCTCAACACAACTTCACTACAACACACCCATGTCACCAAAATTACTCTCAACCTTCATCTCTTGAACCAGCAGATGAGGATTACCTTCAAGCCATTGAAATACATAGAAAACTCGTGAAAAGATACACACAACCATAATCCTGGAAAGAAATCATCCTCAAGAAGATGAATGGGCCTTTAGAGCAAACAAGGGGGAACTTAAAACCATCAAACAGTGAGGATGAAGACCAATTTGTGGGTGAGGAAGTGGAAAAACAAGAACAAAAGGTCCCTGTGTCAAGTGAAATTGCAATGAAGGATAAGGAACATGAGCCAAGGATTCCATGTCCACAGAGGCTAATTGAAGTGACAATGGAACATGAAGATTCCCTCCCAAAGGACTTAATGAAAAATCATGAAGAAGAAATGGAGGAAGAAAATCAAGGAGATTCACATTCAATTGAAGCAAAAGATTACAGGAAGGAAGCGGCCACTGAACCATCAATTCAAAAAGCTCTTGATGAAGAGAACACTCCAACAATCACACAACCACCAAGACTTGGATTCAATGAAGTGAAGGCAATTAACAAAAGCACCGAGAAGAGGATTGTGACCAAGCTACAAAGGACAATATTCATGAAGAAGAGAAGGTCAACTACAAGCAATCCTCCCCCTGATCCAGCAAGCAAGCTCAATCAAGCCATTAACAAAAGAAAGCTTGCTGAGGAGAGACCAAGACAGGGGGTAATAGCTGAATCTTCTCCTCCCTTGAGGTCTTTCCTCTTAACAAACTGGAAGAAGAGGAAGAAAGTGAAGAACAACATACCAACAGTAGGTAACGTTTCTCTTCTTTGCTTTGTTTTCTTTCTTTGCTTTGTTTAAATTCAATAAATAGGCACATGGTTACATTCTAAGTTTGGTGTTGCCCTGCAACAAATTGTTTTCAATCCCTTGGGATGATTGCATCAATTTTACATGAAAGTGTCACACTAAGATTCTAAGTTTGGTGTACCACTTATTTTTATATGCAAGTCATCCAGCAGCACCACTTGTCTGCATAATCACAATGCATCTGCAAATTTATCTTTCTTTTGGTTTGACACTTTGTTATTCTGTCTACTTTAGTATTTCTCTGCTTTTAATGCTTTCACTTATTTTGCTTCTTAACTGTTTTGTTAATACAAGCACCAAGAGATCCTTATTCATGACAGATTTTTGGCTTGGTGATTGTATTCAACATATAATAGTTCTTTTTGTTTAGTTTTAATTCAAATAAATTGACATATGATTGCATTCTAAGTTTGGTGTTGCTATGCAACAAAATTTGCTTCCAATCTTTACTAGATACGTGCATTAATTTCAAGTGAAAGTGTCACACTAAGTTTGGTGTGCCACTTATCTTTTATGCAATGTATTGTGCTCACCTTCTTAAGTTTGCAATCACACTGTCTCTGTCTCTTGTGCCTTGATTATTATCTTTAATTTTGCTTGCTTAGAACACATGTACTACTAACATTTCATTGTGTAAGACATTCATGATCCATCTTAGCCCCATAGCCGTTGTTCTAATTGTTGCTTGAGGATGAGCAAGCATTCTGAGTTTGGCAAGGGAAGAGGAAGAATAGACGAAAAAGGACAACAATGATGAAGATGAACTACAAGGTTGTAAAGTCCCTTTTCCTCTCATTTGTTTCCAGTACTCTAAATTGCATGATTGTCTTTATCTCTCTGTATGCATGTGTGGTATGAATAAGCATAGCTTGAATTTTAATTTGCAACATGTTGCTGTGACATTATGACTACCAACTTGAGTTTTGTGAATTCAAAAGCAAAAAAAAAAAAATGCATCATGATCATAAACAAACAAGGAATTAAAGAAGAACTTAGCATGTGCATACAAGTACTGAAAGGCTAGTCTGGTTAATTGTTGCTCAATTGCATTAGATTTTATTTAATTGAAGTTTTCATCTAGGACATTTTGTGAAATCTTTTGAAATCATGAAAACCTTGAAAAAGCAATTACAAATTAAGGCAAGAAAGAAAAAGGGAAAGAATGAGAAAGCTGAAGGCTCTGAGTACCAATGACAATTTCATTGTTAAGTACTTGTGGTGTTTATGTATCAAGTAAAATGCTTGAAAACAAAACACTTAGAAGTCAAAGCTAGGCTCAAGTGCAAAAGCACTCCCTCAAAGCTCAAGGCTCTGAGCATCAATGATTAGAGAATCAAGAAAAGAAACAAATGAGCTTAATGAAGTCCTCTAATTAAATGCTTGTGGTGCTTATGTATCAAGTGGTAATAGGTGTTTATGTATCAAAAGGAGAAGCTAATAAGAAAATCAAAAGCTTGTTTCAAGGAAGGAATATAAGACAAAGATTTCATAAATTGAACTAGATAGAAGCATCAATCATTTACATTTCTTTTGTGATTGTAGCATGCTTAGAAAACTAGCTTACCATAAACATTGAGTTGCTATTCTTTTTACCTTGGATTGTCAATCTTTATTGCATGATTCTTTTCTTGCTTGGGGACAAGCAAGGTTTAAGTTTGGTGTTGTGATGACATGTCATCATGTCATGTTTTTCTTTGCCAACAACTTGGGCAACAACGCCAGGAAGCCACCAGAGAAGAAGGATGGGCGTTGTTACTGGCGTGTTTTGCCAACAACTTGGGCATCAACGCCAGGTAGCATGACCTTGCCCTCTTCAAAGGAGCATATCTTGAGCTAGAAAACTCCAAATGAGGTGATTTTAGTGGCATTGGAAAGTAGACATCAAGAGCTTTCCAACCATATATCATAGCATGGGATTGGAGTTCATTTAAAGACTCAAAATCTGGCTTTATTTAGAGCCTCAGACACTAAGGGCGTTGTTGCTGGCGTGTTTTGCCAACAACTTGGGCAACAACGCCAGGCAGCCTGACCTTGCCTTCTTCAATGGAACATAACTTGAGCTACAGAGATCCAATTGAGGTGCTTCTAGTTGCATTGGAAAGCTGACATTCAGAGCTTTCCAATGATATATAATAGTCTATAGTGAAGCATGAAATGGAAGCTCAAATTAGAGTCATATTTAGGCCTCAAAAATAAGAAAATGAAGTTGAGAGTTAAGGAGGAATGAATGAGCCAAAGAGGATGCTCGAACACGTTGCCAAGGAAATAATGAACTAGCGTGTTCCTTGGCAACTCCAGCAACAATGCCCATGCAAAATTGGGCTAAGGGAGTCTTTGGCGTTGGAGCTGGCGTGTTTGGCAACAACTCCACCAACAACTCCAGAAAATTTGGCAGCTTGACCCTACCCTCTTCAATGGAGCATAACTTGAGCTAGGAAGATCCAAATGAGATGATCCCAAGTGCATTGGAAAGAAGACATTCCGAGCTTTCCAATGATATATAATAGTTTATATTGAAGCGAAGGATTGGAGCTAAAAGTTCAGGCAACATCAAGCGTAAAAAGTGAAGTAAGAATGAAGAACAAGCCAAGTGTTTGGCAACAACTTGGGCAATAACGCCCAAGCACCATGTCCCACTCCCAGGAAATTGCCATGCACGTTGCCAACGTACACCAAGGCTGGCGTGTTTGCCAGTAACGCCAGGCCATTTGGCCAGAGCAATAAGAATGAGCCCTGTTTTCTCTATTTGACAATAATTCTTTCATGAAGCAAAATCAACAAGAGCAAGGCCCAAATTGCTAACCCCAAAGGAGAATTTCAAGGAGTTTTAGGAATAGTATAAATAGAGAATAGTTTGGTACTTTAAAGGGGGACTTTTTAGACACTTTTACATTGACATCATAGTAGTTACTTTTGCTAGCTTTTTTTACTCTGCTTTGTATTACACTCCCGATTGGGAAGCATAGCAGAGAGGAAGTTGGTTTTCTTTTGCAATTTTGAATTTCAATTTTCAAGAACTTCTTCTTCATTCTTCAATATTCTTTACTACTCAATTTTAATGTCTACTTTTGCATTTATTGTTGAAATTAGAGCTATGATTCACTAAACCCCATTTTCATTAGGGGGAGGAGCTCTGTTTATTTAAATGGGTTGATAACTTTTCTTTTCCTTCTCAATTCAAAGTGGTTCATCCAAGAGGAAACTCTTGTTCTTCACAGATTCAATCACCATCGAGAGAGGGGTTGAATCTATATGAATTATATGGTGAACTTGAGAAAGGAGCTATATAACTCAGTTTAGAGTTCATCCTTTCATGATTTCTTTGATCAATACATTTTGGGTTGGTATGTGAGATGTAACCTCCCTTAGTTGAGATCCTAGAAGTTGTGTGGCCTTGGATTAGAAATTGAACTTCACCTCTTCTCATGACCAATTAGATCACGAGAGTGGCAATTGATTGTGTTGAGAGAAATTGAATTGCCAAGAGATTGGAATTCAATTATTCACAATCCGCCATGGATCTATACCCATGATTGAGAAGGAATTGAGCAAAATCAATTCATGACAATTTACATCTCTGACTCCTAATGATCTCTCCATCATTAATTCTCATTTCTTTTGTTCTTTAGTCATTTTGAATACCCACTACCCAATTCCCCTTTATCTTCTTGCAATTTATCCTTCTTGCCAATTACATTCTGTTTTCTATTTCTTGCAGTTTACTTTTCTGCTCTTTATAATTTCACAATCTTTACTTTTCTGCAATTTATCTTTAATGTCATTTAAGTTTCTTACATTTTAAGTTTCAGTTATTTACTTTCATTGTTCTTCTTTATTCAAGTTCTTTAAATTCCTTGTCATTTAACTTTCCGCAATTACATTCAAAAATCAAATCTCATGAATTCAAAACCATGTTTACTTGACTAAAATTTACCATTTAACTAAAGTTGATTAATCTACCAATCTCCGTGGGATCGACTTTTATTACTTGATACGACCCGGTATACTTGCCGGTAAACACGTGAATTTCTAATTTTTGCGTATCACAGAGGACAGTAGAATACTCACCATAAAACTTAGATAGAATTGTAGAGGATGAGAAGAGTGACGCGTGGCCGTAAAGTTATGGATCAAAAGTTATGGTGATTTGAAGTTTGATGGAGTTAGGATTTTCTCTCTTCTTCCTCTCTTTTCCATAGCTGCGCCTCTCTCTTATTTCCTAGGGTAAATGAGCTGAAATGCTCATAACTAATGTTTATATATATTGGGTCTTGGGCCCACTTGGGCCCAGTTCACTTGGTTTAGTTCGTTGGCCCAACATTGTGCCAAAACCTTTAAGATTAGAGTTTTAAATCGTATTTTAAATATTTCTAGCTTCCCAAATTATAATTTCTCATTTCCTAACCCTATTCACTTATAATTAATTTATTCAGCTGCAGTACCGGATAGATCTCAGCCGGTATTGCCGGTCAAATTTTCAGTGCGCATTTTTAGGTAGAAAACTATGTTTTTCGACTCAGAAAAATTCACTGAGTCCAAAAATCATATTTAAATTATCGAATTCTGATTGCTAAATTTTTTTAACCATATTCACTCCTATTTAATTTATTATTTAATTAATTACGGTTTGACCGGGTTTTTCACTAGGTTTTGTCCTCATTTTCTTCCCTTCATGGCTCCATATTCACTCTTCTCAAACCCTTCTGTGCCGTCGTGTCTTCCTCCGCCAAATCTCTTCCTACTTCCGTTGTGGTCCCCGCAGCGATGCCTGGTTTTGACTCTCCCAACTAGGGTGTGTAATGCCCTACTACTCAGAGTTTTACGCTTGAGTCGTAGAACAGAGGTAGTGTGGTGTTACGGACTTCTAATCAGGAAATATTTACAATTAATAGTGGAAAGATATAATATACTAGGAGCCTTAAAAAATGGGTAAAGCAAAATCGCAAAATAAAAAGCGCAACACTCAGAGAGCGGGATTACTTGCGTGCTAAGAAACTTAAAGGTTAAAGATATGAGAAAGCGAAGGAGTGAATAGAGAGCCAAGAATACTGCATAACTAGCTCCTGACTCAGCCTGCGAAGCCAAGGCTGGCCAGAGAATATATACATACATATACAGGTATCCCAAAAAATACTCAAAATATAGGAATCAAACCCTAACTCTCCCTCAACCTCTTTGAGGAACAAAATAATTAAGTTTCTTGGAGAGCAAGATAAGTAACTAAGTACATATATACATAAGCTGATAAACCAAAATATCCCAGGGACTACTCCGCTTCAGAAATCCAGACGCCTAGCGAGGAGCCTCTCGACCTGCATCTGAAAACAGCAACACAGTATAGGATGAGAACCAGGGGTTCTCAGCATGGTAAAGGTGCCACGCATATAACATATAAGGTCCTGCGAATGCCAGAGGCAATCCTAGAACTCCAACATACAGTTATAAAACTTAAACTCTAAGCAGAAGCCATAAAAAGGGTAGGTGACCTAAGAATCCAAAACTTACCTACTTTAAACCTAACATTAACACCTAACCAATCCACCCTTCCTCCGCTCCTCGATCACCATTGATTCAGCAAAGACAAACAAACAAATAATTTCACGCACAAGTAAGAAACAGGTAGTGCAAATAGCAAATATACAGTTAGCAGCGTATATTTTCAGTTAGGCAATCCCAAGTAATGCATAGCAGACAAAACAAACAAATGCACATGATGTATGTCTGTCCTATGGATGATGAGGCTCATCTGTCGGTTATCCAGCCAACCCGACAAGTCCGAAAACCTTAGACGGTCCCTCGTCGCGCATCCCCATGAGTCTATGCATAGATTTCTCATTCATTCATCATTTAATCATTCATTCATATATCGCTCAATGGGGGATATCCATTCCCGAGAATTTATACGTGTCCAGTCACCCTTACGACGTAGGGTCAATAGAGTATCGAGTTTAATCTGGAACACGTGGTGGCAAGCCACGGTTCTGTTACCCAGGGAAACTCGTGTCTCAGATACATCATTTCGTAAGCCGTTTGATATTCATAATCATAGCATAATCATTCATCAAAGCCATGGCATCATAACTTCATTTAACATCCACATCTCTTTCTTATATTTCATCATATTTACCTCTTTCTTCTTCCCCAAGCTACCTCAAATTCCTAACTTTCGCTAAGTACTAAGCTTACTATTAAAATCTAAGTTTAACAGGGCAAAACTAGAGGTTTAGGGGTTTAAAACCATGTTTAGATCATAAAAACACAAGTGCTGGAAAACAGAGTGTGCATGCGCACAGCTTAACAAGAAAACAGAACGTGTGCGTGCGCACGAATGTGTGCGTGCATACACCAGCCAAGAATTACTTGGTGTTCGTACACACACCAGCCAAGAATTACTTGGTGTGCGTGTGCCTTACTCCCTGCGAGCGCCACCAATAGAAAGCATATCTTGGTGTGTGCGTGCGCACGCACACTTTTTGAAAATCACTAGGTGTGCGTGCGCACAACAGTGTGCGTGGGCACACACCAGAAAACCTGATTCTGCTGCAACTTTGAAAATTTCAGTTTTTCGCACCGAATTTCTGGCGTCCATAACTTTCTCTACAGAATTCGGTTTTCCACAAACCTTATATCAATCTCAAGCTTATAAAACATTCTTTAATTCAAAACACCTCATTTTTCATCCAAAATTTGAGGAGCAAGTTATGGACTACCAAAGTTCATCAAAAATTATTTTTTACCAAAACATGCCAGACCCCATTTTTATCCAAAATCATATTCCCTTTTCAAAACTCAATCTCATTTAGCTCAACATACCATAACCATCAATACAACTTATCCTTCACCATAACATAATAATTCTTGCAATCCTTGCATTTCCTTAGCTCAATAACACCTTATTTCAATCCAACTTTACAAGTTTTACTCACAAACTAACATATTATTCCATATACACATATTGTCATCATCATAAAATTCTTCAACCATCATCATAACATTAATCAAGATAACAATACCAACAAATCCAAATAAACACCATTCAATCTCAACCATATCATTACATTGCCATAATCATAAATCCTTCGTCCATCATCATTATTCTAGCATTTATATATATTTACATTCAACTCACATGATCAATTACTCAACACATGCCCACATCAACTTATCCATCAATATCATAAAGACTAATTATTTAACACATTTAATCACTTCAACTTATCCTATAGTTCTCTAGCCTAAGTTTTCACAAAATCTTATATATTAAACGCGCGAAACATAAACCATACCTTGGCCCATCACCACGTTTAGTCTAAGGCAGCCACACTAGTCACATACACAGCCTATCAAGCCTGAGAAATCAACCAAAATCTTAGCACCAATCATCCACCAAGCCTCCAAATGCCCACAGTTCAATTCCAATGCACAAATATATACTTAATTCACACCTAATACACATGTATACTTCAAATTCAGATTTTACATAATAAAATCAAGAGTTGACTAAGGTTTAGGTAATCCTTACCGCACCTACACGCATAGCAACTCAAACCTGATAAGCTCCGCAAGCTAGATCGAACCTAGAACACCGAATTTGGCAAAATCTCATTACAAGGCTCAATTTCAAGAATCAAGAAAGGGGGTAGAAAATATGAGATGGAATTGAGACTTATCCGTGAAATTGATCCGATAGAAACGTAGAGCTCGACGCGCCTGACGCGTGGCCGCAAACGGTGCGGCGATCAGAACTCGGACGAAGAAGTTATGGTGAATTGAAGTATAGGTGAGGGTTTGGTGAGCTCTCCTCTCCCCCAAAGCTATTCAGCGTTTTTGTTGCTGAATGGGGAAGGAGATGATTCTGCCCCTTTTAAGTTATGGGTCCGGTTGGACCCACAGGTCTGGTTTGGGTCCAGTTCAATCGATTCGGCCCATCCGATTCAATTTTGGGCAAAATTTTTTTAAAATTAGAGTCAAAATTCTCGTTTTGAAGAGCTCTATCCTATTTTGATATTAGATTTTCATTTTTAATTTTTCTAATTAAAATTCAATTTATTGACTAATTATTTATTGATTAGCGGGGTTTACAGGGTGGTCGGCCAAGCACGTGAGGGACACTTTCTTTAAGTTCTTCGAAGAAAAGTGCCATGTCTAGTGGCGGTCCAGTCCCGTTGTTCCATTCAATGACCCTAGCCTATTGTTCGGCAACGCTGGTTTGTGCACTTTTTGTTTCTCTTATAATTGAATACACTTTAAATTGGTTTTGTTACTTTGAGCGTGATTTGACTATTTTTGGATTGATTCATATTTAACGTATTTATTATTAATTTAGGAATTTTAAGATGGTTTTGTTATTGTTAAAATTGTCTCATTAGATGCTCAGAATAAGCATTCTAAGTATTATAATTAGCTTCAAATACTCTAATATGAGGAGAAAAGAAAGACTTAAAGTGCTAACTTATTGGCATATAAAGTAAATCTAAATAGTGAGAGATGTCTTTCTCTAGCACTTCTGTCACACATCTCAGATATAACTCATTTTTTGATAATTCGCTGATTTTGCATATATTATAGAGGAGTGCTAGGGGGCCAGCAACTTTTGGTATTTGTAGCCATCAAATAGCCATCAATGATGGTTTTAATGGTGTGAGATTGGTGTGGGATTTAATCCAATGGCTCACTTTTTCTTGCTGGTTACATGCTGGCCAGAATTTGGAAAAGTTGCTGGCCCCCTAGACTTTTCCTATATTATTTGTGTTGATTTATTGCTTTACTTGTATCATGGCGTTCACTCAACAATTTATTTTGAATAATTTTTTGACATGTTAATTATATTCAAATTATTGAAACTTGTTTGCAGGATAAGTTGAGGGGGAGAGAACGGGAGCTCTGGAAAAGGAAAGAAAGAGAAGAGCATGAAATGGAAAGGGTGTGGGTGAAAATCCAAAGAAAGGAGGCAATCACTTCTTTTCAGGCTTTACTTGTGGAGACAACCAAAAACCCTTATGTATGACTTTCATTCTATATATGGTACCATTAATGTTATTGTTATCTTTAGGATGCATTTGGTATGTGGTTCAAATGGAGATGGAAATTATCTAGATCTAGGTGCACATAAACTCTTTCACTAATGTTCTTTGATTGACCAAATTTTTTGATCTGTAGTTGTCCTTCAGTGCGTGTTATTCTGTTCTTATGTAATTTACAAACTCATACCTGAACGTAACATGTAGACTTGGAGATGTTGTTGGTTCCTTACCAAAGGCCTTGGCTCAGGCAGACATAGAGTTATAGTAATATGTTGTATCCAATATAGTTTGGTAAAATACTTTGATGGTTTCTAAGGTTCTTTTCTATGAATGTTTTCTTTTAAAACTTATTGCTTTCTTTTCTTTATTCTTTGTAGTTGTAGCATCTCGATATGGTAATTATACTAAAGGACAAGATACGGGAGTATAGAAAAGATACAAAGTATATGGTCAGGTGTGCAGCAGCCACTCTATTTCTAATCAGTTATAATTTGTAACTTTTGTAATTGCTATTGCCTTGACTTTGTAATTTGTTATTTTTTCACTTTGCAGGACATAGATACTGATGGTGTTGATTTTGTTTTCATTGACAGTCCAATACTTAGTCACATAGAGAATAACATATATGGTGAAAACCAAGTGGTAAGTTTGATATAAATTATAACAGCACCTAACACTTAATGGTAGTGTAAGGAATATATTATGCGAGGTTACCTCCTAACAATAACAATAATAAATCTTATGCTATTTACTTTCATTAAAGTAACATCATTATTGCTACCCTTAGGGTGTGTGTGGTTGGAGGAATTATAAATAATTCCTAGGAATTTTAAGATAGGAATATTATATTTCCATATTTGGTTCAAAGTTTGAAAAACTATTCCTAAGCAAGTTTGATTACAGGGAATCAAAATACCATCATTTCAATTCCCATCTTCCCCTTGAGTATCTTTAATTCCCATGGGAATGAAATCTTTATAACAATATAATACTTGAACCACACACACCCATATTGTTAGGCACCATGGACGGAATCTAAGCATAAGCTAGAAAAGGATCCTCAAGGACGTGAACTAATCCTGATATATATCTAGCTGACACTGAAAAGCTCTTTCGGTAACATATCAAGTTACTTCAGGAGTAAGTGACTATGTCTGAACTATTTTGTGTAGGTTTTTCTTAGAAGTTATGGCTTGTGTCTAAGGCTCACAACATGTTTTTAGTTTGTAAAAGAGTGTGCTTATTGTATGAATCGGTAACAGCATATGCAGTAGTTGCATCTTCAATTTCACGATTTCCTTTTTTATTCTGTCTTTACACACTCAAACTTTATATTATAATATAAAATTTTGTTATTGCTGTTAAATTTTGTCGTAATATTTTGTATTTGCTTTAAGTTTGGAAGTTTTTTGTTGCCAATCTCTGAACACATGGACTTTACTTCTCCTGTTAGGTATTACTAGCAGTCATCTTACATCAACAATGGATGGTGTTGGAGCATTTTCAATCCATTAGCTAATTATATAGCTAAGACGATCCATATATATAAAGACCAAGATCTGGCATTGAGATTAATGTCAGCTTAACATTGCTCTTTAAATTCATAATTAAGCTATTATATTATTCATAATTAATCTCTATTGAGCAAGCTCAGCAAGAAACGTTTATATAACTATATAAGCCTAGAGAAGGCAAGAAGAAGAGTCTCTGCCAATTTAGACAAACAATTAAGGAAATGTAGAAGAGTATAGTTGGATCAATTGTGCTATTTTTTAATATGTTTAAATAATTAAATGTCAATTTTTGAAATTTATAATAAAAGTATTACAAATTTACAATAGTCTTTTTTATTTTCAATCTTTTTTCTAAATTTTTATTTTATGTTAAAATTTGATATCTATGTCTTTTTAAAGAAAAGAAAAAAAATCTCTATAATTAACTGGCTAAAGGTAAAAATGATAATATTTTTCTTCTATATACTGTATGTATCTCCCAAGATTTAGCTATTTATAATATTTTAACTTTTTAATTTTTTTTATAAGATGCCATATGTAGGTGTAACTAGTTAGGTCTTGGTAAAAAAAGAAAAAGAATCATAGTAAATAAAACTATATTATTCACATGGTTGTATCTAATAAACAAATATATATATATATATATATGCCATATTTATTTATTTGGTTATGTTGTTGCAACTAATGTGATTGTATTTATAGTGTGCTTGATTTAAAAAATTTTATAGGAACTGTCATATTTAATCTTCACCCTTTTAATGAATCCCACATGTCATAGCAAGAAATCTTTGCCAATAAAAAAGATTGTCCTTTTGTTTTTCATTAGCTTAGTTGTTTGATTGTGCGAAAAATTGTAAATGCATATTAGAAAATAAGAAATTTCAATCAGAGACAGTAGGTTAGTCAAAGAGAGTAGGTAATGTACTTCTTTAACTTGTGTCTCAGTCTTCTGTCTTTCTCTTTTGCAGCTATGAGTAACTTTCTTCAATGGTGATCTCTCAGCTTACTGCTTCATCCATAATAAGAGAGGAACTTGAGGTGATTTCAAGGCTTTCACTGCACTTCTTCAACTCCCTTCTTCTTTTTGACTTTCTTGAATTTTTTAATTCAGTTATTTTTTTTGCTTTTAAGTTTGAAATTGTTTTCGTAGTGTTTGAAATTCGGATAGAATTTTAATCTCTCTTGATGTCTTGATTTTCAAAGTGATTATTGGATTAGGCATATTGATGTGTTTCTTATATTTTCTTCCATTTTTTTTATCTATTTAAGTATTTTCTTTTTGTTTTTTTTTCTTCTTTCACATTCTCTATATGACTATATTGTTCCAGTTAAGAATCATATTTGAGTTGATGAATCGGAAACTATTGTTTGTGGTAAACCCAAGAATTATTGCATACGAGTTAAATACATCCCTCCACGTTGTTAATAGCATTTGCCGTGATATTTCATTGGTACACTTTTTAGAAGATGCTGCTACTATTTATGATCAAAAGATATAGTTATAATTATTGAACTATTTTTTTTTCCTTTTCCTCTTATTTGTTTCTATCTGAAGGCATTCTTTTGACTTAATTTTCTTTTATATCGACTGTAGTTATTTAATTTACTTGGTGATGATTCTCATATTCCTTTGAAAAAAAGTTGTGGCCTCTATCTATATTTTCTTTTTGTGGATAATGTTGTTTCAAGTTCAAATGATTTCGTGACAGATGTTTCTCGAATTTCTGTTCTCAGATCAAGTCATTTGGTATACACGTATTTTGTATAGTCTGAGAATTTGAATTATTCTTTTTAGCTTTATAGAAACTATTAATGTAAGTTACTTTTATTTGTGTTAACTTATCTCTTTCTATAATAATACAACTTTTTGTTAATAACCCATTGAGTAACACTGTATGTCTGAGATCTACAAGATAAGTTGATTCCTAGAAAATTGTATAATCAATGAATTGTATCAGTGGTCGTTGATACTAAAGAATGTTGTTTAATTTCTTTGTATAGATGGCAATCTTATTGCATTGAATATTTTTACTTTCTCCATGTTACTCAGGATGTTATTTATCAGAATGCCAAGTCTTCACATAATCTGGGTACTGGATAACATGGTAAGGCTCTGACTACCAAAGATAAGCAACAACTTTATAATGAGAAGGATTTGAATTATAATTCAAATTAGTCATTATCAACAATCGTAACACTAATTTAGTCATTCTCTCTGCATTATTTGCACATACTAATTAGTAATTAGAGTACTACTATTAAGATTAAATTTAACAGAAAAGAATCTGATTATGACCGTACAAATACACAAATTACCTACTAGTCAATATAATTTTTTTTGTGTCTAAACATGGAAAGAAACAAAGCAAACACTATCCTATATCCGAACGAATGATTTGCTGGAGATCAGCACAAGGCTCAGACCAAATAACATGATTGGAGTTACTCTTGGCATCATATCTAGTCATCCAATCTGTAGCTCTATTTGCTTCTCGGGACACCCACTCAATGTGAACAAGCTAAGGACGAGATAAAAGCTCCTGAATTTTGTGAACCAAATCTGTTACTTCAGATGAATACCCACTTGTAAGCTCATGCATGATGGGCAGAATGTCAACGCAATCTGTTTCACATATAATATCCCTCAAACCGCAATCCCAAGCTAAAACCAGCCCCCTCCAAGCAGCAAATAATTCACATCTGATGATAGACCAGGGGGAATGCTTCCAGAGCAGCCCGAGATCCAATCTCCCTTAGAATCTCTAATAATACACCCAAATCCCGCTAAATTTGAATTCTGATACAAGCTTGCATCACAATTAACTTTAAAACTGTTGCCTACTGGTGGTTCCCAACACAGGCAATTTCGGAGAGACCTAAAGGCATTGTTTCGATTCCTGTAAACCTGTAAATCCTTGGCAGTAATTCTGGCCAAGGCAACAACCTTGTGGTCTGTTCAAGGTTTGTCAGTATTGAATATATCATTGCACCTATGTCTCCATACCCACCAAAGCCCTGCACCAAAAGACGCCTCATTGTTAGCCAAGGCCTTCCGAAACCACTCTTCAAGAGCAGTACCAATTGTCGAGTTCAGGATACTAAGATCCAACATATGCCAAATTGCCTTTGATCGTTTACAATCTCTAAAGCAATGATCCATAGTCTCCTGCACCTTATTACATCTCTTACACATATGTGAAGAAGCTAAAATAAAAAATTTCTAATTCTTTAGTTATCTGTGGTAATATCATCAATAACTATAAAAATCAACACAACTTTACTCTTTTTAGTTTTTTAGTCGATCTAATAAGGATTGCCTTGTTTTGAAATAAATAGTAGAATTTCTTCTTTCACATATATTTATGATATGTTTGCTATTTCATTGTGCATAATTTAATATATTTGGGATATTTGTTATGATGTTTTCATTATATGTTTCTATTTTAATGATGATTGAGATCGATTATGGATTGCTACAATTGTAATGGTTTATTTAATTTTTCGTCTCATATTAAGTGACCAGTATTTTTTCTTTTACTAAAAGTATTGGTCCTAAATTTTGTTCGTGCTCAATCAACAATGATACATAAACTTATAGTAAAGTTTTTAAATAATTTAAAAATAAATAATATTAATATTATCAAAGTATATATACTCGTTAAAATTTTAATTAACTATTTATTTTGTTTAAAAAATTAAATTTATAGATCTCACAATGGTTATGAGATTCAAATGAAACAAAGTTAAGGCTTTATTATAGTGCATGATTTCTTATATAGGATCAATCTCTTTATCACATATATATAATATATAATAAGACACAACTTTTGTTTTCGTTCATTCGTTNTTATTTAATTTATGTTTTTGCAGCAATTATAAATTTGTTATTATTACTATATGTTATAATGACAATTATATATTTTTTATGGCTATTAAAATGGTCTTTATTGGCAATTATGTAATTATTGTTAAATTTTTTTAGCAACAAAATATAAAATGATTAATGTTTAATTGCTGATAAATATATTAACGGTTATTTTTATTGTCGCTAAAAATAAAATAAATTATCGTAAAAATTAATTTTTTTAGTAGTACAAGTGTCAGAAATTTAAATCTCTCAAAAAATTCGTTTTTGACCTACTAATATAAAAGGCACCACTTAATATATCTAATTTAAGAAAATATTTATAATAACAAACCATAATATATATCTATTTTTCCAAGATTCAACAATTGAAAAACAAACATTGAATTTAATTGAACCAAAAGGCCAGTATATAAACCCATGATCAATACAAATAATATAAAAAATCATCACATTAATATTAACTTTATTTAGAACATAGTCATATAAATTTATAACATATCAATGCATTTGTATTATTATTATCGCCAAAAAATTCCATTAGAAGAATCCTCCGCGGCCATAACCATTGTTGAATGGATTATTTTGGTATGGAAAACCAAAAAAGCCTCCACCATTGTTATGGTTAGAATTTGAATGGTAAAGATGATTTCCAGTGTCATCGCCGCCGCCGCTGCTTCTCCCAATACCATTCCTATTACTTACATCGTAGAGAAATAGACTATTATATCCTTGTTGATGTTGGTATGATGGATACCAAACAGGAGCATTTTGGTCACCAAATTCTCTTGCAGCGTCAAAAGGGTTGACACCAGTAGCAAAAGCTATGCTGGAAAAAGTACTCATACTTCCATGAGTAGGGTATGATTCAATAACTCCGGGATTAACTTGATCCATGGTTTGATCTATTTGAAAAATAATTAAAACAAGTCATATTGAAAAATTAAACATTTATTATTAAGACAAAATTGGCCAACAACAATAACTTTGTTTAATAATAAAATTTATCAAATTGATTGAATATACAAATTTTTTTTTTGGTACTTTATTTAACAATGAATTTTGCTTAATTATAGAATCTACAAATGTAGAATTTTTTTTTATAGAAAGATAAAAGTTTGATATTTTAACTAACAATTTAAGATTTTAAAGGAATAATATAGAACTCTTTAGTGTAAGACACTCGATTATGTTCTTTATCTATACAAAAAATAAAAAACTATTATAACTCTAAAAATTAAAATTTTAATAAAAAATATAAGAGATCTTTACTATATGATCCATATCTATTATTTCATAGCTAAAAGAAAATTTTGTGTAACATAATATATGGAGATTTTAGAAAAAAAATAATTTCTCTTATCACTCTCCAAAATTTAAATTTTGAGCAAAAAACATGAGATCTTTATGTATACGATGCAAGTATCTATTTTCAAATATTTTTTTCAAAATGATATCTAAAGCTAATACAACATTAATTAAAAAAGACAAAGAAAGCTTACCACCATGATAAAATGTAGATGTCACACTCTCAGCTATAGTCGTAACTGCAGCCTGATTTGCAACCATCTTAAGTGAAATTTGATTTTTCAAAGTTTGCTGAAGAACTACAAGAATTTCTTCCATCTCTCTATTTTTTTCACAACTTTGACCAATCGTATCCCACCAATTGGTGATGTTGTTGTCATTTTTAATTGTTTTTAAAATTCTAGAAAGA
>NC_029791.2:13044512-13048263 GCF_000816755.2 Arachis ipaensis | reverse complement strand
CAACATTTAATCGATCCACAAGTGAATCGTTCTTTTTAATAAGATTTTGCATGTCCATCCTAGACATTCCCTCTATGATGTAACCAAGAAACTGATTACTACCTTGAGGTTGTTGTTCGTTTGAGAGAGCCATTTTCATTGTCTTTAACGAAGAATCGCCATAATAATAGGCTTTTCCATTGGAAGAATATATGATCAAATCAACACCAGCATCACATAAAGATTTTAATTCATTTGCTTTCTTCAGTAAGCCATCTTTTCTCTTTGTAAAAGAGATTTGACAATTTTTTTTATTCTCAATCCTCTTTATCTCTATCTTTTGTCTCCCTTTAGTTTTTTTGATCATTTCACCACCATTCTCCATTTTCAAAACAAGATATTAGTAGTGACTTAGTATATGTGATGTGAGTAAGATAGAGTATTGTGTAATGATGAACATGTTTCATTATGTTTATATAGACTAATAAATATTTAGGAAATTTAATTTCTATTTTACTTTTTGCATTATTTGTTTCTCTCAGATAATTTATTATCATTTGATCTTTGACTTTCTAATAAAAACTATGCACATAGACATCAGATACCAATATATTGTGATAAAACTAAGAGTTAAAAATTCTATAATACAAAATTTAAATGAAAAATACTTTTTTTAGAAAATATATTAACATTTCTATATTTTCAATCTTTCTCTTATATAGAAAAAAAGGAATATAGATTCTCTCAACTTTTTTCTTTTAATTATTTAATAAAGTGTAATTTTTCATCTTACTATAATCCAAATAAGAGTAAAATACGGTTTTACTTTCTAATGTAATGTTCTATTTTTATCCCTAAATATTTTATTTCGTCTTATTTTAATATTTTGGTCAAAATTATAATTTTATTCTTCCAAGAACACCCTTTTCACCTCTATTTTTAGCTTCCTTTTTTTCTTATAGTTCTGTTATTTTTGCTCTTAGATCACTATAACAGGTACTATGAACAATTATGATTTTTGTCGTTATTTAGAAGAAAATCATAATGAAAGAAATGATATTTTTGAAAGGAAAAATCTTTATTTTAACCAGAAGATTAAAAGAAGACGAAATAAAACTGTTGAGATAAAAAAATAGAACATTTCAAACATAAAGACAAAATTAAGACTTAACACAAACGTTAGCGTCTAAAACAATACTTTACTCTTTAAACAAAAATAACAAACTTTAAATTCCAAAACAAAAATATTAAATCCTAAAACTTAACAATTGAAATATTTAAATTTAAAAACAAAACACAATTTGAATAAAAAAATAAATTTTAAATTCTAAACTCTAAACACTAAACATTAAATCATAAAAAAATTAAATTCATAAGAGATAATAAGATGAGTAGATTTTAGAATTTTTCATACGAACAAAAATAAATTATCAAATAAGTAATTCTCATTTTTGCATTATTTGTTTCTCTCAGATAATTTATTATCGTTTAATTTTTGACTTTTTAATAAGATCTACATAAACAAATATCAGATACTAATATATGGTGATAAAATCAGAAGTTTAAAATTCTATAATATAAAATTTAAGTGAGAAATATTCTTTTAGAAAATATATTAACATTTCTATATCTTCAATCTTCCTTTTATATGGAGGGAAAAAAATAGATTCTCTCAATTTTTTAATTATTTAATAAAGTGTAAATTATCGTCTTATACTTTTTAAATGGAATCAAGAAAAAATATAAAAAAAATATTAAATGATAAAAATTAAATGACATTTTATTAAATAATTAAGAAAAAAAATTGAGAGAATCCACTCTAAAAAGGGAGTATATTTGATTAATTATTTTTTATTTTTTATTTTATCAAAAACATAAGAGAAAGTGAGATTTCTTTGCAAAACCAAAACAATACAATTAGGTAAGTAATAAAATTTTGTTTTTATTCAACCAATAAAATTTAAAATACATTTAAATAAATGTGAAAAATATATGTTTAGATTTAGTGTCTCATATTTTCTCTCTCTTACATTTAAAATACAAAATCAATCTCTCTAAAAATAAATGTATTTAAATTTAAAACAAAATATAATTCAAACAAGAATAAATTACTATTTTACTTTCTAATGTATGGGCTAAGACCGAATTTTATCTCTAACATTTATTTTTATCCCCAAACATTTTATTTCGTCTTATTTTAGTTTTTTGGTCAAAATTAAATTTTTTTTCTTCCAAAAATACCATTTTCATCTCTATTTTTAGCTCTTTTTTTTCCTTATAGTTCTGTCATTTTTGCTCTTAGATCACTATAACAGCTACTATGACCAATACAATTATGATTTTTGTCGTTATTTAGAAAAAAGAAATCATAATGAAAGGAAGGATATTTTTGAAAGGAAAAATTTTAATTTTGACTAAAAAATTAAAAGAGGACGAAATAAAACAGTTGAAATAAAAAATAGAATATTTTAAACATAAAGACAAAATTAAGACTTAACACAAACGTTAGCGATTAAAATAATATTTTACTCTCTAAACAAAAATAACAAACCCTAAATTCCAAAATATAAATATTAAATCCTAAAACTTAACAATTAAAATATTTAAATTAAAAACAAAACACAATTTGAATAAAAATAACAAATCTTAAATTCTAAACTCTAAACACTAAATCATAAACCCGAAATTCTGTTTAAAAATTAAATTTTGAATCAATTATGTTTAATCATAATTTTGAATCATTTTTCTTTATTTTTGTCACAACCGCTCTCTCGCAATCCTGTGCCACCGCCACCGCCACCGCTGCTGTATCGCGACCCCGGGGTCTCCCGTAACTGCTGTCTCGTTACTTGTTTCTTATCAACTAAGTTGGATATTAATTTTACTATGTATACGGATGGTTATTTTCATTCTAATGTAGATGTTTATTTGGGTATACTAGTGGTATTTTACTTGATTTGCTTGATTCTACACGCACATACTCTGCAGGATGTTTATTTTACTATGTGTATGCGGATGGTTCTTTTCGATAAGATATGGATGTTTATTTAGGTCATACTATTTGGATGAACAAAATAAAGTGGCACGCGATGAAAGTGGCGAAGACACGACGCAGCGGTGTGGAAGCAAGGGGCAGAGGTGCAGCGTTGGAGCAGAAGTGGAACAAGACCTCTAGCTCGACAACGGTGCAACGTCTTAGAAAGGAGAAGAAGACACACAATGGCAACGTCGCTTGCAGGGAAAATAGGGGTGGCGCGACGCATGGGAGAATAAGGTGCAGGCGGTGCGGCACGTTGCTTCTTCGGACATTGGTGGCAGTGGTAAGGTGCGTTGGAGATGGCGTGATAGGGAAAGGGGAGTGAAGCGGCTGCAGTTAAAGGAGAGAAAGGTAAAAAACTAGAATTATGGTGGATAAATGAGGTGGAATATTTTTTGTTTTTATGAGCTTGAAGTGCAGTCCATTATTCATTTTATTCGTACCTTCTATTGTCTACCTAGCAGAACATATTTTTTTATTTTAAAATTTTACTTTTTAATATTATGTGGTTAAATAATAACAACAATAATAATAATATTGATAATAGTAATATTGATAATATGAAATATTAATTATGAATACAATTCATATCGTTAATTTTAAGTGATTTGGCTAGTGAACAATATTTTAGGAATGAGTTGGAGTCTGGAGGTTACTTCCATACAATTTTTTTATATATAAATAAATAAAAATCATACATGTATGATAAAAAATAAAAATACTTAGGTGAAAGAT
>NC_029791.2:13042309-13044503 GCF_000816755.2 Arachis ipaensis | reverse complement strand
TAAAAAATAATATAATTAATTTTTTAATTTAAATCATGATTAAAGACTAATGAGTTATTGACTAAATAGTATTTCTCAAACTGAAATACATAATGTTTAAAATTATAATTAGAAGAACAATTAAAAAATCTAAAACTATTTATAAACATGTTGAATATATATTGTTTTTTTTTTTCATTCCTAAAATTTGAAATGAAATCATTATAAATTTGTTATCTTGACTAATTTCATAATAATTATCATTTACACGTTAACAATATATACCATATATAAAAAAGGGAAAAAAGGAATTCACTTTTAATTATTACCTCAAAAAGAATTGACATATAGAAAAGAGTTTGAGTAATTACCCAAATATATAGTTAAAGTTTTTAAAATTAAACACTTTAGTCTTTTAGATTTTAAAATACATAAAATAGTTTTCAATATTTATTTTTGTTAGACAATATAGTTCTCCTTCATTAATTATTAACAGTAATTACTGACATAGAATATTAACTCACACACGTAACCATTAAATATCTACGTATGTGATATGGATAAATCAATTTCGATAATAAAATATGTAAGACCCGGTTAATTAACGGCTAATTAACCCATATATGAGAATTTATTCTAGAAAGCCAAAAATGATATTTTTATGGCTTAATATGATAGAGGAGATTGAGACGAGAATTTCGGTACCAATTTTATAAAAATCGGACCAAGATTGGACCGAACGGGCCAACCGGACCCAAAGTGGGCCCTTGGCCCAACTAAACTAAACCAAAACCCTAGTTTTCAGCACTCTCTCTCCTCATTTGAGACACTAAACACGCTGAAATGGAGGCCATGGAGGGAAGAACACTCTCTCAAGTTCTATCTCTCACATGTATATATTATTATGCTCGGACCGGTTATCTTCGCAGCCGGATTTTGAGTCTTGATATTCCCGTTTTTGACACTCCTTTGTATATATATGATCTTGCGCTAGCTTATCCTTTGCTCGTTACGTTATCATTTGGAGTGTTGCGCGTTCGAGTTATGGTTTTTGTTTACCCCTTTTTCTACGAAGGCTCCTAGTTAATATCAATTATTCATACTACTATAAGTACTAAATTTTTGTTTTAGAGGTCGTAATACCTTGCCATCTCTGAATTATGACTTAAGCATAAGACTCTGTATGGTAGGGTGTTACAAAATACGAAACAGTCCCCAAAAATTTAAAAATTTTCAAAATAGTTCCTAAAAAATTTTTAAAAATTCAAAATAATCTATTCGAATGATTTATGTATAATTATTTTTAAATTGATAAATTTAGTTTCTAAAATTTTTTATCTACTTATCTCAAATTTGATTATTCATATATACCAAAAAAAAATTATGCATTTTCAAATTCTAAATTATAAATTAATTTTAAAGTTTTCCAACAAAATAATTTAAAATAATTAAATGAACTTATTTTTTATCGTACAAAATATTAATTTAATTTATAAGTACCATATTCTATTAACATTCTTTAATGATGAAGAAGAGGTTGAGCTAATGAAGAATTTGTATTTAACATAAAATTTTTCACATAAATAATTGACAATATTTATACAAATACTTATGAAGGTAACACTTTGAAACTTATATGCAATGTGAACTAAGTCATTTATGAAGTCAAATTTATAAGTTTTGGTCAATTACAAAATTTCAATGCAATGTGAAAACTCCTAATACTTTGCGACACTTGAAAAAGAAATGTCTTAGTAAATTCAAGTGTTTTGTTCATGTTTTTTCAAAAGTTTTAGGATTCACTGGTTGTAATGTTGCATAAAATAGTCTTGCAATTAAAGTTATTTATACTACTACAATTAACAGTTATATCAAGAAAAAATAATTTTTTTATTTATAAATATTTTTCTAAATTTATTTGGTGTCAATATCTTAAGAGTTTAGGTAAAAGATAAAAAAATATTCAAAGGACTATTTTGGAATTCTAAAATTTTTTAGGAATTATTTTGAGATTTTTTAAATTTTTCGAAGATTATTTTGTACTTCACTTTGGAGACTGATTTGTCTAACTTATACACGTGAATACTTAACGACAATGTATACGAGTTAACGTTTCACATTAGCAATTATCGTTAAAGACTAACAGAAAAAAATTGTATTATCTAACGAAAATAAATATTAAAGACTATTTTATATATTTTCAATAAATCTATTA
>NC_029791.2:13038667-13040573 GCF_000816755.2 Arachis ipaensis | reverse complement strand
CCGGTGGAATATGAGGAATGGAAGTGTGTTAAGTACGAAGGAGGACTCCGGAGTGATATTTTCAATTCAGTGGGACCAATGGAGATTAGGACTTTCTCTGAGTTGGTGAACAAGTGTAGGGTTGCTGAAGAGTGTGTGAAGAGGGCAGCCGCTGAGAAAGGAAGTCACAAAGGGTCATTTCCACAGAACCGAGGGAAGAGCTTTGCACCTAGAGGCCCGTCTTTCAAGAGGGGAGGTTCTTTTAGGAGGCCCAACAATAACTACTCCCAAGGAAAAAGGTTTGGGAAGCAGCCTCAGAATGATCAAGCTTGTACTAGGTGTGGGAGTCACCATCCAGGAGTACCATGCAAGGCCGGATGGGGTTTGTGCTACGATTGTGGAAAGGCGGGGCATAAAGCCGCAAGTTGTCCGGAGAAGCAAAAGCAAGGTGCTGGGAAAGCACAACAAACTGGTCGGGTGTTCACCACCTCAGCTGTGGGTGCAAAAGGATCTGAGACACTCATTCGAGGTAACTGTGAAATGGCTTGTCAAACTTTAAATGCTTTATTTGATTCGGGAGCATCGCATTCATTTATTGCATTTGAGAAAGCCCATGAATTAGGATTGAAGATCGTAACCTTAGGTTATGACTTAAAAGTGTATAATGCTACCCATGAAGCCATGGTAACTAGGCTAGGATGCCCGAAAGTTTCGTTTAGGTTCAAGTAGTATGATTTTGTCCATAATTTAATCTGCTTACCGATGATCGGTCTTGATCTTATCTTGGGATTGGACTGGTTATCCGAAAACCATGTCCTGCTTGATTGTTCTACCAAGTCGGTGTACTTTATGCCGGAAGATACAGAAGGGCCGGTCGTGGTGAATAATTATTACTTGAATTCGATAATGGTGAACTGCTCTGGAATCGAATGTCAGGGTATCCTGTTGTTAACCGGACTCGTGAAAAAAAATCAAATAGGATTACTTTTAAGTCAAATATATACTTTGAGATTTTGTTTTGCTTTTTATATTTTGACTAAATCTTGAAATTAATTCATTTCCAAAGAAAAGCAATGAAAAAAATAACTCTTAATTAAAGTACATATATAATAAACTTTGAATCTTTTAAAACATAAATGATAAAGGGAAAGACTAATGATATTTGTATAAATGAATTTAATAAGACTCACTTTTGATAAAAGTTATTTATAAGAAATAGGTCATGAATATAACTTATATTCTGTGTTTTATAGATATAATATCTTTTTTATTGAAGTACTAATTTTTTTTATACAGCTAATAAACCATCCTCTTAATATATTATTGATTTTGTATTTCTATGCAAAACTAATAATAGTACGTAGCTATTTAGTTTTATTCATACATCATCAACTTAATTAATTATTCATGACACAAATATTATAATATGTTATTGGATTGTACTTGAAAAATTTAATTCCTGACAAAAAATTTTTTAAAATATATTATTAACAAAATAATTCTTAAATAATTTAAAATATAATAAAAATAATTGTCAAATATTTTTTTTAAGTGATAAAAAAATTTTATATTTAATAAATAACTTATTTATTTAATTTAAATTTTTGTATATTTAAATAAATATTTAAATAAATATTTAAAAGATGCATAAAAAATTTAAAACAAATTTTGTTTTCTAGAATAAATATTCAACATAAATTTTCGAATATCATTCTAATAGTTTACTCGATGTTATTTCTTTATTTTTGTTACTGTATTATATTCGTGTACTAAGAATTTCTTTTCATGCCTCAGTCCTGAAGCACAGATCTCGGTACTAATTAGTTACTTTAAAGTAGCATGTCTTTTAGTCTATATATTTAGGTAAAAAATAAAGAGAAATATTATTCATTCTTTAATAATTATCTATTAATTAGTCATTAAATTT
>NC_029791.2:13037079-13038652 GCF_000816755.2 Arachis ipaensis | reverse complement strand
CACCACTACATACAGGTATAATATGAACACAATTAACATTTAAAAATTTGTACCAAAATGTTCAGAAATACAAACACATTTAAAATTAGACATTAACAAATTTAAATTACATTAATATTACAAACCACAAATTAATAAAATAGTAAAAAAATCTCAACACAAAAATAACTTCATTTTCATTTGTCCATTTTTGGTTTTCGAAAAAGAGGTTATTTTTTATTTTTTAATGAGACACTAAAATAATTAAAAACGTGTTTTGAAACATGGTTTCATTTTAGATGTGTTCATAATTCATTTTGTGTGTAATTATACTATTTTAGACGTGTTGTAGATATTTAATGTAGTATCTTAAATGTGCTTAAAATAAATCTAAAATAACAAATAACAAATATAATGCTTTCAAAATACATTCAAAATCCATCCTTTATTCACATAAATCTTGTACGAAAATATACAGAAACACAATCATATCCACAATTAAGTAAATATAAACACATCTAAAATTAGGTATTCACACATCTAAATTACATTAATATTAAAAATCTCAAATCATACATGATAATGCAAAAAAAAAAATAATACTTAAAAGATTGTAAATTAGAGTATTTAAATTACAAATAATTTGTAATTTAAAAAATATATAGTATTTTTGAAATTAATTATATTATGTTAAATTTGGTTTCAAATTAATACTCTACCCTAACCCTAAATTCCAATTTCTAAACCCTAAATTCACTAACCTAACCTCTCTCATCCAATTCACACACACGTACCCCTCCCCACCCGTTTGTTTCTCAATGAGCCACGCTCACCCTCCCCTCACCACTCATTCACTCATAAACACACACCACACACAAAACAAATAAACAAGCACATACACAGACATATACACAGAGAGAAGAGAGAAGAGATCTGGAGAGGAAGGGTACCGCGCCGTCACCAGCCACCGTTACGCACCACCACCGCCGTCAAGACGCCGAGCCACCACGCAAGGAGAGGAAGACATCGTCGTTGCTGCCACCATCAAGGGAGAGAGCACGCGTCGCGAGCCAAAGGCGCCACAAGGGAGAAGAGGAGCTGTCGCCATAGTTGTCATAACCGAACCGGTGATCGAACCGGTCAAGTTACTAGGTCACTGGGTCATTGGTTCAACCGATGGGTCACGGGTTGAACCGGTTGACTCAGTACTATGTAAATAAAAAATAAAAATAGTAAAAAATTTAAAATTATAATTTAAAATACATATTTTTACTAATATTTTAAGAATATCAAGCTATTTTAAAATAATATGGACCAGAAATAATAAGTATCTGGGTCATTGCGATGGGTCACGGGTTGAACCGGTTGACTCAGTACTATGTAAATAAAAAATAAAAATAGTAAAAAATTTAAAATTATAATTTATAATATATTTTTTTACTAATATTTTAAGAATATCAAGCTATTCTAAAATAATATGGACCAGAAATAATAAGTATTTTGTTATTTTTACTCTATCATAAATATTTTTAAAATAACTATTATTTTTAAATTTTAATAATTCATTAATTAGTTTATATCTATTATATTATTA
>NC_029791.2:13028695-13034291 GCF_000816755.2 Arachis ipaensis | reverse complement strand
ATTATATACTACAAATATTTATTAAAAATAATACTAATAGATATATATAATTATGAAAAAAAAGAATTTATAATTATTATTAAATAAAAATATAATTAATTTAAGAATAAGTGAATTTATAACTAAATTTTAAATAAATTAGATAGAAGTAAATTATTTGGTAAAATATATATATATATTATAATTTGCATGAATTTTAACAAAAATCATCACAGCTTGGTGGCTGTGAATAGCGTCACTTCTCTAGGGGGAGGGGTTCGAACCCCATATGTAAAATTTTGTTAAAATTTAAATCCTAACCAGTTCGGTTGGACCGAACTTTACCGAGTTCGATCGGTTTTTACCGGTTCACACCAGGTTTAATCGGTTTGCAGCGGTATTATACCTCATTCAGTCAAACATCGGACCGGACCGATAGAGAGTTCAGTTCATCGGTTTTTCGGTTGAACCGGCCGATTCGGTCTCGTCGCGCTCCGCCGTTGACCAGCCGTCGTCGAGCTTTGAAGAGAGAGAGAAAGACAGTGTGTAACACCCTCACTATCAGAAATCACGCTTCCGGCTGCGCTACTCTGATAGCAAGAAGTATTACGACTACTTTACATACTAAATACTAGAATAGGAGCCTGTAACTCGATACTGTATCGCTAATTTCTTTGAAAACCGGAAATAAATACTTTATTTTAAGAAAATTACAAACATGCATAGATTCATATACAAGACTCCATATATAATAATTCAATATAATATACATATAAAACATACAATTCCTATCCCTCTTACAAACTTGTAATAACAAAGGCGAGGGGAAAAAAATAATCTAATTAATACAACAACATATAAACCAAACGTAGTATAACTCTTCTTAATGCTTCTTCATCTGGTTCCTGAAAAGGTAAAGCTGTAAGGGGGTGAGAACCTAACCACACGGTCTCACCACGGAGTTTCAAAGTTGTCATAAGAAGATATTTAATAAGAAACTGTTTTCAAGCTCAGTGATTATCATTGCCTTATGAATCTTTTAAAACCAATAGGAAATCGTTCAAAACCCTTTTCAAAGAAACAATGTTTAATCTTTCAGAAATTCAAAATCTTTCCTTTCTTATAAGAAAATCTCAATCAGAAGTCAACCACGCAATCAAACAACACAATCATTAATTCAGCATCCAAGTTCATTCTCAAATGTAGCACGCCAGGACAAACACAGGCAAGACAGACAAGGAAAACACAAGCAGGTAGCAGTTACAGCAAATAGTTCAAGTAGCAGTTAAGAACAGTTTAGCAACTAGGCCAACCAAAACAAGTTCAAACCCAAGCAAAGCATACAAATGCATATGATGCATGCCTGTCCTATGGCTGATGAGGCTCATCTGTCGGTTATCCAGCCAACCCGACAAGTCTGAATTGTACTTAGACTATCCCCCGACGTGCATCCCCAAGAGTCTATGCATAGCTTTTTCTCAAACAATCAATATTACTCAATGGGGGTAACATTCCCGGGAATTTATATAGTGTCCGGTCACCCACTTACATCGTAGGGTCAACAGAATATCGAGTTTTCAACCTGGTACACGTGGTGGCAAGCCACGGCACTTAATCCAGGGAACCTCGTATCTCAGATATTTCAAATTCATAAGCCATATGAATAATTCCAAGTTCACATCTCAACATTCTCAACATCATAATCATTTATCAATCCAAATCTCATTTCCAAGTTCATTTCAAAGCCATATTTCAAATAAAATCCTCATCCTCCTCTTTTTCATTCTGTTCGTTAACAATCTCAATCCCAAAACAAAATTCTTTCTTTGATAGGCAAATCAATCTTAAAACGTATAATGCTTAAAAAAAATCTTTGTAATTAGTTACTTTAAATAAAACTTCCAATTTTATAAAATTTTGACAGCATCTCCTCTAAAACTCGGACACTGCCACCCTTTTCGGGTCCCATCCAAACACTTTTCAAACCTTTTCTCAACCATTTCCAAATCTCAAACAATTCCAATATCAAAGTATTTTCAAAATCAGACCAATTCCAATAATAAAACTCTTTATAAAGCCAAACCAGCTCAAGTATTAAATTATTTATAAAATCAAACCGACTCAAAATCAAACCGGTTTAACTTCAAACCAAGAAAAATCACTTTTCATAATAATCAAGTAAATAACTTTCCAAATCCATTTCTTAACAACAACCGTACTTCACTCAAGCAATCAAGCACCCAATAATCCAGTCCAACAATCCATTACATCCACAAGACAAATATAATTACAGAAATATATCTTTTTGCATCAATATCTATTTATCACAACTCTGTAATGTAAATTAGATTTTAAGAAAAATCCCTACCTCGATTAGTTGAATTCACATAGATTAAACGTGGTAACTCCCTTTTCTTCTAATTTTTATGGCAGCAGCAAGCACGTAACTAAAGCAGCAGCATTGTCAATCTCTTATGGCAGTGACGATGGTTGCAGCAAGACAAAGATTCGAATTGGATAAGAATCAAAAGTAAACATAGCTCTGGAAGATTCACAACAATTCAAATACCAGAATTGAATTAAAACAAGAACATGGCAATTAAAAGTGACAAAATAGAACGTGCCAAATAGGTCAGAACCAAGGAGAAGAGCAAACCAGAATCAATGTAATAGGATTCAGAACCAACAGCAGCGACAGTGACATCAGTTCTCTCGGAGCAAGAACAACAACGATCTCAGCATCAATTATGCCTTTTCGAACGGTAAACCAGCAACGACTAAAACAGTAATCCATAGTCCTATAATTAAGCCAGGAAGGAACAGAGGAACAAGATAAAACAGAGCAAGGTTTAAAGCGTTACAGTTTCAAGAATAGGAGAATTGAAATCAGAGCAAGGCTGGTGCTGTCTTCAACTCTGGTGGCGGTGCACAACTCACCGGCGACTAAGGCAGCAACGTAGACAAGGCTTCCCCTCGGCAGTGAGAAGCGGCGGTGGCACGCGGCGATGGTAACTCCGGCGACGACAAGGCGTGGCGGTGGCTGAATAGCAACGAACGGCGGCGCAACACCTTCCTCTCTCACCTGCGAACTCTTTTTCTCTCACTTGCGAGCTCAACGGCGACGGCCATGGAAGTTTACTAGAGTTAGGGTTCCCAATTTGGGAATTAGGGTTAGGGGTGGTTCAGTCATTTCACTAAAATTAGGAGTAATTGAAAATCAAAAATCAACTTTTAATCCATTAATAATATTTGTAAAAATACTATTTAATTATTTATCAATTTATAAATTATTTTTAAATAAAGACTTTAATTCAATAATTATAGATAATATAATTAATTTTCTTTATTCATAAAAATTAAAATAGATCAAATTCCAAAATCTCAATTCTCTAAATCAATTTATACAAAATTCTTATTATTTTGCAATTACTAAATTTTATAGTTCAAATATAGAAAATTATTCAACAATTATAAAATTAGGGAAGAATTCTAATTTAATTATCTAAACTTAATTTAATTAGCTTTAATTAAATAATTTCTAAAATTAAAGTCTTTAATGAATAATTAAATTGAAATCAATTTAGAATAAGGCTTTTCAAAAGTTTTGGGTCTTACATCCTACCCACCTTATAAAAATTTTCGTCCTCGAAAATTAAAAGAATATACAAGGTAATACTAAGAATAAGTACTCTACTGTTCAAATGCTTTTTAGATAAGAAAATTTAGCATATTACAGAAAATATTACACGGTTTCAATACTTTTCTTTTGAATACTTTAGAAAAACTAAAAGTTGTGGTATATATAAATTTTCAAATAGCAAATAAACCATAAGAGTTAGAAATAAAGGAAAAGCATGGTGTAAAGCAGTAGTTACGAAATAGGCTGCAAAGAAAATGGGTTACATGGTGTCAACCTTATGAGTTTTAACATAGCTCACTATCACAACTCCCTTTGATGTCACATACTTACAAGCTTCACGTTCAACGTTCATGAACCGTATCCTAAAGAACTACCACGTTATAAGTTTCACCTTACGTTTATCTATCTCACGTTGCTCTGGTCACTTAACTAACTTGTTGCGAATCGTTATCTTATACGAATTGAGCTACCGAAAATTTGAATATCTTCCCGACAATACTCCTTTCCCGAAATTTAAACGTCATAACCTACGGCGTTTTCAAACTTGCCGAAGTTCATCTCCTCATCTATTAGTCATTTCCTGAAAAACTAACGCTTCGGTTTTTATTTTCTAGGGACCACATGTGACATTGAGATAAGCACCAGTATATTCAAGTAGTTACAAATCTAAGGAAAAGATGAATAAGTGACGAGGATAAAATTCGTATAAATTAAGGAGGATGCGTAAGATTGCAACTAAGTAACGATTTACAGGCACGAGAAAATATTCTAGAAAGAAAATCATTTTGCATCTAAATAGGAAATTTGAATCTAGGAACTCCTTAAGAGATAAGAAAAGTAGTGATGATTTAAATTGAAATAAGTTCAAGCCAGAACAGAGGAACACTAAGTTCGCAAGAGAGGAATAACTGAACTAACGATATCATTTGCAAAACTCAGAAGCATGGAAAAATCTAAGAAAGTATGATTTCTCATTCTAAAAAGAAGAGATATGAAATAGATATCCTTCAAGAGAGGTAACAGAAGCATAAATATTGGGTTATGTTAAAACAAATTCAAGTTAAATTAAATTTGTGCAAAACTTGAAATAATGAAAATTAATTGAGCTAAAAATGTTGAAAAATCTTAAAAGATCATAATCAAACAAGAATATGCATAAAAATTTATATCAAACCTAGAGGTAGAACTAAATTCTATTCAGAAGAAAAAGTCCGAGATAAATTAGTCAATAAAAGAATACTTGGTACGTTACAAACAAATAGGTTTCGATTGCATAAGAAAGTTTTAAACCTTCGTATCAGTAAATATATGCTAAGTTCCAAAACGATTTTGTTGAAATTTAAGTTAGGGCTACGGATAGAATCCAGTAAAACAAGAACTGAATTGAAATTTCTTCAATGGAATCTAAAACAAAAACCTTAGAACGAGATTATAAAAAGTGGTATGTTGCACCAAAATAAGTTTGGAGTTTATTCAAAGGAATACAAATTTTGATAAATAAGAACAAGTAACCAAAATGGTGTTTCACAAGGACTTGGAGAAACGTTTGAAATTATAAGTAAGCAAGGATGTGTAACACCCTAACTGCCAGAGCTCACACTTCCGGCTGCGCGACTCTGATAGCTCGGACATTACGACGACACTTATACTATTTAATACTAAAATATGAGCCTGTTTAAAACTTTAAACCGCAATGCCGCTCCCAAAAATACTTTCGTTCGATAACGTACATCCATAAATACCATACAACTTACAAAAACTCATAAAGAGTACATCCATATATATACATACATATATATATAAGTAATATTACAAACATAATCCAATACAATTCCTATCCCTCTTACAGGTTATATCAAGATAAAGGCGAGGGTACAATAAACCATAACTAAAACAATACAGAGCATCACAACAACAATTAAATAAGCTCTTCGTAACTTCTGCGCCCATATCCTGAAAGGGGAAAAATGTAGGGGG
>NC_029791.2:13025531-13026433 GCF_000816755.2 Arachis ipaensis | reverse complement strand
ACCCTAACTACCAAAGCTCACGCTTCCGGCTGCGCGACTCTGATAGTTCGGACATTACGACGACTTTTATATTATTTAATACTAAAATATGAGCCTGTTTGAAACTTTAAACCGCAATACCGCTCCCAAAAACTTTCATCCGATAACATACGTCCATAAATACCATACAACTTACAAAAGCTCATAAAGAGTACATCCATATATATATACACATATATATATAAATAATATTACAAGCATTAGACAATACAATTCCTATCCCTCTTACAGAATATCTCAAGATAAAGGCGAGGGTACAAATAATAGTCTAAAGCAATACAGAGCATTTCAACCACAACTAAATAAACTCTTCGTGACTTCTGTGCCCATATCCTGAAAGGGGAAAAATGTAAGGGGGGTGAGAACATCATCCTTGAAAGGGTTCTCAGTAGAGGGTTTTTGGGAATTACTGTAATAGGATACGTGAAGATAAACCGTACCAGTGATTAATAACCATCTTATGCCTCTTTTCAAAAACAACCGTTTACAATAAAAGAGAAATCTGAAATCCTTTTTCTGAAAGAAGAAACTGTTCATTTAAACAATATTCAAAAGCATTTCAGAAGGTTTATCTATGCTGAACCAAATTAGCCTTTTACGCATTTCTAAACCATAACCACAATACCGAAACCAACCATCGGTCCATCTCAATTCAACCACGGCCCTAGGCCCAAACAATCCAACCAACAACCAATCACCACAATCCAACAGAGTCCCAGATGTAAACACAGGAAGGAAGTTCAAGCACAAACAAACAGTTATCACAAGTAGAACAGTTAGCAATTAATCACATAGGCAAACCAAGTATAATATGCACACCCAACCAATGTCACACAAATGCATATGATGCATGCCTGTCCCTA
>NC_029791.2:13024616-13025382 GCF_000816755.2 Arachis ipaensis | reverse complement strand
TGTTGGCTTTCTGATTTGAGTAAGAAAATAGGATCTAAGCCAAACCGAGTCACGTAACCTTTACTTCTTTCAAAACCATTTCCTTTACTTAAACAAAACCGGCTTCAATTCCATAATTAAATCTGAAGCGTTTCAAACTGATAAGAGAATCATTTTTGTTGTGTTAAACTAGAGTTCAAAAGATACTTTGAATCTTATTAAAACGTCAAAATAATGAGGCTCATCAATCGAAATCCAATTCCTTTTAAAATCACGAAAACTCTCCCAAGGGACAATCTTTGTGTTTAATAGAGAAAAACATAAACCCGTTTTACCTTTTAAAACAGCCTCAAAGCAAAATTCTCTTTCGAATGACTTGTACCCAAAGACATACTGATCTTCTTGGAAAATAAGGAGAAATCATGATTCTCTTTTCAATAATTCTTTCAAAGCATAACTTCATTGCTTTCTTAATTGTTCTAAGTAAAGGTAATAAAAGAAGCCATAATTTCACAATTCTCAAAATAGATAGGAAAGGCATTAAACTCAAAATTCCCCAATTAACATTTCAAATAAGGACTCGGATTCTATAGAAATTTCGGCAGCACCTCCCCTAAAACTTGGACTTTTGCCACCCGGTTCGGGTCCCAACTAAACCGTTTCTCATTCCTTTTTCAACAGCTCAAAACCAGAAATCAATTAAAAAGCAAGCTAAATCCAACAGTCGCCTCAGTGGCATATCTCAAGGAAGCCATTTCAAAAATCAACTCAATATCAACCGATTTAA
>NC_029791.2:13008407-13011019 GCF_000816755.2 Arachis ipaensis | reverse complement strand
TCATTTAAAATCATTAAAATATTGGCTTTCTGATTTGAGTAAGAAAATAGGATCTAAGCCAAACCGAGTCACGTAACCTTTACTTCTTTCAAAATCATTTCCTTTACTTAAACAAAACCGGCTTCAATTCCATAATTAAATCTGAAGCGTTTCAAACTGATAAGAGAATCATTTTTGTTGTGTTAAACTAGAGTTCAAAAGATACTTTGAATCTTATTTAAAACGTCAAAATAATGAGGCTCATCAATCGAAATCCAATTCCTTTTAAAATCACGAAAACTCTCCCAAGGGACAATCTTTGTGTTTAATAGAGAAAAACATAAACCCGTTTTACCTTTTAAAACAGCCTCAAAGCAAAATTCTCTTTCGAATGACTTGTACCCAAAGACATACTGTTCTTCTTGGAAAATAAGGATAAATCATGATTCTCTTTTCAATAATTCTTTCAAAGCATAACTTCATTGCTTTCTTAATTGCTCTAAGTAAAGGTAATAAAGAAGCCATAATTTCACAATCCTCAAAATAGATAGGAAAGGCATTAAACTCAAAATTCCCCAATTAACATTTCAAATAAGGACTCGGATTCTATAGAAATTTCGGCAGCACCTCCCCTAAAACTTGGACTTTTGCCACCCGGTTCGGGTCCCAACTAAACCGTTTCTCATTCCTTTTCAACAGCTCAAAACCAGAAATCAATTCAAAAGCAAGCTAAATCCAACAGTCGCCTCAGTGGCATATCTCAAGGAAGCCATTTCAAAAATCAACTCAATATCAACCGATTTAACTCATTTCCAAATCTTTAAAGAATCGGTTCAGTAACAAATCATTTATCAAAACCAAATCAATTAAAGCAACCCAGGCTGAATTTCAAGAGTATTCTATCTTTCACATCATCAAAATAATTGACTCGATTCAAACCAATCTTCAACGGATTAAACTCATTTCAAATCTTTAAAGAATCAACTTCAAACATTACATTTCACAAGCCACATAACAATTCAGCCAAACCAACACCCATAGTCATTCGAGTCAATCAAATAATACATAAGGCAGATACAATCACCAAATACACAATATCTCACATCAGTACCCATATGTAATAATTCCAATAATAAACTATAGTTTTTGGAAATCGCCCCTACCTCACAACATTGGGACCACAACCCAACTCGTTAACCAACTCCTTTTATCTCGACCCGAAATCACCGGCAAATCAAAATCTCGGCTCTGCCCGCTCTCTCAAAAGCAGAAACAGCCCCAAACGGCACAAGCAAACCGGATTCTAGCTCCTAAAACCATTAACATTACGATTACTTTATTACACAGAACAGAACACTAACGCAGAGCTCTCGAAACCGGAATACTTACTGAAACTAAGAAAGAACGGCTGAACCGAACAGCAACGGCCTCTGAACCGGTTGGGCGGTAGCCCCGGTAGCCGCCTTCAGCGGCTGCGGCGACCCAACTCCGGCGACGGTGACTGAAACCAACATGCCGCGACAATAAGACTCCCATAATCTCACAAGAAATGAAAACCAAGTTTGAAACCCTTACCGGCATACTTTTCCGGTGACGGCAGCAAGGTTTTCCGGCGGCCAGAACAATGATAACGCCACTAACCAAAACAGAGCAGGATCTAAATAAGCGGCAAAACCTTGAAACAGTTCCGGCTAGCTCCATTAGCGGCGGCCTGGACCCTTTTCTGACGGCGACAGTTCCAACCGAGGCGGCGCCGGCGACGCAAGCACGGCTGGGCATGGTGGTTGAACCCCCAGCTCAGCCTCAGATCTCTCTGTCTCTCCTGTTCGGTGTGACTGGACGGCCTTCTCCTCAACGGCACGACGGCAGAGCAAACCAGACTGGCGACGGCAGAGGTCACGGCGCGTTCGGCGGTGACGCGGGATGGAGGTGCCGGCGACAGCGGCGACTTCACCTTCTCCGCGCTCGCTCCTCCTTCTCCATCGGTGGTTATGGCTCGCGCTCTCTTCAGGTCGCGGTTCTGCCTCTGATGCTGCGCAAGGATGATCGGCGACGGCACGAGCTCCTCGCGCGACGAATCGGCACAGTGACGGGCTCGGCGGCTGCGTTGGCCTCCTCCCCTCTCGGATCTCTCTCTTACTCGGACTAGATCGGCGGCTTCATGGTGGCGACGGCAAGGAGGCTCGCGACGGTGACAAGGACGCGTGGACTGCCGCGGCGGCGCGACGCGGTGAGGGCGACGGCGGCACTGTGAGCTCCCTTCCCTCTCCACGCCGGCGAACCTTCCTTCTTCCTTCCCTCTCAATTCGTTCCCTACTCCTGTTTCTTTCTTTCTTTCAAGCAGCTTGCAGCTGCTGCTGCTGCATTAGGTACTCTAGGTGTACCGGGTCAGGGGAACCGGGTAGGGTTTTTAGGGTTAGGGTTTCTCTTTCAAAATTAGGGTTAGGGGCATTTTGGTAATTTCAAATAAAAATAGGGATATTATAGTAATTAGAAATAAATTCTAATCCATTAATAATAATGTATAAAAATACTATTTGCTCATCAATTTCATAAATTATTTTCAATAAAATGTCCCAACCAAATAATTAGAAATAATATACTCAATTTCTTCATTTTCCAAAATAGCAGTA
>NC_029791.2:12990774-13006885 GCF_000816755.2 Arachis ipaensis | reverse complement strand
GCAAGCTAAATCCAACAGTCGCCTCAGTGGCATATCTCAAGGAAGCCATTTCAAAAATCAACTCAATATCAACCGATTTAACTCATTTATAAAGTTTTAAAGAATTGGTTCAGCAATAAATCATTTATCAAAACCAGAGCAATTAAAGCAACCCAGGCTGGATTTCAAGAGCATTCTATCTTTCACATCATCAAAATAATTGACTCAATTCAAACGAATCCTCAACGGATTAAACTATATTTAAAGAATCAACTTCAAATATTACATTTCACAAGCCACACAACAATTCAGCCAAGCCAACATCCATAATCATTCGAGTCAATCAAATAATACATAAGGCAGATACAATCGCCAAATACACAATATCTCACATCAGTATCCATATGTAATAATTCCAATACATAAAACATAGTTTTTGAAAAGCGCCCCTACCTCAAAATGAAAATTCCATAACTCGAAGGCATCACAGCGTCCTTTCCGCCTCGACTCGAAATCAACAATCAAAATCCCGACTACCAAAACCTCAGCTCCAAACCGTTTCCTCAGCAACCACAACGACTCTAATCGCAATATATAATAACCGAGATTAACTCTCATAACAACAAATGCTACAACTCCTCAATGTATAATAGAGCAGTAAATAGAGGGCTTTCAGATCGAAACGCTTACCGAACCAAAGGAATGGCTGAACCGAAACAACGGCGGTCTCCGAACCGGTTCGGCGGCAGCCCGGCAGTTAGCCCCAAGCAGCAGCGGCGATCTGAACCACACGCAGCGACAATGAAGTTCCAGGAAACTCAACAGAAGGGAAACTCAACTTAAAAGCCTTACCGGCAGTGGAGCTCGGTGGCGGCAGCGGCGTTCCCGGCGGTTGAGGCTCGACCAGAAGCTCCGGCGGTCAGAACAGCGGCACGGCTTCTCCCTCCTTCGGCAACAACAACAGTGGTGATTTCCGGCAACCGCCGATCTCCGGCATCAGCAACAGGAGCTCCAGCTAGGCACCGAGGAGCAGCAAATCGGTAATGCCGTCGGCCAAGGTGCGACGATGGAGACGCCCTCAACCGCGGTGAAACGCGGCGGCTATGGAAGCTCCGTGGCGGCTGGCTCTGTGACGAGGATGATGGCGCGTCAGCGGTGATGCGACAAGCTGGTCGACGACGAGGAGAACGGCGAAGGCCCACGCTCGGCGACGATGACAGGCGGTGATGGCTTCCCCGCGGTGGCTCCCTTTCGCGCATCTTCTCTCTCTGCGCGCGAGTTCGGCGGTGGCGAGGCAGTGAGGCGCGACGGTCTTCTCCCTCGGTCAGGCGACGGCGCGATGGCGACGGTGAAGCCCGCATGCTGGCGCGGGTCTTTCTCTCCTTTTCCTTCCTCGGCCCTCACAGCTCTCTCCCCTCCTTGTCAGCAGCGGCGGCGACGGTGGTAGTGGCGTCCACCGCGCCGCCTTTCCTCCTCTCTCAATCTGCTTCCGCAAACCCCTCCCCTGTTTCCCCCTTTCACGTTGCAGCCGCTGCTGCTGTAGTATTAGGGAGTGTTTGTGTGTGCTGGGTTGTGGGGGGAAGAAATGGGTTACCGGGTTAGGGTTTTAGGGTTAGGGTTTCTCTTTCAAAATTAGGGTTAGGGGCATTTTGGTAATTTTAAATAAAAATAGGGATATTATAGTAATTAGAAATAAATTCTAATCCATTAATAATAATGTATAAAAATACTATTTGCTCATCAATTTCATAAATTATTTTCAATAAAATGTCCCAACCAAATAATTAGAAATAATATACTCAATTTCTTCATTTTCCAAAATAGTAGTATTAATATTTAAAATATTACTTATTTAATCCAAATCATATAGAAATCCTTATTATTTCGCAACTACCAACTTTATAATTTGAATATAGAAAATAATCCAATAGTTGTAAAATTGGATAATAAATCATAACTTGTCTCAAATTCAATAAATCACAACTTGCCTTAATTATCTTTAATAAAATGATTTCCGAAATTAAGGCTATAAATAACTATATGATTTGAGACTTGATCATAATAAGACTTTTCAAAGATTCTGGGTCTTACAGGATGTACAAAAACAAGAAGATGTACCGAAAGGGAAAATCGAGTTGTAACCTTATGAAGGAATGAAGTCACTTTCCCAAAATAATTACGATAAGTTTTAATAAGGTATTGTGTGAAAACAATCCAATTTAAAATAAATTAATTGAAGTTTGTCAATTAGAGATTAACTAGAATAGAAGCAAAAATTTCTTATCAAGAATCTTAGAGTACATAATCAAGTAAAGACATATATAAAAATTTGAGTAAATATTGGAGGAGAATCAAATTATGTTCAAAGAAAGAAATCTAATGTAAAGTGTTCTTATATAGTTAATAAGAGTATAGATAAAATAAAAAGATCAAAACTCTTCTCAACGAAGATTCCGAAACAAAAACATTGAAAGAATATTACTAGAATTGTTATCTCATACCAAGACAAATTCGAAATTTTTACCAAGGGAAGTACTTTATTTATTTAGAGAAAAACAGGATCAAAAATTGTAACCTGGGCAAAATACGCATAAGTTGTAGAAGGCAAAGTAGAAGAACCAAATCACACAATTAGCTTGCTACGAATCGTAACTCTCACGGTTTCAAATCACTACCGTATTAAGAATTATGTGTTATGCTAGAACAGATTTAGGATCAAATAAAAAGATACAAAATTTATGAAGAAATGCATAAATAATGATAATGATAAATAATCAAATCAGGTTCCAAAAAGAATTGAAACAAGGAGTGTAAAAGATGGTAAATCGAAGGATAAGCAGCACACGCATCATGTGACATGATTAAAGTACCTACCTTCGGTGTAAACTAATCAAGGAATAACATCTGACGTTTTTCAAAGAATTAAGGACCATTGTCTTGCGAAACAAGTTCAAAACCAACTCGAAAGAAGAACTCGTGATTCGTGAAGAAAAATATGAGCAACATCAAAGGTAAAAGTTCCAAATGATTTTAAGTGAATAATCAGGATTATAATCAAGCAGAAATATATATATAGGAATGAATAAGTATCGCTAGGAACAGAGTCGAATCATATCTTAAAAGGAAAAATCTAAAACAAGGAATTCCAACATAACCAATAAAAGAGAGAACGGTGTACTAAGCTACACGACATGAACAAGATTACACATCAAAATGGAACTAACTTCAAAAATTAATTTCTAACGCTCCCAGAACCCGTGAACCACATCGCTTATTAATTCAACTTTGTCAATGATAACCCATTAACTTTACCGTATACGTAAACCATTAATATTAAGCTAGCCAGACTTAATATCAACAGATATGCAATGGAAAGTTAACAGTGTTAATCAAAAGACAGTCATGTGCATAAAGCTCTAATTCTCGTTATTCGGACAAGACCTATAACATGACAGACACTCAGAGTATGCAATTAAAGCATAATCGGTCCATTCCTCAGGCTCTACAGGAAAGACCGCTCTGATACCATAATGTAACACCCTCACTATCAGAAATCACGCTTCCGGCTGCGCTACTCTGATAGCAAGAAGTATTACGACTACTTTACATACTAAATACTAGAATAGGAGCCTGTAACTCGATACTGTATCGCTAATTTCTTTAAATCTTTCAGAAATCCGAAATCTTTCCTTTCTTATAAGAAAATCTCAATCAGAAGTCAACCACGCAATCAAACAACACAATCATTAATTCAGCATCCAAGTTCATTCTCAAATGTAGCACGCCAGGACAAACACAGGCAAGACAGACAAGGAAAACACAAGCAGGTAGCAGTTACAGCAAATAGTTCAAGTAGCAGTTAAGAACAGTTTAGCAACTAGGCAAACCAAAACAAGTTCAAACACAAGCAAAGCATACAAATGCATATGATGCATGCCTGTCCTATGGCTGATGAGGCTCATCTGTCGGTTATCCAGCCAACCCGACAAGTCTGAATTGTACTTAGACTGTCCCCCGACGTGCATCCTGTAAGACCCAGAATCTTTGAAAAGTCTTATTATGATCAAGTCTCAAATCATATAGTTATTTATAGCCTTAATTTCAGAGATCATTTTATTAAGGATAATTAAGGCAAGTTTTGATTTATTGAACTTGAGATAAGTTATGATTATTATCCAATTTTATAATTATTGGATTATTTTCTATATTTAAGGTATAAGGCTGGTAGTTACAAAATAATAAGGATTTTATATGATTTGGACTAGATAAGTAATATTTTAAATATTAATACTGCTATTTTGGAAAAATAAAGGGGTTTAATTATATTATTTCTAATTATTTTGATTTGGGCATTTTATTGAAAATAATTTGTGAAATTGATGAGCAAATAGTATTTTCTATGTACAAATAGTGTTGAATTTAATTTGGGTTTCAATTACTATATTATCCCCAATTTTATGTGAAATTACTATAATGCCCCTAACCCTAATTTTGCTAAACCCATTCCCTTCCATCCTTCCTCCACGCTGCGCAGCCCAACCCCTTTCCTCACTGCCTTTGCTGCGCAGCAGCAACAACAACGACACACACAGTTTCCTTTGTTCTCCAAGAAAGAAAGAAATAAAGAGAAAGAGAGATCTGAGGGGGAAGGAGGCCACGTTGCTGCCGCTGCTACCAATCCGCGCCGTCAGGGTCGTCCCATCCACGGAGCCATGAGTCGCGCCGTGTCACTGAGAGGAGAAGGAGATCCGGAAGGGAGGAAGAGCACCGAGGAAGCAGCAGCTCACATGCCAGCCGCATTCTGCCACCACGTCCAGCTCCTCGCTGTCGCGCTACCGATTTGCCGCCGATCCAGTCATCCGCGCCGTCGTCCTTGCCGCGAGTCCAGCGCCGTCGTTGCTATCTTTGCACGAGGAGAGGTAGAGGCTAGCAGTGGAGGGCGGCGCATGAGAGGGAGTTCGTGCCTCACCGCCGTCACCCATGGGGCCACGAACTGTGCCGGTCGTCGCCGCGTTGCGTCGGGGAGGAAGGCTGAGACTGAGCGTCGTTGGGAGAGAGGACGACGCGAGCTGGAGGACTACGCCGGTCGCCGCCGCGTCGCGTCGGGGAGGAAGGCTGAGACTGAGCGCCGCTGGGAGGGAGGACGACGCGAGCTGGAGGTCCAGTCGCCGTTGTGCTATGGAGCAGACGGAACCGTGCCACGCTGTTGGGGTTCTCACTGTCGCCGGAAAAGGATTCAGGCCGCCGCAGGTGTCACGGTCGGAGGAGGAAGCTGTGCCCCTGTGTCCTGACCGCCAGGAGTGGTTCTGTGACTTCCGGGATCACCGCCGGAGCTCTGGGCTGAGTTTCTGTCACTTGAGACCCTGTTGCCACCGTGTTCCACCGCCGGTAAGATTTTTGAGTTTGGTTTCTGTTCTGTTGGAATTTCGGAAAGGTTGTTAACGCCGCGTGGTTGTTACAGTTACCGTCACCGGTGTTTTTGCTCGCGATTGTCACTTGGGGTTACTGACGGAGCCCACTGCCGGGTTGGTAGGGAGCTGTGGCTGCTTCGTTTTGTTATTTCAGTGAGTATTTCGATTTTCAAAAAGCCCTGCGTTAGTGCTCTGTTCCGTGTAATAAAGTATTTGCGATGTTAATGGTTTTAGGAGTTAGAATCCGGTTTGCTTATGCCGCTTGTAGCTGTTTTTGCTTTCGAGAGAGCAAGCCGAGTCGGGTTCTGAATGCCGGTGATTTCGGGCAGAGCAAAAAGAGTTCAGTTGACACGCTTGGGTTAAGTTTTGCTTGCCGAGGTAGGGGCGCTTTCCGAAAACTATAGTTTATTATTGGAATTATTACATATGGGTACTGATGTGAGATATTGTGTATTTGGTGATTGTATCTGCCTTATGTATTATTTGATTGACTCGAATGACTATGGATGTTGGTTTGGCTGAATTATTGTGTGGCTTGTGAAATGTAATGTTTGAAGTTGATTCTTTAAAGATTTGAAATGAGTTTAATCTGTTGAGGATCGGTTTGAATTGAGTCAATTATTTTGATGATGTGAAAGATAGAATACTCTTGAAATTCAGCCTGTGTTGCTTTAATTGATTTGGTTTTGATAAATGATTTATTTCTGAACCGATTCTTTAAAGCTTTATAAATGAGTTAAATCGGTTGATATTGAGTTGATTTTTGAAATGGTTTCCTTGAGGTATGCCATTGAGGCGACTATTGGATTTAGTTTGCTTTTGAATTGATTTCTGGTTTTGAGCTGTTGAAAAGGAATGAGAAACGGTTTAGTTGGGACCCGAACCGGGTGGCAAAAGTCCAAATTTTAGGGGAGGTGCTGCCGAATTTTCTATAAAATCCGAGTCTTTATTGAAATGTTGTCTGGAAAATGATGAGTTAAAGACTTCTACTATTTTATTTGAATTATCGAGAAAAGGATGATTCATGCTTTCGAAATGAATTAATAAAGAGGAAATTGTGATTTAGTCTTGCTTCTTAAGAAAGGCATTGTATCTCTTTCAGAAGAAGGTTATTTAGATGAAACTTGTGTTTTAAAGCTGTTTGGATGTGAAGAGGGTTTATGCCTTTGAATTTGACTTGGGGGTTTCAATTAAAGAAGTTTCAATGACTTTGAAAGAACCTAAAGGTCTATTGACAAGTTTCACTTTGAAATGTTTTGAGAAAGGTTTTAAGTACTCTTTGAATTCTGAATTCTTGCAAGACTAAAACAATTTTGAACAGTTGAAACATTCTAGAATTTATCATGGGGGTTGAAGTTGGTTTTGCCTAAGTAAAGGAAACGGCTTTGAAAGAAGTAAATGATTACATGACTCGGTTTGGCTTAGATCCTATTTGCTTACTCAAATTAGAAAGCCAATGTTTTAATGATTTTAAATGAATTTGGCGAAATGAGTTATGATATTCTCCCCTAAAGACTTGGGACTCTGCCGAGAAACTTTTGTTATAAAATCCCATTGTTAGATGGGTGATTTTGAATATCTCAAAGAGGCTTTTAACTTGCCATGATTATGGAAGTTTTGGAAAAAGGATGCCGAGAGTGGCATTGTTTTTAAAAGGGGAATTTACCTTGAGAAAAAGTGGCTTATGAGCCGAAATGATTTGAGAAATGAGATCTTTAAAGCAAAGGCTGAAAAGAGTTGAAACTTGATTTCGAAGTGAAATGAATTGAGAAAATGATTTATGGCTTAAATTCCGGTTTCATGAATTTGATGATTTTGAATGTGGAAGTGCTGTTTTGTTGTGAGCCGGAATGGCTGTGTATGATTATACATATTGATTGGTTCTGGATTGAACCGTACTTGCTGTAACTGTTTGTTTGTGCTTGAACTTCCTATCTGTGATTGCATCTGGGACTCTGTTGGATTGTGGTGATTGGTTGTTGGTTGGATTGTTTGGGCCTAGGGCCGTGGTTGGAAAGAGATGAACTGATTGTTGATTTCGGTTTTGTGTTTCTGGTTTGGAATAAAATTATGAAAGGCTATTTTGGTTCCGCATAGGTAAACCGTTTTGAAAGGCTTTTGAGTTTTTGAGAATTGAACGGTTCTTCTTTTAGAAAAGATTTCCGACTTTACTTGTATTGTAAACAGTTGTTTTTGAAAAGAGGCATAAGTCGGTTATTAATCACTGGTACGGTTTATCTTCACGTATCCTATTACAGTAATTCCTAAAAACCCTCTACTGAGAACCCTTTCGAGGATGATGTTCTCACCCCCCTACATTTTTTCCCCTTTCAGGATATGGGCGCAGAAGTTACGAAGAGTTTATTTAGTTGTGGTTGAAATGCTCTGTATTGCTTTAGACTATTATTTGTACCCTCGCCTTTATCTTGAGATATTCTGTAAGAGGGATAGGAATTGTATTGTCTAATGCTTGTAATATTATTATTATATATATGTGTATATATATATATGGATGTACTCTTTATGAGCTTTTGTAAGTTGTATGGTATTTGTGGATGTACGTTATCGAACGAAAGTATTTTTGGGAACGGTATTGCGGTTTAAAGTTTTAAACAGGCTCATATTTTAGTATTAAATAGTATAAGTGTCGTCGTAATATCCGAGCTATCAGAGTTGCGCAGCCGGAAGCGTTGCCTTTGGTAGTTAGGATGTTACACATCCCCAAGAGTCTATGCATAGCTTTTTCTCAAACAATCAATATTACTCAATGAGGGTAACATTCCCGGGAATTTATATAGTGCCCGGTCACCCACTTACATCGTAGGGTTAACAGAGTATCGAGTTTTCAACCTGGTACACGTGGTGGCAAGCCACGGCACTTAATCCAGGGAACCTCGTATCTCAGATATTTCAAATTCATAAGCCATATGAATAATTCCAAGTTCACATCTCAACATTCTCAACATCATAATCATTCATCAATCCAAATCTCATTTCCAAGTTCATTTCAAAGCCATATTTCAAATAAAATCCTCATCCTCCTCTTTTTCATTCTGTTCGTTAACAATCTCAATCCCAAAACAAAATTCTTTCTTTGATAGGCAAATCAATCTTAAAACGTATAATGCTTAAAAAAAATCTTTGTAATTAGTTACTTTAAATAAAACTTCCAATTTTATAAAATTTCGACAGCATCTCCTCTAAAACTCGGACACTGCCACCCTTTTCGGGTCCCATCCAAACACTTTTCAAACCTTTTCTCAACCATTTCCAAATCTCAAACAATTCCAATATCAAAGTATTTTCAAAATCAGACCAATTCCAATAATAAAACTCTTTTTAAAGCCAAACCAGCTCAAGTATTAAATTATTTATAAAATCAAATCGACTCAAAATCAAACCGGTTTAACTTCAAACCAAGAAAAATTACTTTTCATAATAATCAAGTAAATAACTTTCCAAATCCATTTCTTAACAACAACCGTACTTCACTCAAGCAATCAAGCACCCAATAATCCAGTCCAACAATCCATTACATCCACAAGACAAATATAATTACAGAAATATATCTTTTTGCATCAATATCTATTTATCACAACTCTGTAATGTAAATTAGATTTTAAGAAAAATCCCTACCTCGATTAGTTGAATTCACATAGATTAAACGTGGTAACTCCCTTTTCTTCTAATTTTTATGGCAGCAGCAAGCACGTAACTAAAGCAGCAGCATTGTCAATCTCTTATGGCAGTGACGATGGTTGCAGCAAGACAAGGATTCGAATTGGATAAGAATCAAAAGCAAACATAGCTCTGGAAGATTCACAACAATTCAAAGACCAGAATTGAATTAAAACAAGAACATGGCAATTAAAAGTGACAAAATAGAACGTGCCAAATAGGTCAGAACCAAGGAGAAGAGCAAACCAGAATCAATGTAATAGGATTCAGAACCAACAGCAGCGACAGTGACATTAGTTCTCTCGGAGCAAGAACAACAACAATCTCAGCATCAATTATGCCTTTTCGAACGGTAAACCAGCAACGACTAAAACAGTAACCCATAGTCCTATAATTAAGCCAGGAAGGAACAGAAGAACAAGATAAAACAGAGCAAGGTTTAAAGCGTTACAGTTTCAAGAATAGGAGAATTGAAATCAGAGCAAGGCTGGCGCTGTCTTCAACTCTGGTGGCGGTGCACAACTCACCGGCGACTAAGGCAGCAACGTAGACAAGGCTTCCCCTCGGCGGTGAGAAGCGGCGGTGGCACGCGGCGATGGTAACTCCGGCGACGACAAGGCGTGGCGGTGGCTGAATAGCAACGAACGGCGGCGCAACACCTTCCTCTCTCACCTGCGAACTCTTTTTCTCTCACTTGCGAGCTCAACGGCGACAGCCATGGAAGTTTACTAGAGTTAGGGTTCCCAATTTGGGAATTAGGGTTAGGGGTGGTTCAGTCATTTCACTAAAATTAGGAGTAATTGAAAATCAAAAATCAACTTTTAATCCATTAATAATATTTGTAAAAATACTATTTAATTATTTATCAATTTATAAATTATTTTTAAATAAAGACTTTAATTCAATAATTAGAGATAATATAATTAATTTTCTTTATTCATAAAAATTAAAATAGATTGAATTCCAAAATCTCAATTCTCTAAATCAATTTATACAAAATTCTTATTATTTTGCAATTACTAAATTTTATAGTTCAAATATAGAAAATTATTCAACAATTATAAAATTAGAGAAGAATTCTAATTTAATTATCTAAACTTAATTTCATTAGCTTTAATTAAATAATTTCTAAAATTAAAGTCTTTAATGAATAATTAAATTGAAATCAATTTAGAATAAGGCTTTTCAAAAGTTTTGGGTCTTACACAGTGCGCGAAGATGAGAGAGAGAGGGGAAGTCGATCCTATCACCGCCGCCGCATCCAGTCGCCGTCATCGTCACGGGAGCTCGTCGCTGTCACTGGCGAGAGTCACTGCCGCTGCTGTTGCTGAACCACCGTCTCAATTAGTTGCTCAGCCTTGTCTCTGTTTTTGGTTTCCCTTTTGTGTGCCAAAGTCACTGCTACCGTGATGGTGGCCGTGGGGTTGCTTGTGCTTAAACAAAGTTGTTACTGCTGCTACTCCATTCCTCTATTCTTTTCAAGTTTTAGTAAGTTGTCCTTGTTCCAAAACCCTCATTGTTACCGTTCTGTTTTCATGGTTGATCGAGAATATTGAGATGTTAATATGTTAGGGTTATGACAATACCACTGCAAATTGTTTGATGGCATTGCTGTTACTGATTCGGTTTAAAGCCGTTGCTGCTGCTGCGAGTTGGAACGAAGTTAGAGTCACGCTTAATTTTGTGGATTTCGACTAGCTGAGGTAGGAGATTTTATTTTGAAATTAACTGTTTTAAACTATGAATGCCATAGAAGTCTAGTGTGTATTTGCAATAATTTATGATTGTTTTCAATGACTAAATGATGAGTATGAGTTGTATTTGTGACTGAATTTGATGGGTATGTATTTGATTTCTTGAATGTTTAGGAATGCTGAAAATTCTAATTATTGAGTTGGAAAGTCGGTTTGATTGAATACTATGTAAAATAATTTTCTTTTCTTGGTTTGGGGTTAATTTGATATTAGAAATAAATCCGCATTTGAAACGATTTGAGATGTTGGGAATAAGTTTAATTGATTTATCGAAAATAATTTTGAGAATCGGTAAAGATTTTGACATTGGAAGTGGTTTGATTTGTTGGTATTGAATTGAGATTTGAAAATGATTTCTGATATTGGGATTAGTTTGAGTTATTAAAAATGATTGAAAAGAGGTTGAGAATGATTCGGTTGGAACCTGAAAAGGGTGGCAAAGTCTGAGTTTTAGGGGAGATACTGTCGAAATTTTATTATGAAACTTAAGACTTTATTTATTTAGAAAAGGTTGGACTTGAGAAATCGTATTATTTGGTTTTTGATTTATTAAGAAAAGATTTATGTTTGGGTTTGATTTATTAAGGAAAAACTTTATGTTTTGAATGTGATTTGTTAAGAAAAGATTATATATTGAGTTTTTACTCATTAAAGAAGACTTTATGTTTTGAGTTTGATTAAAGAACTACATTTTAAGGAATTATTCAAGGAGTTTATTAATTTTAAAGAACAAGTTTGATTGTCATCCTCCTTAAAGTCTCGAGACTCTGCCATGAGATTTACTTAATAAATGATTCTTTTTAGTCTTTTGAAAGAGGTTTAAATCTGAAATGGTTTTGAAGTTGGTGTTGGTTTTAAATAAAAATGATTTGAGTTTGGTTTATTAAGAAAAGGAATCTTTGCCACAGGAGAGCAGATAATAAAGATTGAAAGAATGTATTAACTAGAGGGATCTCTGCCACAGTAGAGCAGAGGGCAAAGATTAAAATAGAGTTGAATGTTATTTAGGCCTTAGTGCCAAGTGTCTAGTGAGGACAGCGATGCGTAACGCTCACTTGAAACTATAAGAACGGCTCAGTGAGGACGGCGATGCGTAACGCTCACTGGAGACCGAAAGGAAGGTTCCCCCATGAGGACAGCGATGCGTAACACTCATGGAGGAGACGTTGGCTGAGATAAGGACGGCGGTACGAAATGCTTATCTCATGACCAATGTTGGGAATCGGGCAACAAACCGACACATGAGCTCATGGCCTGTATAGGACTAGACATGCATCATACTTATTTGTACATTTGCATTTGGTTGTGTGTGCTTGTTTGTTTTGGTTTGCATATCTGATAAATTATGTTTAACTAGTAACTGTGATACTTGTTGTACTTGTTCTTTAAATGTGTTTGCCTTGTATCTGCTTGTGCTTGTGGTTGATTTTCTATTTTGAGTATTTGATGGTGGATTGGTGATAACGGTGATGGTGGTTTGGTTTGATTTGGGCCGGAAGCCATGCTTGACTGGATTAGAGATAAGTTCTGGTTAAAATGTTATTTTACATGAAATTTTTGTAAGAGAAATACGAATTTTGAATTTGAATAACAAATTGATAATTACTATGTTCGCTCATGGAAGGGACGTTGGCCGAGGTAGGGACGGCGATACGTAACGCTTATCTCAGATACCACTGTCGGGTACTAGGCAACGAACCGACATGTGAGCTCACGGCCTGAATAGGAATAGACATTCATCATTTACATCTATGTGACATTGTTTGAGTGTGTATATTATAATTGGTTTGCCTATGTGAATACTTATGTTAATTGCTAATTGTTATACTTGTGGTAATTACTTTTAATTGTGATTGTGTTTGATTGGTTGGTTTGTGATGAATTGGTTGATGATTGAGTTGTTTGGGCCGACTGCCGTGTTGGATTGGATGGGCCTGAGGTAGTGATTAGTATGTTTGAGGCCTAATTCTGTATAAAGTATCTGACAGGTTCAGCATAGACTTAATGAACCTATGCTTAGAATGGGATAATCATTTATACCGCGTAGGTAACTGCTTTCATGTTGTGGTCTAGTAAAGTATGAAAAATCAAACTCTTACAACATACACTTAATTAAACCTATGCTTGGGATATGTTGGTCATTCATACTGTCTAGGAAAGATTTTAAGATTTTTATAACTAAATTTTGGATAATTAGTTGGTTTTTCTTTTGAAATAGATTTTTGGATGTTAACTATTTAGATTTCAAAAAGGCACGTAAGACGAGCATTGATCACTGTACCTTAAAAATAGTTTTATTTTTACGTATCTTATTATAGCAATTATGTAACCCTATAGTGAGAACCCTTTCGAGGACGATGTTCTCACTCTCCTGCAGGTTTTTTCTTTTCAAGATATGGGCGACGAAGCTTCATAAGAGTTATATTCATTTTCTGTTTATTCGGTATTTTTGTATTATCCTAGTTATTAATTTTTCCTCGCCTTTATCTTTATCAATTTTTTAAGAGGGATAGGAGTGTATGATCTGTATGTTTCTAAGTTATAGTTATGTATATATATATATATAATATTGAAGTATTATATCCGGTCTGCATGTATATACATATATATATGTTTTCAATGGAAAAGTGTTTTACAAGGATATGCGATTTTAAGTTTTAAACAGGCTCCTATTTTAGTATTAAATATGTTTAGAGTCGTAATACCCAAGCTATCAGAGTGGCACAGATGGAAGCATGACGTTCCGATAGTGAGGGTGTTACATTGTGAACTACCGAACGAGACATAAAAGCTATACCTACAATACAGGCTCCTATCTTAGTATTAAATAGGTTTAAAGTCGTAATACCCAATCTATCAGAGTGGCACAGCTAGAAGCGTGACATTCCGATAGTAAAGGTGTTACAAATCTAACATTATGAATATATAAAAAAGATAGCACATTTTATTAAACAGAAAAAAAAAAGAGATGGGAAGCCATGAACTCTAACAACATAGAGAATGTGAAGGAGGTAACAAAACCCAAATCAAATAGAGTAGGGCAAAAAAATTATCAGCACAAACACATCGAAATAAAATTCCAAAAATTATGCATAGATTAAAGAGATAGAATCTTTTATAATATCAGAAAAAAAGTGCATTGCTAAAATGGGGAGCTGTAAAATCTGCGAAGTTAATAAATAATTAACCAATAAATTTAATTATTATTTAAAAAAATTAAAAAATTAAATTTTATAGTTTAATTAAATAAAAATAATTAAAATATGAGTTTTGACACTAATTTTAAATATTTTGGCCCAAAATTGAGCCAATAGGACAAACTGATTGAACCGAACCTAAACCAGGCCCAAGGCCCACTTATATGAACTCAAGTTCAACCCTTCTTCCCCATTATTTTCGTTGGAAGCACGCAGAAGAGAGAATCACATTGAGAAAACCTAACCCTCCTTCACAAAATTCCATCTCCATAACTTTCAATCTGGAGCTCCGATTGACGAGCCGTTAGCGGCCACGTGTTTGTCTCGGAATTCTCTTCAATTCTATCTGAACAAAGTGGTGAACTCTAGCAGTAGATAATCACTGAGTTTTGTCCAATTGATCCGTGAATAAGATGGTGTTCTTGTTGATTTGGAGTTTAATTTGGAGTTCAATTTGACGGTTTGGAACAAAATCCGGGTGATTAAGCTTGAAAAATTGATGTTTGGAAGCTTGGAGCTTGTGAAAGGAGAGGTTTTTGAGGTGTTCCAAGCTTAGGGAGGAATCAGCCAAGGTATAATTTTAGTTTCTCGTAGTTAATGTTTAATGTTACGTGAAAACTTAGGCTAGAAGGCCTTAAGATAGGAATGATAAACTGAGTGAATTATTAATGGATTGTATATATGGTATGTGATGTGTGATTCAATTTCGTAAATGGTTTGCTATTGGAGTTGGTTGGTTTTTGAAAAATATTTAATATTGGAATAAGTTTGATTTAGAAATAATTTGACACTGGAAATTGTTTGAATGATTGAGATGTGTTTGGTTTGGTGGTTGGGACCCTTGAAGGGTGGCAAAAGTCTAAGTTTTAGAGGATATATTGCCGAAATTTTTATGAAAATAGGAGGCTTCGTTTAAAGTGGTTATTTAGAAATATTTGGATTTTTAAGGATTTTATAATTTGATTTTGAGTTATTAAGAAAAGGATTACGTTTTGAGTTTGCTTTATTTAGAAAAGAATGAATTGTGTTTAGAGTATGTATTATTGATGAAATAGGAGGTGTAATAATAAATAATGAAGGATGATGAGAATTGATTTTTAAGTCTAATTGTTGAATGAATATGAATGAATTATAATGATAATGAGATATGTGTGACCGGGTAGGAGGCAATGGCATTGTCCATTCGCTCCGAGTATATGTTGAGTAAGTCGGGTAAGGGGTCGTGGTGTTGGTCACTTGTTCCGGATAAAAGTTTGAGACTTCGGGTAAGATGCAAGGGTTGAGTTCTGTTACCGCTTGCTCTGGGTTAAGAACTGTAACACCACCTGGGTAAGAAGCAAGGGTGAAGTTGTCCCCTGCTCCAGGTACACGGGTAAGATGCAAGGGTTGAGGCGTTGTCTCACTTGCTCCGTGTTTGGTATTCTGTCCAGGGTTAGCTACTGGACATGTCGGGCTTGGCTTTATAATCGGCAGATGAGACTCATCAGCCTTAGGACAGGCATACATCATGTGCTTTTGTATGTTTTGCTTGAATGTGTATTGTTTTGGTTCTCACTCCATACATATTTCTATTATTTTTCAAATGCAGGTCGAGAGATGCTCAACGAGGTGCCTCAGAGGCATTCCTAGAACTTTGACACTCAGATTAATCTTAAAATTTATTCTAAACCAATAATATCGGTAATCTAACTGAAGGATTCTAGCCCTATTCTAATTTTGTACCTTCCATCAACTCTAAACCTCCGAATCACCGGTGGAACAACCCTCATCACTCCTCTACTAAGAGAGGGTCTCTCAGAAACATACACATACAAAAACAAAAAAAAAAAACACAAATAGAGGTACAGTTATAGCAAGTAGAACAAGTAGCGGATAAGCAGAGTTAAGCAAACCAAAACAATGCACACTCAAGCAAAACATACGAATGCATATGATGTATCTCTGTCCTATGACTGATGATATCATCTGTCGGTTATATAGCCAACCCGACATGTTCTGGTAGCTAACCGTGGATAGTCCCTCTGTGCGCGCATCCCCAAGCTCAATAATATCCATGGGAAAATCCCAAGCTCAATTTATCCATGCGTAAGAC
>NC_029791.2:12977351-12990599 GCF_000816755.2 Arachis ipaensis | reverse complement strand
TTAATAAGAATTTTATATGATTTGATTTAAATAATTTATATTTTTATAATTAAATACTTTAAGTTTTAGGGATAAAGAAAATTAATTAAATTACCATGTATTTCCAATTAGAGTAATTGATTGAGAATCAATTAGTATTTTAATACCACAAATAATATTTTAAAGTAATTTTAAAGATTAAATTAGATTTCAAATTAATACTTTATACCCCAATTTTATTAAAATTACCCTACTCAAATTAAACCCAAAATCTCCAAATTAAAACCCTAATTTTTTACCTAATCCTAACCCTAGCTACCCAACCCACACACACAACACACACACGACACACACAACAGCAGCAGCTGCAAGAAAAAAGAAAAGAAGGAAAGAAAGAAAAGGAAAGGAGAGACGGAAGCATGGGAAGGAGAAAAGAGAGGGAGCTGCGATCCAAAGAGGAAGGAGGAAGGAGACTGTCGCTACCACCTGCGCCATCGCCACCACGTCCAGCTACCAGCACGCTGCCACCACCAGACGCTATCGCCGCAGCTGTGCCATCAAGAGGAAAATCCGAGAGAGAAGGAGATCGCGCCATCATCGCGGACTGCCACCGCATCCTGCTGTTTGCGCCGCCGTCATTCATCCTCCCCGCTGCCAGACGCCGTCACCGTTTGCGAAGAGAGAGAGAGAGAGACGCGCCGCAAGGGAGCTGCCGTCGTGGAGTTAGAGTCGCTGTCACCGATGGTGGAGCCGAAGAAAGAGAGAGCTCGGGGAGCAGAGGAGAGAGAGGGGAGATGAGATCTACTGCCGGTAAAGGTTTTGAGTTTGGTTTTCATTTCTTTTGAGATTCCGGGAACCTTTATCGTCACTGCATGTTGTTACAGCCGCCGTCGCTGAAGTACTGGTCGCCGCTGTCGCTTGGGGTGGCTGCGGGGCTACTGCCAAACCAGTTCAAAGATCGCTGCTATTTCATTTTCTTATTACAGTAAGTGTTTCTATTTCAAAAATCCTTGCGTTAGTATTCAGTTATGTATTTTTGAGTTTTACAGCGTTAATATCTCAGGGTCGAGTTTCTGTTGTGAGTGGTACTTTTGGGGCTGTTACAGTTGCGAAAAATTGTCGGAGTCGATGTCGTTTGATTGCGGGCTGAGGAGAAAAGGAATTCTCTGACGCGTTTGGTTAGTGGTTTCGCTTGTTGAGGTAGGGTTTTTCTAAAAACTTACTTTTGTAATTGGAATTGTTATATGATATTGATATGAGAAGTGCATTTTTGGTGATTATGTAAGTCTTATGAATTGTCTGGTTTGTCTTGGATGAATATGGTTGTCTATTTGATTGAATTATTGACTGTTTTTGTTAAATTAGAGATTTCTGATTGGTTTGATTTGAAATGATTTTAATAGTTGAAAGTCTGAATTTTGTTTTATTGGAAACTGGTTTGATCTTGAACCCGTTGGAAAGGGTTGAGGTTTGGTTTGGTTAGGACCCGAAAAGGGTGGCAAAATCTAATTTTTAGGGGAGGTGCTGTCGAAATTTCTATAAAATTCGAGACTTTGTTTGAATCGTTATTTTGAAAATAAGGAATTATGCTTTGAATTATTGATAAATGAATTATGTTTGAACTTATTTATTAGGAAAAGTTATTATATTTTTTAATGTAATTTATTTAAGAAAAGAATTATGTTTTACAGTCGATTTAAAGATGAAAATACTTATGTTTTGGAATTGGATTAAATAAGCAGAATTGGAGTTTTAGTGAATTTAAAAAGAAACTTGAATTTCAATTGAATAATTTTACTTGACGACGTTTTAGGAAAAGTTTGAAGTATTCTCTAATACTTTGATTTAGCAAAACTAAAATAATTTTCGAGCCTTTGGAAACGTTTCAGATTTAAGAATGAAATTGAAATTGGTTTTCAGTTTAAATGATTTAGTTTTAGTTTAAGTAAGTTAGTTTTGAAATTGATTCGGAATATTTGGATACATGACTTAGTTTTGGTTTAAATTCTATTTTATTTATTCAAATCAAGAAGCTAAGGTTTTAGAGATTTTCAATGAATTTAAGAAAATGAGTTAGGTTATTCTCCCTTAAAGTCTTGAGACTCTGCCGAGGAATTTTATGACCAAATCCAGATTTAAAACGAACGATTTTGAGTCTTTCAGAAGAGATTTTGAATTTTGCATGGTTTTGAAGTTGTTTGGGAGTTTTGGAAAGATGTTATGGAAAGTGACTTTGTTTTGAAAGAAAATTGATTTGAGAAAAAGTGGTTCTTGAATACGTTTGTTATTTGAAAATAAATGGGCCAGAATGATTTTTGAAATAAGATTTTGAGCCCGATTGATTGTGGATATTACTGAGATTGTTGATAAGTTGCTTGCGGCTGGCAAGGACAGTTGGTTAATCCCGCTTGTCGAGGTTACGGCGCCGGTGTAAGGACGGTTGGTTAATCCCGCTTATGTGTAGATGTGAGGTTGGAGGCAGAGTATCCCACTCACATCCTTTTGGATCACAAGAGTGTGCCCGGCACTATATCCGTGAGTAGTGTGCCCAGCACTATATCCGTGGGGGTTCCCATTTATATATTCGTGACCGAAAGGCGACATTCTCATTGGAATGTGTCGGGTTGGCAGTTGAACCGACAATGTGATATCACAGCCAGTAGGACAGACATTCATCATATGCATCTATGTGACATTTTTTGGGTGTACATATTGTAATTGGTTTGCCTATGTAAATAATTATGTTTAACTGCTAATTGCTATACTTGATATAACTGCTTTGATTGTGTTTGAACCTATTTACTTGTGTTTGTGATTGAAAATTGTTTGGATTGTGGTGATTGGATGTTCATTGAGTTGTTTAGGCCTGGGGCCGTGTTTGATTATGTGATGGGCCTGAGACCATGGCTGGTATGTGTTTGAGGTCTAGTTCTATATAAAATATCTGATTGGTTCAGCATAGACTTAATGAACCTATGCTTGGTTAGGATGCTCATTTATACAATTTAGGTAACTTCTTTATGTTTATGGTCTAGTAAGGTATGAAAAATCAAACTGGTTTAGCATAGACTTAATGAACCTATGCTTGGAATAGGTTGGTCATTCATACTATCTAGGAAAACTTTTAAGATTTTACAAGAAAGGAAAAAGGTTTTGGATTTTGAAGAATCAACCAAGTTCTCTTTAAAAAAGATTTTTGGATTTTTTGAACGTGAACCTTTGGTTTATGAAAAGACACACAAGACGAGCAAGGATCACTGTACTTTAAAAACAGTTTTATTTTACGTATCTTATTATAGCAATTTCTATAACCTTATAGTGAGAACCAGCGAGGACGATGTTCTCACTCCCCTACAGGTTTTCCTTTTCAGGATATGGGCAACGAAGTTCTAAAAGAGTTTATTTCATTTTTTGTTTATTCGATGTCTTTGTATTATCTTAGTTATTATTTTTCCTACGCCTTTATCTTTACAAATTTTGTAAGAAGAATATGATTTATGATATGTAAAGTTTGTATATTGATACTATGTGTATATATATGTATTCTTTGTAAGTATGTATATATGTATTTTCAATGAAAAAGTCTTTCTAAAAGTTATGCATATTTTAAGTTTTAAACAGGCTCCTATTTTAATATTAAATATTATTAGAGTCGTCATAAAATCCAATCTATCAGAGTGGTGCAGGCGAAAGTGTGACATTCTGATAGTGAAGATGTTACACATATCTTGTGATAGAGGGTCAACAATTAGTCTCAAAATATACAAGCCACATGATAATCTCTTTTCTTTTTTAAAATAACACTTCAAATCAAATCTTCAATTTTTATAGAAATTTCGATAGCATCTCCTCTAAAATTCAAACTTCTGGCACCCTTCAAGGGTCCCAATCACCAAACCAAACACCTCTCGATCATTCAAATCATTTTCAATATCAAATCAATTCAAAATCAAACCAATTCCAATATTAAATCTTTTTCCAAAACTAACCAACTCCAATAGCAAATCGTTTACAAAATCAAACCACACATCTCTTAACCAATCCATTCAATTCAATTTCACAAACCCACCACCAACCCTCAATACATCAACAATCATCATTATTTTATACTCATCAAAGTCATAATCCAGCACATACAAATTCATTCATCTTTTATACACACATCATATACCATATACACAATCTATCAATAATTTATTCAGTTCATTCCTATCTTAAAGTCTTCTAGCCTAAGTTTTCACGAGACATTAAAATTAACTACGAGAAACCAAAATCATACCTTGGCTGATTCCTCCCTAAATTCAAAACACCTAAAAAATGCACTCTTCCACAAGCTCCAAGCCCCTAATTACCAATTCCACAAGCTTAATCACCCGGATTTTGTTCCAAACCACCCAATTGAACTTCAAATCAACAAGAACACAATCTAATTCACACAATATCACTATAATCATCATAAGGTTCACTAATTGAATAATTCACAAGGGTTCAATAGTTTCTTACCTTACCCACAGATCAGTTAGACAAAACCCCGTGATTACCCGCTGTTAGAGTTCACCTAAACCATCAAATTACACAATCCTCATGGGTGTGTTGAGATAATTAGAAGACACTCGTCACTCTCACAATGAGAGGTAAGTCATGTTCCTATCGTTCTGGTGCCTAATTTCTCATTTTAGTTACCAATTTTTCTTTTCACTGAACTCGTACACCATGAAATTGTTAACTGGAGTTAGGGTTCTTTCATTTCACTGATCGCATAGAATTTGTCACTGTGAGGGTTGTGTTTCAGTTTAAAAAATTTGGAAAAAATAGTAGGTGTATTTGTATGGTTTGTTATTTTTTGATGGTTTATTCATGTCTTCTTAATTTTGAAAAAAATCGGGTGTTGGGTAATGTTATAAACTGATTATTTTATTGATGGTTTATTTATTTTTTGATGATTTATTTATTTGGGCATTGGGTAATGTTAGAAGATATGATTATGTATTTTTTTTTTGTTATTCACAAAAATGGCCACCACGCATATCATGTTAGTGATACACTATAGAGGTAGACTTGAAAGGGAATCAGATGGCAAGTTGTGTTATGTACAAGGTAAAACTACTGAGGTGGAGAGAGTTAACATGTATACCCTGAATGACTTCTTCATTAGTGACCTACCCAAAGACATTGGGTATCCAATTTTCTCCAACTTTTACTGGCGATGGCCTGGAATAGAAATTGATGGTGGTTTGAAACTTCTACGATTTCACATGGATATTGTTAAGATATATGAAGCTGCTGTGGAAAATGAGCATAAGATTGAATTATACACAGAGTACCCCATCAGCAAGTAGATGTTATATATATGAATGAAGGTGGTGTAGGAGCAGCTCGTGAGGTTAATGTTACTCCATCAAAGAAGAGGGTGAAAACTTGTGTTAGAAAAACTCCAACTCCAAAAAATGTAAAAGGTCCTAGGAGAACTCTTCAAATGAGAGGAGTACAAACTGAGGTGCAAAGTGTAGAGGAGACCCATATTACAAATAAGGCCCAATCAAATGCCAGCCCAAATCCATCAGTCTTAGCTATCATATCTGAAACTAACAAGCAAAATTTTGACGACCTTATGAATAGACAACCACCACCAAATATCACCTCCTAACGTCTAGAAACACCTTCTCAACTCCCTGAACCAAATGTGTAGCCTCCTACACAATCTGTATCTGAAGAATCTGCTACACCAAACACACTTTCAGCAACATCTATTCCTTCTGACCATGGCAACTTGGGGGACATATCTGTACAGTTTGACATTGACAACAATGTCCAACCAAAGTCATCAACATACACAGATCCACCTTCTAACTCTGACAATCCACAAGACGAATTGCTCACCCAATAGGTCCCTTTACCACAAAATCAGCTCCTCTCCTAAACCATGCCTGAACCACAGTCAACCCCCCAACCAACACCCCTTCTACCAATCCATCTACCAGTCAATGCTCCAGAAATACAGAATAACAACACAGAGGAGGCTACTGGAGGCAGTAGGAGGAAACAGATAAGGAGATATACTAAGAGAACCCTTCGACTGGACAAATATTTATCTCTAATGCAGATCCGAATCAATCTCCATCAATATTCATTCTGGTAGATGGAGGAGAATACTCAGATGATGAACCTGGTGTTCATTGTTATGAGTCAGAGGACCTCCACAACATTGCAAGTGATAAGCATGACCAAGGGAGATCATTTCCACATAGCAATGCCGATGCACCTGTTAAGGAAGTGAGGCTGGAGCTTGCACTACCTGATGCTTTCATGTTCATGGTTTGTATTGGTACTTTTAGGTAATTTGGATTTGCTACTTTGACATCAAACTCATAGACTTATTTTGAGACTTTTGTTGATAAATACTTAGGTTAGAATTATTTTCAAGTTTATTATAGCGTATGGAATGAACGTCTTTTATTTGGTTTTATTTCCAGGTCACATTTTCGTTATTTAGTGCACAATACCAGATTTCCGACTAGATTTGTCAGTTTACAACATTTATATATCTTGTTTTGTCAAATATGTATTACATCTAATGTCACAGATATCAAATATATCAACAATTATGGACATTAATGTCATAACACAACTTGACTTTTTCACAACAAATGATATTAACAGAATTTTAAAGTTCATCGTCATTGAAACCAAATAACCACAAAAGGCCCCAGAACAACATACACCATACGCACAATTACATATTCATTAATTGGAACAGATTCAAGCTTACACAAATCAACAAACCAAAGAAAATTGTTATAATCCATGACCTAATAGCTCTAATTTCGCCATGGAACTTTTCCATTTTTAACAAGATCTTCAAACTATTCTCTCCAATCTCTTTTCTTTGCCCAGTGACATTGACCTCATGGGTAGCACATTAGCTATCTTGATTTTTTCTAATATGGGCTCTTGTCAATCCCTCCCAACCTCCATTATTGTCATTCAGCCATACAAAATACTTGCAATCCATCATCTGCAGCATGAAACATCAGAATAAGGAATCATTCATTATAAGTTAACATAAACAGAAGTACAAAAACAAAAAGACTTACTTTCTATAGAGGACACCTAACGAACCATCTCTCAGGATTTGTTAAGGTTTCAGATTGTAGCAATATCACATCCTGTCTGCAGAAGCATCTCCCAGACAAAATTTTTTCTTCACCCCTCTTGAACGACGAAGTCCCTTTTTCGCTGAAGTTTTCATTCGAAGAACAATGGTTACCTTTGCTTCTCCCAGACATTCTAGGGTTTCAATTTTAAATTTAGGAAACAATTGAGGATAAATTAGAAAAATGAGTAATATTATAAGAACGCCGCTAGGGAGATAATGAAGAATCTTGACAATATATACAATGGGTTGATTTATTGGCTCACGGTGGATTAAAAAATAAAAAACACCTCCTAAACTTTAATAATAAAAAACTTTTACTCCCATTTTCAAATTTTAACTATTTCCTACCCACTACTAAATCTCCGAAAATATATGACAAAATAACTATCAAATTTCAAATTTCAAATTTTAAATCCCCCAATTTTAAATTTCAAATTTTAACAATGTGACACCCTGCAGCCCCATAACCACACACATGCCTTCCCCACCCATGCTTTCCCCTCACGTGTTCATTGATGGATGTTCAATTCAATAGGCTGGCAGATGAGTATTGTAATTCTTACAAGGAAAGTTAGTTTAAGTATATATAATTAAAAATGTTGGATGTTCATTTCATTAAGTAGTCGGATGGTTATTTTAATTATTAAAAATTATAGAAAAGATTAAGCTTCTTTGGAGTCTAGAGAAAATTTAAAGTTATGGAAATTCTAATAGTGATTTATAAATAATGTATCCACTCGATCAAATTTTTTGAATTTTGTTCTATAATGTAGAAGCTTTTATGCAAAGAAAGTGAAATGTTTAATTACTAATCCTAATTATTACCGTTCTCCATTAACGTGGCTGTGAGGAGTGATCCACGTATAATACGGCCAGTGATGCGTGAGCATCTTTTCTATCTTTTCCTAGTAAATTTGCATCTAACTTGTTGAGTTTAATTAAGAATTAATTATATTTTACCCACTATGGATGCTATTTTGAGTTTTGTGCAATTTTATTCATTTTAGGTAGCATTCGGATGGATTTGATGAAGTTTCTGCAGAGAAAGAGAAGAAACCAAGAAGATGACCAGCGAATACCGACGCGAACGCATGGCTCACGCTAACGCTACTGCACGGAATGGAGGAAATCGCAATGATGCAATCGCGTGCCTGACGCGAACGCGTGGACTGGAATCTGCACAAATAACGCGAACGCGTGACCGACGCATACGCGTGACATGCGCCACGTGCAGAAAACGCAGAAAAATGCTGGGGGCGATTTCTGGGCTGTTTTGACCCAGTTCTTAGCCCAGAAATCACAGATTATAAGCTGCAGAAGGGACAAATCAAGTGGTCCCCACCCATCAGCTGAAGACTTGTTAATTAATTCGAATTTAAATTCAAATCTTATTTTAGGAAAAGATATTATTTTAATTTTAATTTTAGAAATTTGATTTTTAAATTATTAGGATTAGTTATAAAAGGGATCCCAATAGGGTGGTTCCAGGAGAACATTCCACAACATTATTCCATAAAAATTTACATTCCATATTCCATGAGCAACTAATCCTCCATTGTTAAGGTTAGGAGCTCTGTCTATTATATGGATTGATAATATTATTTTTCTATTTTAATTCATGTTTTGATTTATATTTCAATAATTGTTTTCGTTTTTTATTTTATGAATTTGGGTGGAACGGAAGTATGACCCATGTTCTATTTGAGTTCTTATATAACTTGGAAAAGCTCTTTACTTGAACAATAGCTTGAAAACATATTATCCTGAATTTCTAATTGTTTGTATTTAACGGGATACGTGACATATAATCCCTTTATTTTTGGATAATTAGGATTCTTGTGGCATATAAACTAGAATTTGATCATCACCCTCTAATTGGGATTAATTGACCAAGGAATTGGCAGGTGATGAATTTTAGAGGAGACTAGGAAGGTTTAAGGAATTAGGGTCTAGTCACAAATAGTTTGCCATGAATTAAATCTTACATGATTAAAATTAGTTAATAAGAAAAGTCAATCCAGAAAATAGATAACTCTGAAGCCTTAACTGTTTTTTCCATATTTTATTCCCAACTTATTTATCTGTCTATCTTAAATATTTTTGCTATTATTTAATGTCTTTGAACTCTCAACACTATTTTCTATTTGTCTAACTAATCCTATCAAACGCTATTGTTGCTTAATCCATCAATCCCCGTGGGATCGACCCTTACTCACGTAAGGTATTACCCGGTGCACTTGCCAGTAAGTTAGTAAGTGTGGTTATAAATACCGCACCAAGTTTTTGGCGCCGTTGCCGGGAATTGATAGTGATTAACAACTATTCGTTGTTTGATTGCTTAGATTAGATAATTATATATATATATATATATTATTAATTTTTATTTTGCATTTCTTTTTTTACGTTATTTTTTCTTTTTTTCCTTTACGTTAATTTTTTCTTTTTTTTCCTTTATGTTATTTTTTTTTCTTTTTCCTTTTCGTTTACTTTCCCCCCTTCCCTTTATACCGTATCCTTTTTTTTATTTTATTTTACTTTTATTATTTAAAAAAAATAAAAAAATAAAAAAAAATTTAAATAAATAAATAAATAGCACTAGTATTTTTCTTAATTTCTGAAATTAAGTTTGGTGTCCTCTATTTATTTTTATTTTAATTGTTCCTGTTTATTTTTCTGGTTACTTTCGAATTTTTCTGTCTTAATTCTACTTATAATTTTCGAAATTTATTTATTTATTTTATTTAGTACTTTTATTTTATTATTTTACACAGGTTGGTGTTACCCAGTTGATTTTATTTTAATTTTTCTGTTTATTTTTTCTTTTTAATTTTCGAAATTTTTTTATTTAATTTTAGTTATTATTTTCAAAATTTTTTATTTATTTATTTAGTATTTTTATTTTATTATTTTACACAAGTTACCTCACAGGGACTTCTTTGCACTCTGACGTAGAGAGTCCCATTTTTTCTTGTTTTCTGCTTGTGTATGCGTAGGAATAGAGACAAAGAACATCTCTTAGACTTTGATCCTGAACCTGAAAGAAATTTCAGGCGACGTTTACAACAAGCAAGACTTTGCAAGGCTGCAGAATCCACTATGGCAAATAATAATGTTAATGCCAATGTGGTAAATCCGAATGGGGATGATCAACAGAGGAGAGTTCTTGGCTCTTATTCTGCCCCTACTACGGATCTCTATGGAAAAAGCATTGTGGTACCTCCTATAGTTGCAAACAACTTTGAGTTGAAGCCACAATTGGTCACCCTAGTGCAACAAAACTGCCAGTATCACGGACTTCCTCATGAAGATCCAAATCAGTTTATTTCTGATTTTCTACAGATATGTGATACTGTGAAGACAAATGGAGTGAACCCAGAGGTGTACAAACTGATGCTCTTCCCGTTTGCTCTGAGGGATAAAGCAAAGCTATGGCTAGATTCCCAACCAAAGGAGAGTCTGAATACTTAGGAAAAGGTCGTTACTGAATTTCTCACTAAATTTTTCCCACCAAAGAAGCTGACTAAGCTTAGGTTAGAGGTTCAGACTTTTAGACAGAAGGAGAGTGAAACTCTTTATGAAGCTTGGGAGAGATACAAGCTACTGACTAGGCAATGCCCTCCAGACATGTTCTCCAAATGGACCCAACTGGATATCTTTTATGAAGGCTTGGGTGAGATGTCCAAGATGAGCCTAGACACTTCTGCAGGCGGTTCATTGCACAAGAAGAAGACACCAGAGGAGACCATTGAGCTGATTGAATTGGTTGCAAGCAACCAATATTTATACTCATCTAACAGGAATCCTGTGAACTCTGAGACCTCTCAGAAGAGAGGCGTCTTGGAAGTAGAAGCTGTGAATGCTCTTCTTTCTCAGAACAAGCTTATGTCTCAGCAAATAAATCTACTTACTCAACAGATGGGTGGCATGCAAGCCTCAGCTATCAACACCCAAAATCCACCACAGGAAATCTCCTATGACATGGCAGGTAATTTTGTTCAAAATGATAATCATGATTATGCTCAACCTTCTTATGAACAGGTGAATTACATGGGGAGTGGCCCTAGGAATCCCAACAATGATCCATATTCTAAGACATACAACCAGGGATGGAGAAATCACCCAAACTTTGGGTGGAGGGACCAACCTCATAGACTTCAGAACTTCAACAATAGTTCTCAGGGCAGTTTCCAGCAGAACAATGATTTGGAAGCAATATTGACAGGCTTTAGACAGGAAACCAGAGCATCCATCAAGAACCTGGAGATGCAAATGGGTCAATTAGCCACAAAGGTTAATGAAATTAATCAGAGGACCACTAATAGCCTTCCTAGTAACACAATTCCAAATCCAAGAGAGGAATGTAAGGCTATCACCGTAATAAGTGAACAAGTGGCAAGTACGGAAGCACAAGTTATACAGAAAACCAGAGCCTCTATTAGAAACTTAGAGGTGCTAGTGGGCCAACTGAGCAAGCAAATACTTGAGAGGTCTACAAGTACATTTCAAGAGGATACAGTGGTGAACCCAGGAGAAGATTGCAAGGCTATTCAATTGAGAAGTGGTAAAGTAGCTGACTCTGAGACCAAGGCCAATGAAGAGTTAGTAGAAAAAGAAGCTCCAGAGGAGAAGAAGGAAGAAGTAGAACACGCCCCTCCAAAGCGTGCGGACAACCCATTCCCAGACTCTCTTGAAACTTATCCTACATTGCCAAAGGCTCCTGAGTACAAACCAAAAATGCCATATCCTCAGAGACTTCAAAAGGAGACCAAGGACAAGCAGTTTTCAAAGTTTTTGGAAGTCTTCAGAAAGTTGCAAATCAATATTCCTTTTGCTGAGGTTTTGGAATAAATGCCTCTCTATGCCAAGTTCATGAAGGAGTTGTTGTCAAAGAAGAAGCCTTTAAAGGGAAATGAGACAGTGGTCCTGACTAAAGAATGCAGTGCCATCATTCAGAATAACTTACCAAAGAAGATGCCAGATCCAGGGAGCTTTCAAATTCCATGCACCATTGGGAGCACAACCTTTGAGAAAGCGTTATGTGATCTGGGAGCAAGCATCAATTTAATGCCCTTGTCTGTGATGAAGAAGCTGCAGATCCAAGAGGCACAACTCACAAAGATAGCATTACAGATGGCGGACAAATCTATGAAGCCTGCATACGGATTAGTGGAGAATATCTTGGTCAAAGTAGGTAAGTTCTTCCTCCCAGCAGATTTTGTAATTCTTGATACAGGGGAGGATGAGAATGCCTCTATAATTCTAGGAAGACCATTCCTAGCCACTGGAAGAGCTCTAATTGATGTAGAAGTGGGTGAATTAGTGCTTAGAGTGCATAATGAGCAACTGGTCTTTCATGTCTTCAAAGATATACATTCAACAGGTGAAGAAGAGAGGTGCATGCAGGCTGAGCTTGTTGATCCAAACCTTTAAGAACCCCCTGATGATGCACAGCAGAGTCTGCAACTCAAACCTCCTTTGGTGACAATCAATAAAATTTCTCCTGACATCAAACCTAAGTTTGGTGTTGAAAATGCATCATCCACCAAGGAGGAGGTTCCCAAAAAGAAGAAAATACCCAGGGGATGGAGAAACAAAAAGATCCCTACTGAAGGTTTCTCCCCAGGAATGAAGGTGGTGTTGACCAGCAATCCAGCATGGGTTTATACAGTAATCAGAATCCTTTCTCTGGAGCATATTGAGCTACGTTATGGAGACACAGGAAAGAAGTTCAAAGTAAGGGGTGAAGAGCTGAGTCCCTATGATCCTCCTCCTTAGAGGAGCTGACCGTCAAGCTAGTGACGATAAAGAAGCGCTTGTCGGGAGGCAACCCGATAATTTCGTATCCTTAGCTATTTTTCGTAGTAGTAGTTTTCTTAGTTATTTTATTTTATTTTATTTTTATTGAGTTCTTACTAATTTTCTGATCATGCAGCTATGTTCTTCCAGGAACCGAACACCTCAAGCTATATTTCAAAAAAAAAAAATTACGCGACGCGACCGCCCCATTGACGCGTCCGCGCCGCAAGTGATTGGAGAACATAATAACACGAACAGAGAGTCACGCAAGAGCGTGGCTGGAGGCGTGCCCGTGGCACAAATCGCCCCACGCGACC
>NC_029791.2:12969056-12977040 GCF_000816755.2 Arachis ipaensis | reverse complement strand
TAAAGAAGCGCTTGTCGGGAGGCAACCCGATAATTTCGTATCCTTAGCTATTTTTCGTAGTAGTAGTTTTCTTAGTTATTTTATTTTATTTTTATTGAGTTCTTACTAATTTTCTGATCATGCAGCTATGTTATTCCAGGAACCGAACACCTCAAGCTATATTTCAAAAAAAAAAGGGGGCACACAACGCGCAAGCGTCATTGACGCGAACGCGTCAATCATGTGTGCGTAAAAAATAAAAATTGACAGAGAGTTGCGCGGGAGTGGCGCTGGACTCATGCCTTTCGCACAAACTATCCCACGCGAACGCGTACCCCACCCGTTTGCGTCGTTTGTGATTTTTGCCATTTACGTGGGCGCGTCACCGACGCGAACGCGTGACCTGCAAATTCGACGTAAAAGAGCGTTTGGGCAGAGAGTTGTGCCGGCTTGGGGCAAAAAGTGTGCTAAAAGCACAAATTTGGTCACGCGGACGCGTGACTGACGCGTTCGCGTCAGTTGCACATATGGCCATCCACGCAAGCGCGTGCACGACGCGAACGCGTCATATGAAAATTTGGCTCCTAAGCCATGCGAACAGAAAGTCACGCGGGCGCGCGGCTGGCTTCGCGCGAATCGCACAAAATCCAAGGCACGCGGACGCGTGCCTGACGCTAACGCGTCATTATGAAGAATGCGCGACGTACGCGATCGCGTGCCGTACGCGAACGCGTCGTTTTCACTGCCCAGTTTTCTTTCTCTCTCTCTCTCCCAATCTCTATTCTCTCTTATTCTTTTATCCTCTTCTTTTTCTTTCTTCATAATAATTTATCTCTTTCTATTTTCAGTTCTTCTTTGCTTGAGGAAAAGTAAACCTTTAAGTTTGGTGTTGACGCTTCGCTTAGAAGTTTTCTGTTTATTCCTATGGCACCAAAAGGGAGGCGAATCATCTTCACAGAGGAGCACAACCAGAAGAACAAAACGACTGCTAAGATAACTAAGGTGGTTGAGTTCCTTTCATTCTATATTCCTTCTCACTTTTACTATGTTATGTTCTGATTTTCTACTATTTTGCTTTGTCTGCTGCATGATCCTTTATTAGTTAGAATCCTAGGACTAGTTTAGTTTTTCCTATTGCTTTAATTCTGAAAAGATGTCTCATGTATTACTCACTGAGCTTAAATCCAAATTAAAAAAAAATACAGGAGTGATATATTGCATGAGAATTTGAGTTTAATTTTTAGAGTAGTCTCATTTACTTAGATGTGGTGGTATTTTCTGTGATTCTGAATGAATGCTTGAACAGTGCATATTTTTTATAGTAAAGTTTATGAATGTTAAAATTGTTGGCTCTTGAAAGAATGATGAAAAAGAGAAATGTTATTGATAATCTGAAAAATCATAAAATTGATTCTTGAAGCAAGAAAAAGCAGTGAAAAACATAAAGCTTGCGAAAAAAAATGGCGAAAAAAAGAAAAAAAAAAGCAAGCAGAAAAAGCCAATAACCCTTTTAACTAAAAGGCAAGGGTAAAAAGGATCCAAGGCTTTGAGCATTAATGGATAGGAGGGCCCAAAGGAATAAAATCCTGGCCTAAGCAGCTAAATCAAGCTGTTCCTAACCATGTGCTTGTGGCGTGAAGGTGTCAAGTGAAAAGCTTGAGACTGAGCGGTTAAAGTCGTGATCCAAAGCAAAAAGAGTGTGCTTAAGAACTCTAGGCACCTCTAACTGGGGACTCCAACAAAGCTGAGTCACAATCTGAAAAGGTTCACCCAGTTATGTGTCTGTGGCATTTATGTATCCGGTGGTAATACTGAAAAACAAAATGCTTAGAGTCATGGCCAAGACTCATAAAGTAGCTGTGTTCAAGAATCAATATACTGAACTAGGAGAATCAATAACACTATCTGGATTCTGAGTTCCTATGGATGCCAATCATTCTGAACTTCAAAGGATAAAGTGAGATGCCAAAACTATTCAGGATTGCAGTTGTAAACCCCACTATAAGAAGAGACATGAGCTTAATCGAACTCTCATTCTCATGCAAATTCACATCCTAAGCTTATATTAGTTTTTGGTTGCTTGAGGACAAGCAACAGTTTAAGTTTGGTGTTGTGATGCGTGAGCATCTTTCCTATCTTTTCCTAGTGAATTTGCATCTAACTTGTTGAGTTTAATTAAGAATTAATTATATTTTACCCACTATGGATGCTATTTTGAGTTTTGTGCAATTTTATTTATTTTAGGTAGCATTCGGATGGATTTGATGAAGTTTTTGCACAGAAAGAGAAGAAACCAAGGAGATGACCAGCGAATACCGACGGGGACGCATGGCTCACACGACCGCGCGGAATGGAGGAAATCGCAATGACGCGATCGCGTGCCTGACGCGAACGCGTGGACTGGAATCTGCACAAATGACGCGAACGCGTGACCGACGCGTACGCGTGACATGCGCCATGTGCAGAAAACGCAGAAAAACGCTGGGGGCGATTTCTGGGCTATTTTGACCTAGTTCTTAGCCCAGAAATCACAGATTAGAAGCTGCAGAAGGGACAAATCAAGTGGTCCCCACCCATCAGCTGAAGACTTGTTAATTAATTCGAATTTAAATTCAAATCTTATTTTAGGAAAAGATATTATTTTAATTTTAATTTTATAAATTTGATTTTTAAATTATTAGGATTAGTTATAAAAGGGATCCCAATAGGGTGGTTCCAGAAAAACATTCCACAATATTATTCCATAAAAATTTACATTCCATATTCCACGAGCAACTAATCCTCCATTGTTAAGGTTAGGAGCTCTGTCTATTGTATGACCAGCGAATACCGACGCGGACGCATGGCTCACGCGACCGCGCGGAATGGAGGAAATCGCAATGATGCGATTGCGTGCCTGACGCGAACGCGTGGAGTGGAATCTGCACAAATGACGCGAACGCGTGACCGACGCATACGCGTGACATGCGCCACGTGCAGAAAACGCAGAAAAACGCTGGGGGCGATTTCTGGGCTGTTTTGACCCAGTTCTTAGCCCAAAAATCACAGATTAGAAGCTGCAGAAGGGACAAATCAAGTGGTCCCCACCCATCAGCTGAAGACTTGTTAATTAATTCGAATTTAAATTCAAATCTTATTTTAGGAAAAGATATTATTTTAATTTTAATTTTAGAAATTTAATTTTTAAATTATTAGGATTAGTTATAAAAGGGATCCCAATAGGGTGGTTCCAGGAGAACATTCCACAACATTATTCCATAAAAATTTACATTCCATATTCCATGAGCAACTAATCCTCCATTGTTAAAGTTAGGAGCTCTGTCTATTATATGGATTGATAATATTATTTTTCTATTTTAATTCATGTTTTGATTTATATTTCAATAATTATTTTCATTCTTTATTTTATGAATTTGGGTGGAACGGAAGTATGACCCATGTTCTATTTGAGTTCTTGTATAACTTGGAAAAGCTTTTTACTTGAACAATAGCTTGAAAATATATTATCCTGAATTTCTAATTGTTTGTATTTAACGGGTGTTCATACCCTGGGTCGAACTGTCCAACCCGGGATGATTGGTGGAAAAACGACTGACCTCTTCAGGTCCGACTATCCAACCTCTTCTTAAAGAGATCGGCCAAATCGACAGGAGAGTCCAGTAAAGGGACCAAATGGAGGAACACGACCCAAATCCAAAGGCAGTTCAAGCCTACAGAGATAAAGGCGGTTCCCTTAAAGATAAGCTGACTTCACTCAAGATAAAGATAAGATAAGATAGATAACTAACTTATCTTATCAGAAAGGTCAGCCCACACTACTATAAATACACTGGAGCACCCAGGTATAACTCATATTCTGATTCTACATAACACCTGTTTAATACCGATGCTAACTTAAGCATCAGAGTCTCTTGCAGGTACCCCCCACCCTTCGGTGACAGAAGATCAGCAGCACGTCCAAGTCCAAACAAGTCGGACGTACCAGTTCCGGCCTCCATTCACCAGCCGGACACATCGTTTCCGACCATCACTGAGGATCTCGTCCGAGATCGACCTACAGTTTCAGGTAACCCTCAGAACATTGGCGCCGTTTCCGGGGAACCTGAAAGTCATCCCAAAACCATGCCGTTCGCTGCAAAGCTTTTCCAACAACTTTCACGAAAACGGCGATCAGATGGTTCGACAACTTACCTCCAAAGTCCATCTCAAACTTCGACGACCTGGCCAAAAAGTTCCTGGCCAGATTCTCCATCCAGAAAGATAAGGCCAAGCACGCACCCAGCTTACTAGGGATCAAGCAAGGAGATCGGGAGAGCCTCCGCAACTACATGGAAAGATTCAACAAAACATGCATGGACATACAAAGTTTACCAACAGAGGCCACCATCATGGGGCTTATCAATGGCTTACAAGAGGGACCTTTCAGCTAATCTATATCAAAAAAGTATCCTACCTCCTTAGACGAAGTCCAGGAGTGAGCAGAAAAATACATCAACATGGAAGAGAACGCTCGGCTGGGAGAAATCTCAAAATCTGGGGCCTCCTACCGAGACAAAGACAAGGACTCCAAAAGGAAAGAAGATCGACAGGGTGAGAAAATCAAAAAATACCACAACTACACTCCTCTCAAAGCATCCCTGGTCGACGTGTACAAAGAAGTCTGCCATATAGAAAAAATCCCACCAACGCGGCCACTCAAAGGCAAAAGGGGAGGAGGAAACCGGAAGGAATATTGTGAATACCATCAAATTCGAGGGCATTCTACCAACGAGTGCTTCGACTTGAAAAATATCATAGAAAAATTGGTAAGAGAAGGAAAATTAGATCGATTTCTGGCCACCCGGGATGATGACCAAAGAAAAAGACGGAGAGACGAAGATGATGGACGAGCTGAACGGTCACCTCGGACACCAGAAAGACACGTCCACATGATCCACGGTGGATTCGCAGGAGGTGGGATCTCCAAATCATCCCGAAAGAGATATCTCAAAAAAGTATATCATGTTGAGGGAAAGGAGGAAGCACCCGACATCCCGGCGATAACATTTACTAAAGAGGACGCATCCGGTATCATCTCGGGACACGACGATCCCATGGTCATCACTATTATACTGGCAAACGCCAATCTACACCGCACACTAGTAGACCAAGGGAGTTCTGCCGACATCTTATTCAAAACAGCCTTCGACAAGCTTGGTTTAGACGAAAAGGAACTTAGAGCATACCTGAACAATCTTTTTGGACTAGGAGACACTCCGATACAACCGCTGGGATACGTATCGCTACATACTACTTTTGGAAAAGGGAACCAATCTAGGACCCTCAAAATAGACTACATTGTGGTCGACGTAAGTTCAGCCTACAATGCTCTCATAGGTCGGACAACACTCAATCAACTCGGCGCAATAGTCTCAACTCCGCATCTATGCATGAAATTCCCAACTGCAGAGGGGATAGCCACGATAAAAGCAGATCAAAAGATGGCACGTCGCTGTTATAACGAGAGCTTAAACCTCAAAGGCAGAGGAGAAGAATTTCATACAATTGAGCTTGGCGGAGCTCAGCGTCGAGAAGAACTCCGTCCGCACCCAGAAGGTGAGGTAGAGAAGGTTCAGATTGGAGACACCTCGGACAAAACAACTAATATCGGCACGGTCCTAAAAGGAGACTCAAAAGATTTACTGATACAATTCTTACGAGATAATGTCGACCTCTTCGCATGGAAAGCCGCAGACATGCCAGGCATAGACCCCAAGCTAATGTGCCACAAGTTGGCGGTCTATCCAGGATCTCGGCCGGTGCAGCAGAAGCGAAGAAAACTCGGACCAGAACGATCCCAAGCTGTGGAAGAACAAGTACAAACGTTACTGGAGGTAGGATTCATAAGAGAAGTCAAGTACCCACTATGGATAGCCAACGTCGTCTTGGTGAAAAAATCAAACGGGAAGTGGCGCATGTGTACCGATTACACCGATCTCAACAAAGCCTGCCGAAAAGATCCATACCCACTCCCAAGTATTGACGCTCTGGTAGATGCTTCCTCCGGATATAGATACCTCTCGTTTATGGACGCCTATTCGGGATACAACCAAATCCCCATGTATCCACCAGATCAAGAAAAGACCTCGTTCTTAACACCAAAGGCGAACTACTGCTACATCGTGATGCCTTTCGGTCTCAAGAACGCGGGAGCTACTTATCAAAGGCTAATGAATAAAGTCTTCTCCGATCATATCGGAAAAATCATGGAAGTCTATGTGGACGACATGTTGATAAAAACACAAAGCGAAGATACATTATTGTCCGACCTAGCTCAAGAGTTTGACACTATAAGGAAGCATAACATGCGACTCAACCCCGCAAAATGCACCTTCGCAGTTGAAGCAGGAAAATTCTTGGGTTTCATGCTCACACAAAGGGGAATTGAAGCAAATCCAGACAAATGTCAAGCTATACTCAACATGAAGAGCCCAACCTGTGTCAAAGAAGTACAACAACTCAACGGGAGATTGGCCGCCCTATCCCGATTCTTAGCAGGAGCTGCGATAAGATCTCTCCCCTTCTATGCTACTTTAAGAAAGGGAAAACAGTTCGAATGGACGACAGAATTTGAACAAGCTTTCCGAGACTTCAAGGAGTTCTTAGGACGGCCACCTATCCTATCTTGACCACGAGAAGGAGAACCACTAAAATTATATCTCGCAGTAGGAAGCCGGACGATAGCCTCAGCACTAGTCAGAGAAGACGAAAACGGGCAACAACCCGTCTACTTCATTAGCAAAGCACTACAGGGATCCGAGCTGAACTACTAGAAAATAGAAAAATTTGCCTATACCCTCATCCTAACATCTCGACGACTCCGCCCGTACTTCCAGGCTCACACCATTAAGGTTAGAACTAACCAGCCCATAAAAGGAATATTGCAGAAAACAGATTTAGCAAGCAGAATTCTACAATGGGCAGTCGAGTTGTCAGAATTCGACCTCCAATATGAAGCTCGGACGGCCATCAAATCATAGTATCTGGCCGACTTCATCGCAGAATTCACAGATACCCTGGAAACTCCCACAGAATGGAATCTCTACGTGGACGGTTCCTCAAATAAAACTGGAAGCGGCGCATGCGTGATAATAGAAAGCAACCAAGGAACCCAAGTTGAGCTCTCCCTCAAGTTCGGGTTCCCGGCCTCCAATAACCAAGCGGAATATGAAGCATTATTAGCTGGTTTGAAGCTGGCTAAAGAGGTCGGAGCTCAAAAACTCAATATTTACAGCGATTCACAAGTGGTCACATCACAAATAACAGGGAGCTACCAAGCCAAAGACCCCACCATGAAAAAATATTTGGATAAAACCAAAGAATTACTCGGACAAGTCGGGGAATATAAGATCTGCCACATACCCCGCGAACAAAATGCCCGAGCTGATGCACTCTCAAAACTAGCCAGCACCAAACCAGGGGGCAACAATAGAAGCCTCATCCAGGAAATGTTGCAAAACCCGTCAATCTCGGAAGAGGAAAAAGTCCTGGCCATAACAAGTCAGAACCAAGGATGGATGACCCCCATAATCAACTACCTCAAAGAAGGAACACTCCCCACAGAAGAAAAGGAGGCAAAGAAGTTAAAAAGGGAGGCACAGTACTACACCATCATAAACAACATCCTATACAAAAGAAGAATCTCAATATCTTTACTAAAATGCGTGCCGACCTCCAACACAAGGGAAGTACTAGAAGAAATACACGGCGGCATTTGTGGCAATCATCTCGGAGCACGAGCTCTCGCTAAAAAAGTACTCCGGGCAGGATTTTATTGGCCAACTCTACACAAAGAAGCCACAGAATTTGTAAAGATATGTCCACCATGTCAAAAACATGCCAACTTCCACATCGCCCCGCCAGAAGAGCTCATCAGCGTGACTTCGCCTTGGCCGTTTGCAAAATGGGGACTCGATCTTCTCGGCCCCTTCCCACAGGGATCAGGACAAGTTAAATTCCTCATAGT
>NC_029791.2:12931667-12969034 GCF_000816755.2 Arachis ipaensis | reverse complement strand
AGGAAGGGTCGCCCAGAATAGTTCACTACAATGAGGAAGCAAACTTCCAACTTCAGAGAGAAGAGCTCGACTTGTTACCCGAAATCCAAGAAAAAGCTCGGATCAGGGAAGAAGCTCTAAAATGCCGAATGGCTTCTAGATATAATCAAAAGGTAGTGCCGAGAAGTTTCATCCTAATCCGAAATGATATCGGAACAACTCGACCAGGAGAGGAAAACCTGGCAGCAAACTGGAAAGGACCCTACCGAGTTGTAGAAGTACTTGGAAAGGGCTACTACAGACTGTCTGAACTCGATGGACGAGAGCTTCCCAGGTCATGGCATGCCCGCAACCTCAGAAGGTACTACAGTTAGAAAAGATAAAAGATCTCATCATTGGAGGCACTCTTTTTCCTGAAAAGGTTTTTTAACGAGGCACCAAGTTGAGACTCAGACAATCCCATATGTATATATTTGCACTTTTCCTTTAAATAAAATATATTTTAGATACTCTACAAAGATTTCAAGATGCATTAATCTGAAGCATTCATCGTCCGATTATAAAGCAACAGATCGGCAGAAAGTGAAAAACAATTTCACTGCACGATCACGATAAAGACAACCGTCCGATAAAGGTGAAAACGCGATTCACCCAAAGGACGATCTAGAGATGACAACCACTTTCTACAAATCGGCAAAGATGAACACAGAATAATGTAAGAAGTTATCGAAAGTAATCTAAAAAAGAACCTGACGAGGTCTTACGGATTGCTAAAATAATAACTTAAAGACTGGCCGACGTTGAGAAGTCGGACCAAGTCAACCCAAGTTATAAGTAAACCCTGGAAAGAGGTCTGGCCAACCCTATTAAAGAGGATTACTTTAACTTAGAAGGGCTCGACATGACAAAGTCAGCCCAAAATGGAAAGTTATCAAAGTAGTCCCTGAAAGAGATCTGACAAAGGTCCAAGAAAGAGGATTACAAAAATAACTTAAAGGAGACCGATATAATGAAGTCGGACTCCTACTACTAAAAAGTTATAAAAGTAATCGCTGAAAGAGATCTGACAAAGATCCAAGAAAGAGGATTACAAAAAATAACTTAAAGGAGACCGATACAACCAAGTCAGACTCCTACTACTGAAAGAGACCTAACAAAAGTCCAAGAAAGAGGATTACGAAAATAACCTGGAAAAGGTCGACCTAACGAAGTCGATCTCCTACAAACGAGAAGATCGTAAAAAATAATCCCCGAAAGAGACCTGACAAAGGTCCAAGAGTTTAGCAGGGGACCAACGCAAAAAAATCGGTTACAGAGCGCTAAAGAACACACACAAAGCAAGAAAACCAAACAAGTCGGACCCACCCCTACAACTACGGAGATTCAAGCTACAAAACAAAAAAGGAGGTCGGGCTGTAAGATGTCAGCATTGGCAGAAGGAAGCCTAGCCAAAAAAACCTGTTCTTTACAGAGTCATAAGGCCTCGAAAGGCCACCAACACTTACTATCCAAAAGACGGCAAGCTAATTGTTTGTTTTTCAAAAATAAAAAGTTGCTAGAAAAGCAACTAAGAAATGTCATCAATCAAATAAAAAGTTTCCAAACGCCCACAAGCCGGGCCAACTACTTTAAAGAAAAAGATCAACAAGCATCAGAAACCTTCTCGGCAGCATCAGGAGCCTTCTTGACAGCATCAGAACAAGGAGAGGGGAGGCGAGTCTGAATCGGCACCGCATCTACAGTACCATCCTCCCGGTTCAGGATCTGGCAATCCAACTCGGGCCCAACTGGAGGAGCGGAAGAAGTCGGCACCTTGGTAGAAAACACAGGGGGAGGAACCACCTCATCGTCATCACCCTCATCATCAGGGACAATCTTGCCATCCCTGACAACATTATCCAAGCTAAAGAGGATAAGATCGGCCTCGGGAGCAATGATTCAAACTTGTTCTCTTAAGTTCTCATAAGCAGCAGTCACGCTGCCAACGAGATGACCTTGGAGCTCAGCATAGTCTTCCTGGGCATTGTCAAGCTCCTCTCTCAGGCGCCTCCCCTCCCTATAGGATGTAACATAGCTATCCTTATGCATCAAGGCTGCGTCTTCAGCCAACCTCAAAGAAGCAGCCAGCGCTTCAGAACTTGCCTTCTCGTTCTCCAAGTCTTTTTCCAGCTTAGCCACTTTCACCTCAAGATCCTCCTTCAGTCCCTTCATCCGGTCGAATTCTTGTTTCGCCTCTTCCATAAATGCCTTAGTAGCATGGAGAGGGAGATTCTGAGCAGTCCGATATATGGCAGCCGACATGTACGCCATCTTAACATGATTTCGAGCCATAAAATCTAAGTGATGAAGGATGGACACATCGTCCATGGAAAGAGCACCGTAAGGGCCGATTTGTTGATCCACGAATTCAATAGCATTAAAATCAGGAGCATCGAGGTCAAAAGGCTCAGCAGTCTTTTGTTTTTTATTGGGAGGAGCAACAGAAGGGGCATCAGAGGTGACGTGAGGATCTGCCAAACGAACTCGGGGAGTAGGGATCACCTTCTTCACCCCGGCAGAACTCTGCACCGATGGCTTCCCGCGCACTTGGGAAGATCCCTCCCCAGCCGCTTGGGCAGCAGCAGTCGCCCTCTGCGCCCTCTTATAAGCTTTCATGGATTCATTATTCTTCATTGCCTCTGCAAACAAAACAGAAAACTCAGCTATAAGTCGGACAAGTCAGAAAAGACAGCTACAAGCAACATAAACAAAATCATAAAAGAAACACAAGATACCCAGTTCAGATTGAAAAAGAGAAGGATTGGTTAGGAATTTCTTTGTGTCAAGATGGGGAGGTTGACCCCAGCGTTCTTCCAAGATAGTCACAAAGGCCCGCTCAGCCTCATCCAACATCTCCCACGAATACCGGGAGACCCTCACGTCTTTTTGCCATTCCAAGGGAAAGGCAGGTTCGTCATTTTCATCCAGAAAAAAGGGCCGAGCTCTTTCAACAGCTCGGACCTTGAAAAAGTAGTTCTTAAAGTCACGGAACGACTCGTCAAACATGGAAAAAACTTTCTTTACTTGGGTAGAACGAAAGGAGACCCAAGCTGACTTCTTTTTTACCACACCGGGCTTAGTCAAAACAAACAAATAGAAAAAGAGAGATGGGGAAGGAGGAATACCAAAACCGTCGCACAGCAACTGGAAAATTTTTATAAAACCCCAGGAGTTGGGGTGAAGTTGAGAAGGGGCAACATTACAAGACCATAACAAGTCGGTTTCAAATTGAGTAAAAGGAAGAGTAATACCCAGTTGACCAAAGAAAAAAGTGTAAAAATAAAAGAAGGGGCGATTGTACCACACTTCTACAGTTTACCAGCAAAAAGCACTACTTCTACAGTATATCAGAAATGTCAAAAAAAACAAGTAGTAAAGGCGCAAACTTTCTTTTGAAATCAAGCAAAAAATCATCAGCCAAGGCACAAACAGAAACGGTGGCAACATGCAAAAGAAAAAGATTCAAGCAACAAGAAAAAGATTCGCACCAAAAAACAAAGAAATTCCAGAGCATGCAACAAGTCAAGCATGATAAAAAATGGAAAGACCCAAACTTTCTCCAAAAAGAAGATCAAAAGGAAAACCCCATCGCAAAGACAAAAACAAACGAGGAAAATACGAAATGGGACTAACCTGAAGACGGAAGAAGCTGCGAGGAAGAGTGGAAGCGCAGAGACAAAGGCTGCCCAGAAAAAACGCCAAGCGACGAAAGCAAAAGCGCAAAACAGAAAGCGAGAGAGTGAAAGAAGAAATGTGAAGAAGTTACGAAAAGGGCGAAGGAGAGAAACCGTTTTCTTGAGTGCGAAATTCAAAAAATAGAGAAGTTAGGGGAAACGGGGCAATTAAATGCCAATTAAATGCGGATATTAAAACCGCTTGCATTCCCAAAACAGCGCCGATAAAAAGCGCGCGCTTTTAGAGGAAAAACGTTCTACATTTAAAAGCTTCTACAAAGGAATCGACAAAATGCTTGAGTTCGGCTTCATTAGAGAAGGACCGAAGTCAAGAACTCGACCTCAAAAAGAAGACCGAGCTCAAAGCAGGGGCACTGTTCATACCCTGGGTCGAACTGTCCAACCCAGGATGATTGTTGGCAAAACGACTGACCTCTTCAGGTCCGACTATCCAACCTCTTCTTAAAGAGATCGGCCAAATCGACAGGAGAGCCAGTAAATGGCCCAAATGGAGGAACACGACCCAAATCCAAAGGCAGTTCAAGCCTACAGAGATAAAGGCGGTTCCCTTAAAGATAAGCTGACTTCACTCAAGATAAAGATAAGATAAGATAAGATAACTAACTTATCTTATCAGAAAGGTCAGCCTACACTACTATAAATACACTGGAGCACCCAGGTATAACTCATATTCTGATTCTACATAACACCTGTTTAATACCCATGCTAACTTAAGCATCGGAGTCTCTTGCAGGTACCCCCCACCCTTCGGTGACAGAGGATCAGCAGCACGTCCAAGTCCAAACAAGTCAGACGTACCAGCTCCGGCCTCCATTCACCAGCTGGACACATCGGTTCCGACCATCACTGAGGATCTCATCCGAGATCGACCTACAGTTTCAGGTAACCCTCGGAACAACGGGATACGTGACATATAATCCCTTTATTTTTGGATAATTAGGATTCTTGTGGCATATAAACTAGAATTTGATCATCACCCTCTAATTGGAATTAATTGACCAAGGAATTGGCAGTTGATGCATTTTAGAGGAGACTAGGAAGGTCTAAGGAATTAGGGTCTAGTCACAAATAGTTTGCCATGAATTAAATCTTACATGATTAAAATTAGTTAAAAAGAAAAGTCAATCCAGAAAATAGATAACTCTGAAGCCTTAACTGTTTTCTCCATATTTTATTCCCAACTTATTTATCTGTCTATCTTAAATATTTTTGCTATTATTTAATGTCTTTGAACTCTCAACACTATTTTCTATTTGTCTAACTAATCCTATCAAACGCTATTGTTGCTTAATCCATCAATCCTCGTGGGATCGACCCTTACTCACGTAAGGTATTACTTGGTATGACCCGGTGCACTTGCCGGTTAGTAAGTGTGGTTGTAAATACCGCACCAGTCAGCCGCTTCTATCCCTTGTTTGTGGCGGATGAAAACGGAGTGACAGTGAAACACACCGGCTGCCGGAGGGGCCGTACAACCAACGCGTTGAGATGCTTCTAGTGAGTGACGCAAAGTGCGCGACGGTGCTGTTCGTACGTTGGTGGGTCAGAGGGCGGCATTCTGGCGACGGCGTGGTCCGATGCTCTGGCGGCGGTGGCGGCTGACGTTGCTGTCGGAGCTTTCATCGGTGAGAAGGGAAGAGAGTGGATGAGAAGGAATTCACAACACATGGGAAAGAGGGAGGCCATTTTTGCGGTGTACGTAATTGCAAATCCTTATTTGCTTTGAATTTCAAATTGAAAATTATTAATAATTATTTAACTTAATTATCATTTGATATTAATTTTAATTTTAGCTCTATTGTACACATTGTACACTATATTCATTGGTTTTTGTTCATACCCTGGGTCGAGCTGTCCAACCCGGGATGTTTAGCGACAAGACGATCGACCTCTTCAGGTCAAACCGTCTGACATCTTTTCAAAGAGTTCGGCCAAAATCGCCAGGAAAAGCCCAATAAAGGCCCAACAAAGGAACACGACCCAAATCCTAAGGCAGTTCAAGCCTATAGAGATAAGGGCGATTTCCTTGAAGATAAGATAACCTCATTCAAAGATAAGATAAGATAAGATAACTAACTTATCTTATCTAAGAAGGTCACTCCACACTACTATAAATACACTGGATCACCCAGGTATAACTCATACTCTGATTCTACTAAAAACCTGCTTAATACCCTTGCTAACTTAAGCATCGAAGTCCCTTGCAGGTACCACCACCCTCCGATGACAAAGGATCAGCAGCATAGCCAGTCCAACAAGTCGGACACGGCCGCTCCGGCCACCATCCACCAGCCGGACACGTCAGCTCCGACCAGCACAGAAGATCTCATCCGAGATTGATCTACAGTTTCAGGTAACCCTCAGAACATTGGCGTTGTTGCCGGGGATCCTGGAAGTCATCCCACCACCATGGTAGACGACCATGACAACGACCACGACCCAGATCTAGAAGATAGAATGCCGCACAAAAATGCGGACACTATACCCAAAGATATCCCGCAACCTAACAGAGATAAGAGTTCACCAAACCCGGGAGCCCTGGAGGGGCTTCAAGACCGTTTAAAACAACTTGAAAAAGAAGCCCAACATCAACGAAAAGCTGGGAAAGACCTACAAAGGGAAATAAGGCGACGCCGGGAATTGGAGGACAAACTTCTAAAACTCGAAGCCGATCTTAAGGCCAAAGCTACTCGATCCACTCATGAGGATAGCTCCCGCAAGGACCAAGATCTATTCACCAAGGAGATCATGAAGACCAAAATTCCAAAAGACTTTAAACTCCCAGATATGACTTTATACGATGGCACGGCAGATCCCAGCCATCACCTCAGTAATTTCAAGAGTTGAATGTACCTTACCGATGCCTCAGACGCAGTCCGCTGTAAAGCCTTCCCGACTACCTTAACAAAAACGGCGATTAAGTGGTTCGACAATCTACTCCCTAGGTCCATCTCAAGCTTCGACGACCTAGCCAAGAAGTTTCTAGCCAGATTCTCTATCCAGAAAGACAAAACCAAACACGCCCCAAGCCTACTAGGGATCAAACAAGGAGATCAGGAGAGTCTCCGCAGCTACATGGAAAGATTCAACAAAACATGTCTGGACATACAAAGTCTACCATCAGAGGCCGCCATTATGGGTCTCATCAATGGCTTGCGAGAGGGACCTTTTAGCCACTCTATATCGAAAAAACATCCCACATCTCTGAACGAAGTTCAAGAACGAGCGGAGAAGTACATCAACATGGAGGAAAACTCTCGACTAGGAGAGATCTCAAAATCCGAATTCTCCAACTCCTCCCGAAATAAGGACAAAGAATTCAAGAAAAAAAAGAATCAACATGGGGAAAAGATCAAAAAATACCACAATTATACCCCCTCTTTGGGTGTCTCTTGTGGATGTCTACAGAGAAGTATGCCATACTGAAAAGATACCTCCAGCTCGACCACTCAAAAGCAAAAAAGGAGGAGGAAACCGGGCTGAATATTGTGAATATCATCGAATCTATAGACATTCCACCAACGAATATTTCGACCTAAAAAATATCATAAAAAACTGGTAAGAGAAGGAAAGTTAGATCGGTATTTAGCCAGCCGAGCAGACGATCCAAGAAAAAGAAGAAGGGACGAAGATGTCGGACGGGCTGAACGACCACCTCGTTCTCCCGAGAAACATGTTCACATGATACACGGAGGATTCGCGGGAGGAGGTATCTCCAAATCATCTCGCAAAAGACATCTAAAAGATGTATTTCATGTCGAGGGAAAAGAGGAAGCACCCGACATCCCCACAATCACTTTTACCAAAGAGGATGCAGTCGGCATTATCTCGGGAGATGACGATCCCATGGTCATCACTATCATATTGGCCAACGCAAATCTCCACCGCACACTGGTAGACCAAGGAAGCTCGGCCAACATCTTGTTCAAAATTGCATTCGACAAACTCGGCCTGGAAGAAAAAGAGATCAGAGCATATCCAAACAGCCTGTTCGGGCTGGGAGATACTCCAATCCAACCACTTGGGTACATCTCATTATACACGACCATTGGAAAAGGATATCGGTCAAGGACACTCAATATAGACTACATCGTGGTCGACGTGAGTTCAGCCTACAATGCCCTAATAGGTCGGACAACGTTAAATCAGCTCGGCGCAGTAGTCTCAACTCCACACCTGTGCATGAAATTTCCAACCACAGAAGGAATAGCTACAATAAAAGCAGATCAGAAGATGGCACGCCGCTGTTATAATGAAAGTCTAAACCTCAGGGGCAGAGGAGAAGAATTTCACACCATCGAACTTGGTGGAATTCAAGGAAGGGAAGAACTCCGTCTACAACCTGAAGGCAAAGTAGAAAAGTCTAAATCGGAGATGTCCCAGACAAAACAACCAACATTGGAACAATCCTAAAAGGAGTGATGCGTGGCAGAAGTTAACCAATTAATAGATTTCAATTAAGAGAACAGCGTTGCACGTATAGCTCTTAACCGGCTAAGATCTGTCTCACCAATTTAAAAAGGGTTGTCACAAATTTTAGAAATAAAGATACTGGGAGTATGAGTCCCAGGTCGTCTCCCAACGAGTTGCAGGGAAGAGTGCTATTTTATTAACTGGGGGTTCTCAGAAAAATTAACTAGGGATTTTCAGAAAAATTGAGTTTTGATAACGAGTAATTGAAATGATTAAAAATTAAAGCAATAAAAATAAACTAAGAATATTTATTAATACGCTGAATAAAAGGCCTTGACTGGGGGAATAATTAAATGGAATTTCTATCCTTGTTGGAATCTATCACTCGGTTACCCCTTACTAAATAAGGAAAAGTATGGTGATTAAACTAACTCGCACCCTCAATTCCTAGTCCTCTCCCTTAGGGAGGTCTAGTGTTAGTAGGTATAGAATTAGCTAACAACGTCCAATTCAACCAAGCACTTGAGCATTTCAACTCAAGTATCTCCTCTTAACCAACCCCCATGTCAAGTAGAAATTCTACTCCATTGACATGAAATTAATAATCATAAAAATATGAGAAGGCATAATTAAATAAAATAAAATAGAGAATTAAAATTAATTAAATAAAAATAACTTCATATATTAATAGATTCAAAATGCAATATAATTATCTGAACAGAGTCAATGAGTAATTAATTAAAAATAAGGGAGTAAAGAAACAAACTAAAATAATATCTTCAACGGAGGTAATGGCTCTTCAACATCCACAATCAAAAGCAAAAGCATAAACTATCGATGTAACACTAATCTAAATTCAGATATAAAACTAAGAGTAATCCTAATGTGATGAATCTGAATGTGTGTGGATGTGTCCTTGAGTTTCTGCATGTTTCCTAGGTTTAGTCTGTGTTTCTGGGCCGAAAACTAGGTCAAAATGCGGCCTGAAATCGCCCCCAGCGAATTCTGTTATTTCTGCAGATCGTGCAGGTCACGCGTTCGCGTCATTCAGCGTTCGGGTCATTCAGCGTTTTTCCTTGCCACGCGTTCGCGTGGTTCACGCGTTCGCGTCATTCGTGCAGACTCCAATCCACGCGTTTACGTCAGGCATGCGTCCACGTCGTTGCAAATTCTCCATTTCGCGCGTTTGCGTGGGCCATGCGCTCGCGTCATTGCTCGCTGGTCATCTCCTAGTTTCTTGTGTTCCTTCCATTTTTGCAAGCCTCCTCTCTACTTTCCAAGTCATTCGTGTCCTATGAAGCCTGAAACACTTAACACACGGATCACGGCATCGAATGGTATAAAGGAGAATTAAAATACATAATTAAAAGTCTCTAGGAAGCAAGTTTTCAACCATGGAGTGATTTTGGGAAATAATTGTAAATACATGCTTATCATATGAATAAGTGGGTAAAGAATTGATAAAACCACACAATTAAACACAATATAAATCATAAAATAATGGTTTATCAAGGAGATATAAAAGAATCACTCGTGCAGTTCTTACGAGATAACGTCGACCTCTTTGCATGGAAGGCCGCAGACATGCCGGGCATAGACCCTAAGTTAATGTGCCACAAGCTGGCAGTCTACCCAAGATCTCGGCCAGTACAGCAGAGGCATAGAAAGCTCGAACCAGAATGATCCCAAGCTGTGGAAGAGCAGGTACAAGCCCTATTGGAGGCAGGATTCATAAGAGAAGTCAAGTACCCACTATGGTTAGCTAACGTCGTCTTGGTGAAAAAAATCAAATGGGAAGTGGCGGATGTGCACCGACTACACTGATCTCAACAAAGCCTGCCCAAAGGATCCATATCCACTCCCAAGTATCAACGCTCTGGTGGATACCTCCTCTGGATACAAATACCTCTCGTTTATGGACGCTTACTCAGGATACAATCAAATCCCGATGTACCCACCCGATCAAGAAAAAATTTCATTTTTAACCCCAAAAGCAAACTACTGCTACATCGTCATGCCTTTTGCACTCAAAAATGCGGGAGCTACTTATCAGAGATTAATGAATAAGGTCTTTACAGACCACATCGGGAAAATCATGGAAGTCTATGTGGACGATATGTTAATAAAGACACAAAGTGAAGAGACGTTACTGTCCGACCTAACCCAAGTATTCGACACTATAAGAAGGCATGGCATGCGACTTAATCCTGAAAAATGCACCTTCACAGTAGAAGCTGGCAAATTCTTGGGTTTTATGCTCACACAAAGAGGAATCGAGGCAAATCCAGATAAATGTCGGGCCATACTCGACATGAAGAACCCGACTTGTGTCAAAGAGGTACAACAACTCAATGGAAGGTTGGGAAAGAGGTTTCAATGGACAACAGAGTGCGAGCAAGCTTTCCAAGATTTCAAAAGATTCTTGGGACAACCACCTATTCTAACTCAGCCACGGGAAGGAGAACCACTTATATTGTACCTCACAGTAGGAAATTGGGCAGTAGCCTCAGCACTGGTCCGAGAAGATGACAGTGGACAACAGCCCATATACTTCATCAACAAAGCACTACAAGGGTCCGAGCTGAACTACCAAAAAATAGAAAAATTCGCCTATGCTCTCATACTAACATCTCGACGACTTCGCCCATTTTTCCAAGCCCACACCATTAGGGTTCGGACCAACCAACCCATAAAAGAGATCTTACAGAAAATAGACTTAGCAGGTAGAATCTTGCAATGGGCAGATGAATTGTCCAAATTTGACCTTCAATACGAAGGTCGGACAGCCATCAAATCGCAATATCTGTCCGACTTTATTACAGAATTTACAGACACCCCGGAAATCCCTACAGAATGGAATCTCTATATAGATGGTTCCTCAAATAAAACTAGAAGCGGAACGTGTTCATATCCTGGGTCGAACTGTCCGACCCGGGATGTTTAGCAACAAGGTAACCGACCTCTTCAGGTCAGACTACCAGACCTCTTCTTATAGAGCTCGGCCAAATCGCCAAGAAAGCCCAATAAAGGGCCCGGATAAAGGAACACGACCCAAATCCAAAAGCAGCCCAAGCCTATAGAGATAAGGGCGGTTCCCTTGAAGATAAGATGACCTCACTAAAAGATAAGATAAGATAACTAACTTATCTTATCTAAGAAGGTCACTCCACACCATTATAAATACACTGGAGCACCCAGGTATAACTCATACTCTGATTCTACTAAAAACCTGCTTAATACCCTTGCTAACTTAAGCATCGGAGTCCCTTGCAGGTACCACCACCCTCCGGTGACAAAGGATCAGCAGCATAGCCAGTCCAACAAGTCAAACACGGTCGCTCCTGCCACCATCCACTAGCCTGACACGTAAGCTCCGACCAGCACAGAAGATCTCGTCCGAGATCGACCTATAATTTTAGATAACCCTCGGAACATTGGCACCGTTGTCGGGGATCCTGGAAGTCATCCCCTCACCATGGCGGACAACATTGACAACGATCACGACTCTGATCTAGAAGACAGGGCGCCACACAAAAACACGGATACTACACCAAAAGATACTCCTCAACCTAACAAAGACAAAAATTCGCCAAATGCGAAAGCCATGGAGGCACTTCAAAACCGCCTAAAACAACTCAAAAAAGAGGTGGAGCATCAACGAGAAGCTGAAAGAGACCTACAAAGGGAAGTTAGGCGACGCCGCGAGTTAGAGGACAAATTCCTAAAACTCGAAGCAGATCTCAAGGCCAAAAATACTCGATCCAAGCACGAAGACGACTCCCGTAAGGACCAAGACCCATTCACCAAAGAGATCATGGGGACCACAATCCCAAAGGACTTCACACTTCCCGACATGACTTTATACGATGGCACAGCAGATCCCGGCCATCACCTCAGCAATTTCAGAAGTAGAATGTACCTCACCGACGCCTCAGATGCAGTTCGCTGCAAAGCCTTCCCGACTACTTTAACAAAGACAGCAATTAGATGGTTCGACAATCTACCCCCTAAGTCCATCTCAAGCTTCGATGACTTAGCCAAGAAGTTTCTGGCCAGATTCTCCATCCAAAAGGACAAAGATAAGCACGCCCTAATTCTATTAGGAATCAAGCAAGGAGATCAGGAAAGTCTCCGCAGCTACATGGAAAGATTCAACAAAGCATGTCTGGACATACAAAGCCTACCAACAGAGGCAGCCATTATGGGTCTCATCAATGGCTTGTGAGAGGGACCTTTTAGCCAATCTATATCGAAAAAACATCCCACATCTCTGAACGAAGTGCAAGAACGAGCAGAGAAGTACATCATCATGGAGGAAAACTCTCGACTAGGAGAGATCTCAAAATTCGGATTCTCCTACTCATCCCGAGATAAGGATAAAGAGTCCAAAAAGAAAGAAGATTAACATGGGGAAAAATCAAAAAATACCACAATTACACCCCTCTTCGGGTGTCCCTTGTGGATATCTACAGAGAAGTCTGTCATACTGAAAAAATACCCCCAGCTCGACCACTCAAAAGCAAAAAAGGAGGAGAAAATCGGACTGAATATTGTGAATACCATCGAATCCGTGGTCATTCCACCAACGAATGCTTTTACTTAAAAAATGTCATAGAAAAACTGGTAAGAGAAGGGAAATTAGATCGGTACCTAGCCAGCCGAGTTGACGAGCAAAGAAAAAGAAGAAGGGACGAAGATGTCGGACAAACTAAGCGATCACCTCGTACAGCAGAGAGACATGTCCACATGATACACGGAGGATTTGCGGGAGGAGGAATCTCCAAATCATCTCGCAAAAGATATCTTAAAGAAGTATATCATGTCGAGGGAAAAGAGGAAACACCCGACATCCCCACAATTACTTTTACTAAAGAGGACGCAACTGGAATCATCTCAGGACATGACGATCCCATGGTCATCACCATCATATTGGCTAACGCAAATCTCCATCGCACACTGGTCGACCAGGGAAGCTCCGCTGACATCTTGTTCAAAACTGCCTTCGACAAACTCGGTCTGGAAGAAAAAGAACTCAGAGCATATCCGAACAGCCTATTCGGACTGGGAGACACTCCAATCCAACCACTCGGGTACATCTCACTACACACGACCTTTGGAAAAGAAAATCAATCAAAAACGCTCAAGATAGACTACATCGTGGTCGACGTGAGTTCAGCCTACAATGCCTTAATAGGTCAGACAACGTTAAATTAGCTCGGCGCAGTAGTCTCGACCCCACACCTGTGTATGAAATTTCCAACTACAGAAGGAATAGCTACAATAAAAGCAGATCAGAAGACGGCGCGCCGCTGTTATAACGAAAGCCTAAACCTCAGAGGCAGAGGAGAAGAATTCCACACCATCGAACTTGGTGGAGTTCGAGGGAGGGAAGAACTTCGTCCGCAACCCGAAGGTGAAATAGAAAAAGTCTAGATCGAAGATGTCCCAGACAAGACAACCAATATTGGCACAATCTTAACAGGAGATATAAAAGATTCACTCGTACAATTCTTACGAGATAATGTCGACCTCTTTGCATGGAAGGCTGCAGACATGCCAGGCATAGACCCTAAGTTAATGAGCCACAAGCTGGCAGTTTACCCAGGATCTCGGCCAGTACAGCAGAGGCATAGAAAGCTCGGACCAGAATGATCCCAAGCTGTGGAAGAGCAGGTACAAGACCTACTAGAGGCAGGATTCATAAGAGAAGTCAAGTACCCACTATGGCTAGCTAACGTCGTCTTGGTGAAAAAATCAAATGGGAAGTGGCAGATGTGCACTGACTACACTGATCTCAACAAAGCCTGCCCAAAGGATCCATATCCACTCCCTAGTATCAACGCTCTGGTGGACGCCTCCTCCAGATACAAATACCTCTCGTTTATGGATGCCTACTCAGGATACAATCAAATCCCGATGTACCCACCTGATCAAGAAAAAACTTTGTTCTTAACCCCAAAAGCAAACTATTGCTACGTCGTCATGCCTTTCGGACTCAAAAATGCAGGAGCTACTTATCAAAGATTAATGAATAAGGTCTTTGCAGACCACATCGGAAAAATCATGGAAGTCTACGTGGACGACATGTTAATAAAAACACAAAATGAAGAGAGGTTACTGTCCGACCTCGCCCAAGTATTCGACACTATAAGAAGGCATGACATGCGACTTAACCCGGCAAAATACACCTTCGCAGTAGAAGCTGGCAAATTCTTGGGTTTTATGCTCACACAAAGAGGAATCGAGACAAATCTGGATAAATGTCAGGCCATACTCAATATGAAAAGCCTGACTTGCATCAAAGAGGTACAACAGCTCAATGGAAGATTGGCAGCCTTGTCCAGATTTCTAGTGGGATCAGCAATAAGATCTCTCCCCTTCTATGCTACTCTAAGGAAGGAAAAGAGGTTCGAATGGACAACGGAGTGCGAGCAGGCCTTCCAAGATTTCAAAAAGTTCCTAGGATAACCTCCTATCCTAACTCGGCCACGGGAAGGAGAACCCCTTGTATTATACCTCGCAGTAGGAAGTCAGGCAGTAGCCTCAGCATTGGTCTGAGAAGACAACAGTGGGCAACAACCAGTATACTTCATTAGTAAGGCACTACAAGGATCCGAGCTGAACTACCAAAAAATAGAAAAATTCGCCTACACTCTCATATTAACATCTCGACGACTTCGTCCGTATTTCTAAGGCCACATCATCAAGGTTCGGACCAACCAGCCAATAAAAGGCATTCTGCAGAAAACAGATTTAGCAGGAAGAATCTTACAATGGGCAGTCGAGTTGTCTGAATTCGACCTTCAGTATGAAGCTCGGACAGCCATCGAATCGCAATATTTGGCCGACTTCATTGCAGAATTTACAGACACCCCGGAAATTCCTACAAAATGGAATCTCTATGTAGACGGTTCCTCAAACAAAATTGGAAGCGGCGCGGGTGTGATAATTGAAAGTGACCAGAGAACCCAAATCAAACTTTCCCTCAAATTCGGGTTCCCTGCCTCAAACAACCAAGCTGAGTATGAGGCATTACTAGCTGGTTTGAAGCTGGCTAAGGAGGTTGGATCTCAAAAGCTTATCATCTTCAGCGATTCACAGGTAGTCACTTCACAAATAGCAGGGAGTTACCAAGCCAAGGATCCCACCATGAAAAAGTACTTGGACGAAACCAAGGAACAGCTCGGACAGCTCGGGAAATATGAGATCTGCTATATACCCCGAGAACAGAATGCTCGAGTTGATGCACTCTCAAAACTAGCCAGCACTAAACCAGGGGGCAACAATAGAACCTCATCCAGGAAATGCTGCAGAACCCGTCAATCTCGGAAGAAGAGAAAGTCCTAGCCATAACAGGTCTGGATCAAGGTTGGATGACTCCCATAATTAACTACCTCAAAACAGAAACACTCCCCACAGATAAGAAGGAGGCAAAGAGGTTAAAAAGGGAGGCACAATACTACACTATCATAAACAATACTCTATACAAAAGAGGGATTTCAATACCATTGTTAAAATGTGTACCGACTTCCAACACAAAGAAAGTTTTAGAAGAAGTACACAGTGGCATCTGTGGCAATCATCTCGGAGCGCAGGCACTTACCAAAAAAGTACTCCAGGCCGGATTTTATTGGCCAACTCTACAAAAAGAAGCCACAGAGTTCGTAAAGACGTGTCCACCGTGTCAGAAACATGCCAACTTTCACATCGCCTCGCCAGAGGAGCTCATCAGCGTAACCTCACCCTGGCCGTTTGCAAAATAGGGACTCGACCTTCTCGGACCTTTCCCTCAGGGATCAGGACAAGTCAAATTCCTCATAGTAGGGGTAGACTACTTCACAAAATGGATCGAGGCAGAACCTCTAGCTAACGCCACTGCTCAAAGAAGTCAAAAATTTCTACATAGAAACATTGTCACAAGGTTTGGGGTTCCATACTCCATCACCACAGACAATGGCACCCAATTCACAGATGCAAGCTTCAGAAAGTTAGTGGCCGACTTGAATATAAAACACCAATTCACTTCCGTAGAACATCCCCAGGCCAATAGACAAGCCGAAGCTGCCAACAAAGTCATATTGACTGGGGTAAAACGGAGATTACAGGACGCAAAGGGAGCCTGGGCTGAAGAGCTCCCATAAGTCCTATGGGCATACCGAACAACGCCACATTCCACCACAAAGGAATCACCCTTCCAATTAGCTTACGGAATGGAGGCAATGATCCCAGTGGAGATCGAAGCCCAGAGTGATCCACTATAATGAAGAAGCCAACTCCCAACTTCAAAGGGAAGAACTTGACCTACTTCCAGAAGTCCGAGAAAGAGCTCGGATCAAGAAAGAGGCATTAAAACGTCGAATGACTTCGAGATACAATCAAAAGGTAGTGCCGCGAGGTTTTGCTGAGAACGACCTCATCCTAATCCGAAATGATATCGGAACAACTCGACCTGGAGAAGGAAAGCTGGCAGCAAATTGGAAAGGACCCTACCGAGTCATAGAAGTACTTGGAAAGGGCTACTACAGACTGTCCGAGCTCGAAGGGCGAGAGCTTCCTAGGTCATGGCACACCTGCAACCTAAGAAGGTACTATAGTTAGGGGTGATAAAGGATCTAAGGATAAGGTGCACTCTTTTTTCTGAAAAGGTTTTTTAACGAGGTGCCAAGCCAATACCTACAAATTGCCCGACTTAAAGGGATAAAACTCCCACATGTATATATCTGCATTTTCTTTTGAATAAAAATTGTTTAGATCTTCTACAAATTCTCAAGACGCATTAATCTGAAATGCTAAAAATTCATCGCCCGATTATAAAACTACAGATCGGCAGAAAGTGAAAATCAAATTCACTGCACGACCACGATAAAGACCAATAAAGATGAAAACCAAATTCATCAAAAGGTCGACCAAACGGGATTAAACCTGATTCCTACAAAATCGGCAAAGATGAAAACAGAATAATGCAAGAAGTTATCGAAAGTGATCCATAGAAAGGACCTAACGAGGTCTTAATAAAATGGATTGCTAAAAATAACTTAAAGACCGGCCGACGTAAAGAAGTCAGACCAGTCGACCACAATAACCAAAGTTATAAAAAGTAAATCCCTAGAAAGAGGTCTGGCCAGCCCTATAAAAGAGGATTACTAAAATAACTTAGAAGGGCCCGATATGATGAAGTCGGCCCAGAATATAAAGTTATAAAAGTAACCCCTGAAAGAGACTTGAACAAGGTCCAAAAAAGAGGATTACTAAAATAACTTAGAAAGGCCCGACATGATGAAGTCGGCCCAAAATATAAAGTTATAAAAGTAACCCCTGAAAGAGACCTGAACAAGGTCCAAAAAAGAGGATTACTAGAAATAACTTAGAAGAGACCGACATGATGAAGTCGGCCTCCCACAAATAAGTTATAAAAAGTAATCCCTAAACGAGACCTGACAAAGGTCCAAAAAGAGGATTACTAGAAATAACTTAGAAGAGACCGACGAAGTCGGCCTCCCACAAACAAGTTATAAAAAGTAATCCCTAAAAGAGACCTAACAAAGGTCTAAAAAGAGGACTACTAGAAATAACTTAGGAGGGACCAACGTAAAGAAGTCGGCCCAAAAACTTTAACGTTATAAAAGTAATTCCTAACAGAGACCTAACAAAGGTCCGAACAAAACGAATTACTAGAAATAACTTCAGACAGAAGTGAGGAAGTCGACATACAAAGTTGGACCCAAAACATCCACAACCTCAAAAGAATCAAGCCACAAGTATGAAAATACAAAGGCAACAAGGCTCCAACACTCCCAAAAACCTAAAAAGGTACTAGGCAGATGCAGACAAACATATTATGAAAAGCACAAGTTATAAACCCAAGAGGCTACCAAAAGTCAGCCCCAAGAACTTGAGAAACTACTTTGTTTTTCAAAATAAAGTTGCTAAAAAAGCAACTAAAAGAGTATCAAGAAGTCAGAACTACCGATTACAAAATATAAAAAGTTCAAAGCCCACAAGCCGGGTTATATACACAAACATCCAGAATAATCATTAAGGATCTGAAGACTTCTCAGCTACATCGGCACGGGGTGAAGGAGGGCGAGTCTGAAGAGGCACCGCATCCACCGTCCCATCATCCCGGTTCAAGATTTGACAATCAGATCCGACTCGGGACGGATAACTGAAGCAGTTGAAGAAGTTGGCGCAACAGAAGCTTTGGCGGTGGGCACAGAAGAAGGTTCAACATCATCATCATCAGAGCATCAGGGACAATTTTGTCGTCCTTCACAATGTTGTCAAAGCTAAAGAGAGTAAGGCTGAGCTCGGGTGTAAGAACCCGAACCTGCTCCTTCAGGTTCTCATAAGCAGCATTTACGCTGCCTACAAGGTGACCCTGGAGCTCGGCATAATCAACTCAGGCAGACTCCAATTCCTCCCTGAGATGCATCACTTCCCTATAGGTCGTGACATAGCTCTCCTTGTGCTTCAACGCCGTGTCTTCAGCCAACTTGGCAGAAGCCGCCAAGGCAATAGAACTAGCTTTTTCACCCTCCAACTCTTTCTCCAACTTGGCCACCTTCACCTCAAGCTCCTCCTTCAAACCCTTCATACGGTCGAACTCCAACTTAGCCTCCTCCATAAAGGCCTTTGTGGCATGAATGGGAAGATCCTGGGCGGTCCGATATAAAGTCGCCCCCATGTGTGCCATCTTGACGCTGCTCCAAGTAATAAAGTCCAAATGGCGAAGAAGAGAAATATCGTCAGTAGGGATGGTACCATAAGGACCAATTTGCTGGTCCACAAACTCGACAGCATCGAAATCAGGGGCATCAAGGTTAAAAGGCTCAGCTGTTTTTTGCTTTTTCAGAGGAGGAGCGCCGGTAGGAGAAGAGGTAGCAGCAGCCTGTGGAGGATCAACCAAACGAACCCGGGGAGTAGGGATCATTCTCCTCGGTCTAGGAGAACTCGGTACGAATGGCTTCGACAGAACCTGAGAGGACCCCTCCCCAGTCACCTTGGCCGAGATGTTCTGAGCCGCCGTAGCCTTTCTCGCCTTTTTGAAGGCTTTCATGGAGTCATTGTTCTTGGCCATCTCTGAAAAATAAAATCAGCCATAAAAGCATATTACACATTGGAAAAAGAAGGAAGCAAAATCAAGACAAAGCAAAGCATATTAATTAAATACCCAATGCAGTTCGGACAAGGGATGGATCCCCCAAAAATTTCTTAGTGTCAAGATGAGGAGGTTCCCCCCAAATATCCTCCAAAACATTTACAAAGACCTACTCGATTTCATCAAGCATCTCCCACGTGTATCGAGATACCACTACATTTTATTGCCAACACAAGGGGAAGGCCAGTTCATCGTTCGCTTCTAGAAAAAATGGTCGAGCTCCCTCAACCGCTCGGACCTTAAAGAAATAATTCTTAAAGTCCCTAAAGGACTCATCATACATGGCAAAAACTTTATGTCCCTGGGCAGCTCTAAAGGAAATCCAAGAGGCTTTCTTTTTAGAAGAAATCCCGGGCTTAATTAAAACAAAAAGATAAAGGAATAGAGTCTGAGAAAGAGTAACGTCCAACTCTTGGCAGAGTAGTTGAAAGATCTTGATAAAACCCCAGGAGTTTTGATGAAGCTGGGATGGAGCTACGTTACACGACCACAGCAAATCGGTCTCAAAGGAAGTGAAAGGAAAAGTAATATTCAACTGGCTGAAAAAAATAGTCATAAGCATAAAAGAAGGGGCGCTCCCCCCGGGTCAGAGCAGGAAAGCAAACCCTCTCCTCGGAATCAGGTGCTACCAATTCATAATTCTTTTTCTGATCTCTACTCTTACAGAGACGGTGATGTTTCCAAAGCTCCACACAAAACTCAGCATTCACCATAGAAACACACATTAACATAAGGGAGTCCAACCAGTTGGACATCCCCTCAGGAACCTTAGAAGATGTCTCTACAATGTTTTTGCCGGTAGACATGGCCAACTAATCCTACAAGCAAGAAAGGAAAATGGATTACTAACCAAAAAACAACTCGGACAAACATGATCCAGGCAATACAAACAGTAAAAGGAAAGCCCCAAGACACACACCAAGGTCCAGGGGCATCCTTTGGAGGCAGTGACACAGAGCAAAAGACTAAGGAAAACCTACAGAAACTAAAACAACCTAGCAAAAGACTCTAGGCCAAAAAAATGCAAATCAGAGCAAGATCACCAAGAAGACCATCATTCTCTACAAAGCTATCACAACAGAGAAAAGCTTTCTCCCATTCAACACTTCGAAAAGGAAAAAGGATTGTTAAAGCCACCTTGTAACTACAGTCTCAGTCTACAAGAACTACCATGCAACAAAATATACCAAGGAGAATCATCAAAGATGCAACCTTTTCCAGAAATGAACAAATCATTATCCCACAGAAGCAACAAAATCAAACAGTAACGCAACAAACATACAAAGCCCTAAGATAAGCCCTAATCATCAGAAGAAATACCAAAGTATACCTAAGGTCGAAAGAAAGCCAGAAAGATACATCACAATGACAGGCAGGCGCAAAAACACGAAAAGGTTCAAGCTTTTCAACAATGCACTCAAGCAAAAATTTTGACTTTACGAAAGAAGTAAAAGTAACGAGAGCCAACCTGAAGAGAAAGGGGGAAAGCTTTGAAAAAGTTGAAAGCCGAAGCGACAAAATCTGGAATCGCCTCTCAAGCAAAGCACCAACAAGCACCAAACAAGCGTCGCAGAGGAAAACACGAAAATGCAAGTCTCAGGTAAAGTAGAAAGATAGAGAGAAAAAAGGGGGGAAGTTACAGAGAAGAAGAAAACCGTTTTTCATGTGTAAAGTTCAAAATGAAAGAGGCAAGAGAAATGGGGCATTAAAATCAAATTAAAGAGGGAATTAAACCCTCGCACATTTCCAAGACAAGAATGCTAAATGCAAAGCGCGCGCTTTTAGAAGGAAACGAAGGAGAAACGCTTCACATTCAAAAGCTTCAGCGAAGTCGACAAAATGCTCGAGTTCGGCTTCACCATAGAAGGATCGAAGTCTTAAAAACTAGGAATCGACCTCAGAAGAAAGATCAAGCTCAAGCAGGGGCACTGTTCATACCCTGAGTCAAACTGTCTGACCCGGGATGTTTAGCAACAAGGTAACCGACCTCTTCTCATAGAGCTCGGCCAAATCGCCAGAAAAGCCCAATAAAGGGCCCGGATAAAGGAACACGACCCAAATCTAAAGGCAGCCCAAGCCTATAGAAATAAGGGCGGTTCCCTTGAAGATAAGATGACCTCACTCAAAGATAAGATAAGATAACTAACTTATCTTATCTAAGAAGGTCACTCCACACCATTATAAATACACTGGAGCACCCAGGTATAACCCATACTCTGATTCTACTAAAAACCTACTTAATACCCTTGCTAACTTAAGCATCGGAGTTCCTTGCAGGTACCACCACTCTCCGGTGACAAAGGATCAGCAGCATAGCCAGTCCAACAAGTCGGACACAGTCGCTCCAGCCACCATCCACTAGCCGGACACGTCAGCTCCGACCAGCACAGAAGATCTCGTCCGAGATCGACCTACAGTTTCAGGTAACCCTCGAAACAGCGCGGGTGTGATAATTGAAACCAACCAGGGAACCCAAATCGAACTTTTCCTCAAATTCGGGTTCCCTGCCTCAAACAACCAAGCTGAATATGAGGCGCTACTAGCTGGTTTGAAGCTGGCTAGGGAGGTTGGAGCTCAAAAGCTTATCATCTTCAGCGACTCACAAGTAGTCACTTCACAAATAGCAGGGAGCTACCAAACCAAAGATCCCACCATGAAAAAGTACTTGGACAAAACCAGGGAACAGCTCGGACAACTCGGGGAATATGAGGTCCGCCACATACCCCGAGAACAGAATGCCCGAGCTGATGCACTCTCAAAACTAGCCAACACCAAACCAAGGGGCAACAATAGAAGCCTCATCCAGGAAATATTGTAGAACCCGTCAATCTCGAAAGAAGAAAAAGTCCTAGCCATAATAGATCTAGATCAAGGATGGATGACTCCCATAATTAACTACCTCAAAATAGAAACACTCCCTACAAATGAAAAGGAGGCAAAGAGGTTAAAACAGGAGGCACAATACTACACTTTCATAAACAATACTCTATACAAAAGAGGAATTTCAATACCATTGTTAAAATGTGTGCCGACTTCCAACACAAAGGAAGTTTTAGAAGAAGTACACAGTGGTATCTGTGGCAATCATCTCGGAGCACAGGCACTTACCAAAAAAGTACTCCGGGCAGGATTTTATTGGCCAACTCTATAAAATCAAGCCACAGAGTTCGTAAAGACATGTCCACCATGTCAGAAACACGCCAATTTTCACATCGCCCCGCCAGAGAAACTCATCAGCGTAACCTCACCTTGGCTATTCACAAAATGGGGACTCGACCTTCTCGGACCTTTCCCTTAGGGATCGGGACAAGTCAAATTCCTCATAGTAGGGGTAGACTATTTCACAAAATAGATCGAGGCAGAACCCCTAGCTAACGCCACTGCTCAAAGAAGTCGAAAATTCCTATATAGAAACATTGTCACAAGGTTTGGGGTTCCACACTCCATCACCACGGACAATGACACTCAATTTACAGATACAGGCTTCAGAAAATTGGTGGCCGATCTGAACATAAAACACCAATTTATATCCGTAGAACACCCCCAGGCCAACGGACAAGCGGAAGCTGCTAACAAAGTCATATTGGCCGGGTTAAAACGAAGATTACAGGATGCAAAGGGAGCCTGGGCCGAAGAGCTCCCACAAGTCCTATAGGCATATCGAACAACGCCACATTCCACCACAAATGAATCACCTTTTCGACTAGCCTATAGAACGGAGGCAATGATCCCAGTGGAGGTCGAAGAAGGGTCGCCCAGAGTGATCCACTATAATGAAGAAGTCAACTCCCAACTTCAAAGGAAAGAACTCTACCTACTTCCGGAAATTCGAGAAAGAGCTCGGATCAGGGAAGAGATATTAAAACGTCCAATAACTTCAAGATACAATCAAAAGGTAGTGCCGCAAGGTTTTGCTGAGAACGACCTCATCCTAATCCGAAATGATATCGGAACAACTCGACCTGGAGAAGGAAAGCTGGCAGCAAACTGGAAAGTACCCAACCGAGTCATAGAAGTACTTGGAAAGGGCTACTACAGACTGTCCGAACTCGAAGGGCGAGAGCTTCCTAGGTTATGGCACGCCTGCAACCTAAGAAGGTACTATAGTTGAAAGTAATAAAGATCTTAGGATAAGGTGCACTCTTTTTCCTGAAAAGGTTTTTTAATGAGGTGCCAAGCCAAGATCTACAAATTGCCCGACTTAGAGGGATAAAACTCCCACATGTATATATCTGCATTTTCTTCTGAATAAAGTTTTTTAGATTTTCTACAAATTCTAAAGATGCATTAGTCTGAAACGCTAAAAAATTCATCGCCTGATTATAAAGCTATAAGATCGGTAGAAAGTGAAGATCAAATTCATCGTCCGACCACAATAAAGACCAAAGAAGATGAAAACCAAATTCATCAAAAGGTCGACCAAACAAGGATCAAACCTAACTTCGACAAAATCGGCAAAGATGAAAAAGCGACAAAAACAGAATAATGCAAGAAGTTATCGAAAGTGATCCATAGAAAGGACCTGACGAGGTCTTAACAAAATGGGTTGCTAAAAATAACTTAAAAGACAGGCCGACATAAAGAAGTCGGAATAGTCGACCACAATAACTAAAGTTATAAAAAGTCAATCCCTGGAAAGAGGCCTGGCCAGCCTTAAAAAAGAGGATTACGAGAAATAACTTAGAAGAGACCGACATGATGAAGTCGGCCTCCCACAAACAAGTTATAAAAAGTAATCCCTAAAAGAGACCTGACAAAGGTCTAAAAAGAGGATTACTAGAAATAACTTAGAAGAGACCGACATGATGAAGTCGGCCTCCCACAAACAAGTTATAAAAAGTAATCCCTAAAAGAGAGCTGACAAATGTCCAAAAAGAGGATTACTAGAAATAACTTAGAAGAGACTGACATGATGAAGTCGGCCTCCCACAAGCAAGTTATAAAAAGTAATCCCTAAAAGAGACCTGACAAAGGTCCAAAAAGAGGATTACTAGAAATAACTTAGAAGAGACCGACATGATGAAGTCAGCCTCCCACAAACAAGTTATAAAAAGTAATCCCTAAAAGAGACCTGACAAAGGTCCAAAAAGAGGATTACTAGAAATAACTTAGAAGAGACCGACATGAGGAAGTCGGCCTCCCACAAACAAGTTATAAAAAGTAATCCCTAAAAGAGACCTGACAAAGGTCCAAAAAGAGGACTACTAGAAATAACTTAGAAGGGACCGACGTAAAGAAGTCGGCCCAAAAACCTTAACAAGTAATTCCTAACAGAGACCTAACAAAGGTCCAAACAAAACGGATTACTAGAAATAACTTCAGACATAAGTGAGGAAGTTGACATACAAGTTGGACCCAAACATCCACAACCTCAAAATAATCAAGCCACAAGTATGAAAATATAAAGGCAATCAAAAGAGGTCAGACAACAAGGCTCCAACACTCCCAAAAACCTAAAAAAGTACCAGACAGATGCAGACAAACATGTTATGAAAAACACAAGTTATAATAATAACAAACCCAAGAGGCTACCAAAAGTCAGCCCCAAGAGCTTGAGAAACTACTTTGTTTTTCAAAATAAAGTTGCTAAAAAAGAAACTAAAAGAGTATCAAGAAGTCAGAACCACCAATTACAAAATATGAAAGTTCAAAGCCCACAAGCTGGGCTATATACACAAATATCCAAAATAATCATTGAGGATCTGAAGATTTCCCAGCTGCATCAGCACGGGTTGAAGGAGGACGAGTCTGAAGAGGCACCGCATCCACCGTCCCATCATCCCGGTTCAAGATTTGACAATCAGGATCCGACTCGGGACAAATAGCTGCAGGGGGTGAAGAAGTCGGCACAACAGAAGCTTTGGCGGCGGGCACAGAACGAGATTCGACATCATCATCATCAGGGTCATCAGGGACAATTTTTCCGTCCTTCACAACGTTGTCCAAACTGAAGAGAGTAAGGTCGAGCTCGGGTGCAAGAACCCGAACCTGCTCCTTCAGGTTCTCATAAGCAGCATTTATGCTGCCTACAAGGTGACCCTGGAGCTCGGCATAATCAGCTCGGGCAGACTCCAAATCATCTCTAAGACGCATCATTTTCCTATAGGTCGTGACATAGCTCTCCTTGTGCTTCAACGCCCTGTCTTCAGCCAACTTCGCAGAAGCCGCCAAGGCAATAGAACTAGTCTTTTCACCCTCCAACTCTTTCTCCAACTTGGTCACCTTCACTTCAAGCTCCTCCTTCAAACCCTTCATCCGATCGAATTCCAACTTGGCCTCCTCCATAAAGGCCTTTGTAGCGTGAATGGGAAGATCTTGGGCAGTCCGATATAAAGCCGCCCTCATGTGTGCCATCTTGATGCTGCTTCGAGTAATAAAATCCAGATGGTGAAGAAGAGAAACATCGTCAGTAGGGATGGTACCAGAAGGACCGATTTGCTGGTCGACAAACTCGACAGCATCGAAGTCAGGGGCATCAAAGTTAAAGGGCTCAGCTGCCTTTTGCTTTTTCGGAGGAGGAGCGCCAGAGGTAGCAACAGAAGCCTGTGGAGGATCAACCAAACGAACCCGAGGAGTAGGGATCATCCTCCTCGGTCCAGGAGAGCTCGGTATGGATGGCTTCGACTGAACCTGAGAGGACCCCTCCCCGGCCGAGATGTTCTGGACCGCGGTAGCTTTCCTCGCCTTTTTAAAGGCCCTCAAAGAGTCATTATTTTTAACCATCTCTGAAAAAAGACAGCAACAACCAAGTTCCAAAATGATAAAGAAACCAACAAAAACAAAAATAACAAGAGGGAAGTCGGGCACTACCCAACTCATCTCGGAGAAGCAAGGGATCCCCTAAAAACTTTTTAGTATCAAGGTAAGGAGGCTGCCCCCAATTCTCCTCCAACAAGTTCACAAAGGCATGTTCGACCTCACTCAACATATCCCACGAATACCTCGATACCACGACATTCTTTTGCCACTCTAAAGGAAAAGTAGGCTCATCATTTTCATCTAGGAAAAAAGGGCGAGCTCCTTCAACAGCTCGAACTTTAAAGAAATAATTTTTGAAGTCTCTAAAAGACTCATCATACATCGAAAATACTTTCTTTCTCTGAGCGGATCGAAAGGAAACCCAGGAGGCTTTCTTTTTGGTAGAAATTCCGGGTTTAGTCAAAACAAAAAGATAAAGGAAGAGAGTTTGTGAAGGCTTAATATCTAGCTCCTGACATAACAACTGGAAAATTTTGACAAAACCCCACGAATTCGGATGAAATTGTGATGGGGACACATTGCATGACCATAACAAGTCGGTCTCAAAAGATGTAAAAGGAAAGATAATTTTCAGCTGACTGAAAAAAATAGTCATATGCATAAAAGAAGGGATGCTCCCCTTGGGTCAGAGAAGGAAAGCAAACCCTCTCCTCGGAGTCCGGCGCGATCAACTCATAATCTTTTTCCTGGTCTCTACGATTACAGATACGATGACGTTTCCTAAGTTCCACAAGATACTCGGAATCGACAAGCGAAACACACATCAGAACAAGGGAGTCCAGCCAATCGGACATTCCCTCGGGGACTTTGGAGGAGATCTCAACAATATTTTTGCGAGAGGAAGACATGGTCAACTAATCCTACAACAAAAAAAAAGAGAGGAATTACTAAATCAACAACTCGGCCATAATTAGCTCGGACAGATATGACTAAAAGCAACACAAACAAGAAAAAAGGATACCCCAGGACCCACACCAAAGATCCAGGGGCATCCTTTGGAGGCAATCATGGAACAAGGACTCAGGAAAATCTACAAGTCTACATCTCTACACCTCCTAACAAGAAAATAACCCCTTTTACTTTAACAAAAGCGACACTCCGAGAAGAAAGCCACAAAATTCAAAAAGCCATCAAAAGAAGCTATCATTCAACAAAACTACCAAGGAAGCTATCAGCATCAAACAGATCAAAATCACCAAAAGGCACAATCCTTTTTCAAAGAATCAAACAGTTTCAGGACGCAAACTAAGGCAATAACAAGCTTTCGAAAAAGCATCAACTATCAGGAAAAAAGCCAAAAGATGTACATAAGACGAAAGTAACTCCAAAAGCATGCGTCACAGCAACAATCAAGCATGACGACGCAAAAAAGGTTCAAGCTTTCTAACATAAAGTTGAGCAAGATCAAAACTTTTCCATAAAAACAATGCAAGCAGGAAGAAGAACAGAAAGAACAGAAACGTACCGGAAAAGGGGAAGAGACAATGAGCACTGAGAAGACGAAGCAATAGCGAGGCTGAAGACCACCCTCCGAAAGAACAAAACAGTCGCTAACGGTGCCACAAGAAGAAGCGCGAAAGCGTAAAAGACAAAGAATCCCAGGCAAACCAGAAAATAAAGGCGAAAAATGGAGACACAGTGAGCAAGAGAGAAGAAGAAACGGAAGCCAAAATCTGGGAGAAAGGTAAAATTCAAAGTGAAGAAAGGGGGAAAACCGCAAAGGGAAGAATTAATGGGCTATTAAAACCCTCGCACGTTCCCAAGGCAGAGAGACGCGCGTTTCAAAGAAAAGGAACGCCTGTTTCAAAAAATTAAAAAGAAAGAAAACGTTCCGCATTCAAAGGGAGACTCTACAAAGAAGAAGTCGACAAATGCTCGAGTTCGGCTTCACCAGAGAAAGATCGAAGTCCTAAAAACTAAAGACTCGACCTCAAAAGAAAGACTGAGCTCGAGCAGGGGCACTGTTCATACCCTGGGTCGAGCTGTCCGACCCGGGATGTTTAGCGACAAGACGACCGACCTCTTCAGGTCAAACCGTCCGACCTCTTTTCAAAGAGTTCGGCCAAAATCGCCAGGAAAAGCCCAATAAGGGCCCAACAGAGGAACACGACCCAAATCCTAAGGCAGTTCAAGCCTATAGAGATAAGGGCGGTTCCCTTGAAGATAAGATGACATCACTCAAAGATAAGATAAGATAAGATAACTAACTTATCTTATCTAAGAAGGTCACTCCACACTACTATAAATACAATGGAGCACCCAAGTATAACTCATATTCTGATTCTACTAAAAACCTGCTTAATACCCTTGCTAACTTAAGTATCAGAGTCCCTTGCAGGTACCACCACCCTCCGGTGACAAAGGATCAGCAGCATAGCCAGTCCAACAAGTCGGACACGGCCGCTCCGGCCACCATCCACCAGTCGGACACGTCAGCTCCGACCAGCACAGAAGATCTCATTCGAGATCGACCTACAGTTTCAGGTAACCCTCGGAACAGTTCTCCATACTTTCTCATATTATAATGATAACAACATGTTTGGATACATCAATTTACTGTTTCATAGCCAGGTAAGCACTTAACGTGAGTTGGCCTTTAAGTTAACGGAGCAAACGAGTTAATAATGTTTGAGTATTTTTGACAGATGGACCTAGTCTTTTATGGGTACAGTCAATTTTCTTTTTATATTAGTACTTTTGTCAACATTCGTAAAATTCATGGGTACAAATGTTAGTTTTTCTTATTAAAAATGTTAAATTAGGTTTAATTATTCTATTAGTCCTTATAGTTTCACGAAATTTTTAATTAGATCCCTATATTTTTTTTTTCTTTTAATTGGGTCTCTGTACTATTTTTTTTTCCAATCAGGTTCCTCTTAGTAGTAATTGGTTTAATTGTACAGAGATTCAACTAAAAAAAATTAATGCAAAAACTCAAATAAAAAAATGTAAGGATTTAATTAAAAAAAGTTGGTGTAAAAACTCAATTAAAAAAAATATAAAAATTTAATTAAAAATTTCGCAAATTATATAGACCAACAGATTAATTAAACCGTCCGATTATTAGTGATTTTGTTATTTGGGTGATTTCTGCGGCTGACAAGGAAACGTGAAACACTGAAACGGAAATGGCAGTGGCAGTACCGAGTTACTCCTTACTCTAAATCGCTCCCATAGTTTCATTCCCTTCACTCGCAACGTTCTTTGTTCCAATCGCACTACTTTCTTTCTCCCAATACCCCAATTCCAAAACTACGCCTCAAACGTCTTCCAATTTCTTAGTTCTCAGGTGAATAACCTCTCTTCCTTTCTTCTCTCTCTACCCTACATTTTACCCAATTGCAAAATATATATATGCTTATTGTTTTTTTTTAATTTCCTAATTCTTTGTGCATTGGTGACTCAGAATTCATCCTATGAAATTGATTGATTTATTATTCAACTTTGAATTGCCGAATTGCCATGCATGCTTTCGTGCACTGCATTGCATTGTCTTTCTGTTTTATGTAAATTTTTCTTCTTATTATAAGCTTATATAACTTGAGTTAGGTTAGCTGGAACCAAATGAACTCTAGACAAAAAAGGGGGACAATGGTGGTAAGATCACTGTTTTAAAATCAAATGGGGCAGGCATCAAACTGGTCATGTTTCTGGTTGGAACTGTTTCCCTGGTTTGATCATGGTTCAACCATAAATTTACTCATAGGAAAAATTCTAACAATTTATAGTTTTATACAATTAATAAAATTTAAAGTAATGGAGAATTTTTGGAAGAAATTTGCTACTCCACAATGTTTGTTTATTTTTTATTTATTTTTTCATGGAAGCGATAGGTAAACCAACACTGCAACCATCTGTACTCAGTTCTAATGTTAATATCTGTGTTTCAGTTATTGTAATACCTTGGCTGGGAGAAACTGTAATGGCTCATTGCTCCACCTCCAACACGGATACTAGCGCAAGTGCACCTCAAATAAGTTCATGGTATGTAGATGAATCTTATGAAGAGCTCAAGAAGGGAATTCACCTTGTGAGAATCTCAGATGAGACCTTCACTTGTCCATATTGCCCTAAGAGAAAACAGGGATATCTGTATAGGGAACTCCTTCAACATGCTTCTGAGGTTTGTCATAGTAGTGCACTAAAAAGAAGTGCAAGAGAGAAGGCTAATCATATGGCTTTAGCAAAATATTTGGGAAAAGATCTTGCGAGTTTCGATGGCCCGTCAAAACCTGTAGATAAAGGTGTTCAATCTTGTTATGCTGAAGTTATTTATTCTTTACTAAGTTTTTCTGCAGAAATTGTCCAATTCATGAACATGTTTAATGGCATAATAAATATATATATGGCAACAGAAAAAAATCAGTTCTAACATTAATCTGTTGTTTCCAGGTACCAATGTATTAAGCATGGGAGATACAGTACAGCATCACTCCTCTGACAAGGATACTAATATAAGTGCTACTCAAATAAGTGGGTTCTATGTAAATAAATTTTATAACAAACTCAAAACGGCAAGTCAAAATGCGAAAACCTCAGATGATACGTTTGCTTGCCCATTCTGCCCTAAAAACAGAAAACAGAATTATGCGTACAGGGAAATCCTTGCACATGCTTCTGGGGTGGGTCAGAGTAGTTCACAGAAGAGAAGCATGAAAGAAAAAGCTACTCATCTAGCTTTAATGAAATATTTGAAAAAGGATGTTATAATTAAGGATGCAAATTGCCCATCAGAACCTGCAGATAAAGGTGATCACCTCTTAATGAAGCAACAAAAACAAAATTTCTGTTCAACATAAATTTTTCCCAGTATGCAGAAATGGGTCATTTCTGAGTGATATTTGAAGGGACTATCTGTAGAGCAACATGAATAATGTCGGTAGTGACAGTACTTTTTGTCTTTCAGGTTCCCCAACAGCGAGTTCGCACAACACTGTGATGGGTCAATGCTCTAACAAAAATCCTGGTACAACTGCATCTCGAATAAGTCGGCGGTATTTCATTAAAGCTTATGAGGAACTCAAAAAGGGAAAGCACATAGTGAAAGTCTCAGACGAGGGTTTCATTTGTCCTTATTGCCCTAGAAAGTTAAGTCGGTATTATGTGCTCAGGGAAATTCTTGAACATGCTTATGGGGTAAGTAAGAGTTCCTCACAAAAGAGAAGTGGCACAGAGAAGGCTAATCATCTAGCTTTAGTGAAATATTTGAAAACGGATCTGGTTAATGCGAATGGTCGCTTAAAATCTGTGAATGAAGGTAAACTTTTAGTTAGCAAAGCAATTATACGTTACAAATGTTTTTGTTCAAGTTGTGATTATTACTCCAGTGACAGAGTATGCAAAAACAGAAGTTGTCCTCTTACAATATTTAATGGAAGTAATCTATAACACAAGATATTAATAATTTGTGCTAACACTAGTTTTGGTCTTTCAGGAACCAAAGTACTAAGCCCGAGAAAAAGCGTAATGGAACAACGCTCAAGAAGGGATACTAATACAAGTGCACCTCAAATAAGCAGGTGGCATGTAGATAATTCTTATGAACAACTTAAAATGGGAAATCACAATGTGAAAACCTCAGATGAGACTTTCACGTGTCCATACTGCCCAAAAAAGAGAAAACGAGATTATGTGTACAGAGAACTACTTGAACATGCTTCTGGGGTGGGTCAGAGCAGTTCACAGAAGAGAAGTGCCACAGAGAAAGCAGATCATCTGGCTTTACTAAAATATTTGAAAAAGGATGTTATTAATATTGATGGTCCATCGAAACCTGCAGATGACAAAACCCATCTTGTTAATTCTGATGAGCAGTTTGTGTGGCCTTGGACTGGGATTGTAGTTAATATTCCCACTATACAGACAGAAGATGGACGTTGTGTTGGGCAAAGCGGTGCCATGTTGAGGGATGAATACAAAAGCAGGGGTTTTAATCCACGTAGAGTTTGTGCACTTTGGAGTTCACAAGTTCACTCTGGAACTGCTCTTGTCGAATTCAATAATAATTGGCTAGGCTTGGATGATGCATTGCGTTTTGAAAGAGCATATGAACTAGATCACCATGGTAAAAAGGACTGGCTTGCTAATACTGAGCTGAAGTATGGTATTTATGCTTGGCTTGCACGAGTCAGTGATTATAAGTTGAACAATATTATTGGGGAACAACTGCGGAAGATGAGGGATGTCAGAACTATAAATCAACTTATGGAAGAAGAAGCTAGAAAGCAGGATAAACTCGTGCTCAATTTAACTAACACTATTCAGGTAAAGAACAAGCTTTTAAAGGAGATGGAAGTACAGTACAGTGAAGCTACAATTAAAATTGATGTTGTAATGGGGGAAATAGATAAGCTCACTAAATCTCATGACGAAGGTATATGTTAATATTTTGCCTAAGTCGCTTTTTCTTCAGTTTGGATTATGATTCATTGGTTATGTATGCAATTGTTACTATTTCATGTTTACGGTTTATTGTCCATTTTTTAAGTACCCAATGCTGTGATGCAACCAATAATTTGTTTGCCTAGTACAACTTCCAGCATGACAATTTCTGGATCGCTGGACTAACTCCAATTTTAATAACTTATTGCAGAATTAAAGTCCAAAAACTTTGGTTGCAATAGCATCATGTTTTCACGATAGAATCTACTATTTAAAAATAAATTAAAAAATGTTCAGAACGTCCTGTTAGAACACGACAATAGATTTGCAACTGATTATTTTAGAATGATCCTGGACGATGGTAATGATATCGTTTTATGTCTTTATTGCTTGTATTCAGAGATGAAGAAAATACAGTCAAGTGCAAGGCAATATTTTCAGAATATTTTTAGTGGCCATGAAAGGCTTAAGTTACAATTAGAATCTCAGAAAACCGAGCTTGAGTTGCGAAGAATAGAATTGGAAAAGCGGGAAGCACATAATGAAAGTGAAAGAAAAAAGTTGAAAGAAGAGATTGAGGAGGTGCGGTGCTTTTGTTATTTTGTTACTCCTTTTCTAAGATGCTTCAAAATGAAGATTGAAGGAGAAAATACTTTTCAAGGGTGCTTAGTTGTTAAGACGGAGGGTTGTGTATTTTATTCTTAATTGATAAATACACTGCATTACATGGTTACCTAGTCTCAGTAAATGTTTTAATTTTATATTGCATTCAATAATCATTGTTTACATCATGCAAAATTTGATCTTAAACCAGCTTATACTATGTGTGATCTTTACTCCATTCTAGTAGATATCACCAGACACAATCTTCAATATGTGTCGTGGGTTGAACAATTACAATTGAACAATAATGAATACCATTGAGTTGTCATACACTAAGCAGGCAATTTATGGGATGAAATTTTTGGAAAAGAGGGAGAAAGTAAACCATCAGTCTAGAGGTGTATGCATTAGAATTTTACAGTGGCTTTTCTAGTTTTACCACTTCACCTGTATCCTCCAAATGAGATTTATTTTTTTTATTTATTCCGAAGAATCTGTAACCAACACTTTGGCATCATATTTTTTTTATTTAGACGAGTGGTCGATCCCCTTTAATAATATTGGCGTGATTAAGATGCATGTAAGATAGGTTTATTTGATAATCCTCATTTTATTGTCTTTTCAGAATGCAATGAAAAACAGCTCTCTTCAGATTGCTGTTCATGAACAAGAGAAGGCTAATAAAAATCTTTTGAGACTGGCTGCAGATCAGGAGGTTTGCATAACCTGTTTTGAGGCTTTATTTATACTTTATATTGCAAAAAGGTGTAATTGTTAATGCTATTGACTATTTGTTTATCCAGCGACAAAAAGAAGAACTCCATGCTAAAATTATCCGGCTTGAAAAACAATTGGATATGAAACAGAAATTGGAGTTGGAGATTCACCAACTAAAAGGAAAATTAAATGTCATGAAGCACATGGAAGATGATGGAGATTCTGAAGTTTTGAATGTGATGGATATTTTATATAACGAATTAAGAGATAAGGAACAGTCACTTCGAGAGATAGGGACATTGAACCAAGCACTAATTGTTAAAGAGCGTAAGAGCAACGATGAGCTGCAGGATGCTCGAAAAGTGTTGATTAGTGTAAGTTTTTTGTTTTCCCTTTTTCCCTGATAACCGCATATTGAAAAGTATTCCAAAGTGCATATTTTTTTGAACTACACTGTAAGCGCATCTGCTCAATCAGGTCCTGTTTTTTTTAATACTTTGATATCTGATTTCTTGGCTGTCATTGGAATATGACCCGGTCATTTTATAGACACAGGTTTTGCTTGTTGTCAGCTCAATAAATTCTTATATGAATCAGATAAGATATTAACTGATTGATGAAACTGTCCTGTATGAACCACAATGAAAGAAATAAAAATTTCGTTGGAGATGAAATATACTTTGTTTTAAATTAAGGTTTCTTTTATAGTGCATTCTTTTTCTTTTTTTTATTTGCCAAATTTAATTTATTCAGTTAGACATCAAGGTAACCAAGTAACTCCACTAAAGTCAAAACTTATTTATTTGATATCTAATTAACATGTCGCCCAATTGATTATTTCTAATTCATAGGTCTCTAAAACTGTACTTGTAGAAGAGACCAGCACTGCTGACTTGTAATGGTGCAACAGTCATATTGTGTGGATATTCAGTTCTCGTCTGTTACCTGACTTGTGGCTCATGGATTTTTATGCTCTGAACATTGAAACTTCCTTTCCTTTCTCCATGCTTTCTTATATTTTAAATGTTTCAGGGAGTTAAAGACATGTGTACTCGTGGCAATATTGGTGTGAGGAGAATGGGGGAACTTGATATTAGACCGTTTGTTGAATTTATGAGGAAAAGATATAATGATGAGGAAGCAGAAGAGAGAGCTTTAGAACTGTGTTCATTGTGGGAAGAGTATCTTAAGGACCCAGACTGGCATCCCTTTAAAATCAGCACAATTGATGGGAAACATCAGGTGTGCCTTTGCTAATCTTATAGATCTATTGAAATATTTTTTTTCTTGATATTGCTCTTCAGTCTTAATAGAATTTGTATCTTTCTTTTACAGTTTTTCTAAAGGGCATTCGTTAAGGTGTTTAATGTAGAAATAATTTATTAAAAAAACTAAAACTTTGTAGTTTCCAATGCTTCTATAGTGTATTTATTGAAGAAATTTTTTTAAAGATTTCTACTCTATATAACCCAATACCCTTCGTTTATTAGCATTCCATTTATCCCATTGTTTTATTGATGGATGAAGATAATAAATATCCATGATAGCTGCTTTACTTGAAACAGGAGATGAAGAAGAAGCTTTGATCCATGTACCATAAGGCTTGTTTGTGAATTGCGTTTGGAAGAGAAGGGAGGGGACGGGAAAGCTTGTAGTGTAAATTTTACACCCTTCAAAACCCTTCCTTCCCCATAGCCAGCCAACCTCTAGGTTTATAACTGTGTGACCTCTAGAACATATTGGTCCTGAAACTTCAGGGTTTATGTTTACTGAGAATTGGGATTTCATAGGCCCTATCTGCCATAAAATGAAATCTAGAAAAAGACTTTAGATCACTGGAGGAAAAAAAATGGAAGGTAACATTGAATGTATATGTTTTAAGTTGAATAATTTTATGACAAACTAAGTTGTGTGGTTTGTCTTTAGTCTTTATGTGACACCGATCAGCTTATTTTACATAAGGTGTAATGTCTTTTGCCCCTTTATTTTTGTGTCCAATATTATTGAGGAAGACGCCTTAAGATTAATTACACTTTTTTTTTTGGGTCAATTTATATTAGATGAGGCTCGAACCCGAGACCTCTTAGCGAGGAGGGGGGACATATGCCGTCTGAGCCACGGCTCATTGGCATTACACTTTTGATTAAACATATTTGCTTTCAATGGAAAGTAAATAACTAAATATGGATATCAGTTGAACATAGGAATGTTGTGGACCATTGTTTTGGTCTATTTGTTGTTATTCCAAACAGGAATACTGCATTTAGTCATTTACAACTTCTATTCATGTCTAAAACTTTGTTGCATTATTTTTATGATATTATGTTTTTCTTATCTGGCTTTGCTCATTTGTTTCATTTCAGGAAATGGTAGATGATAACGATGAAAAGTTGAAAGGACTAAAAAACGAGATGGGGGAAGAAGTGTACAACGCTGTGGTGGAAGCTTTAAGAGAGATAAATGAATACAATCCAAGTGGACGGTACATAACCTCGGAATTATGGAACTACAAAGATGGAAGAAAAGCCACTTTGCAAGAAGGGGTAAATTTTCTATTGGAGCAATGGAAACTTCATAAACGTTAGAGGGAAATTATGTAAATGCTTGGATGTGAATAGCTAGAAAGAAAATTATTTAGACAAGGACTAAGTGCTTAAATTTACATCTTTTCTCTCAAAATACTTCTAGATTTATTGCATGGGAAATTTTATATTAATGTTTCAAATCATTTTGTCCTTCACTATAGCAATGTGCTTTAATTATCAAATATGCTTGTAGAAATGTCTTCACTTAGTTTTTATCATCTGATTAATTTATTCTGTTGTTACATTATGTTTCATTGTTTGTGTCAATATTATTCTTAGAATTGTAATCGTGTGATAAAATTTAAAACTAAATAAATTTTTTTAATTGATATGTGATAATGACACATAATAAAATATATTATAATTATGCCACTTCTTTTCTTAAAGTGACGAGTAAAGAAGGACTGGTGTAGTTTTGTTACTTTGTATGATGTAATTGTGGATTGCGATGCGACTATCTTGCTCTTTAACTTTAAGAATAGATGAAGCAAAAATAAGAACAAAAATAAATTCTTCTGTCGAAGATGTTCTAAGGCACACTTCTTAGAAAATCCTAATATATATATATATATAAACCTACTTTCTTTTAATATAATTCGACTTGCATTATGCCTAAATCAGACCTTTTTGCAATTTCACAAATAAATTAAAGATAACCTCGACATTACTAACATAATTAATACATAAGATAGCATCAGAGAAGTTAGGAAAACCATCACGGAAGGCATAGAATCTACTTTTAATACCAATATATCAAAGAAGAGACAAATACTCTTATTAATCAACGTTGATTTGAATATTTTTTTTCTCCTTTAACTTTTCGGCGCTGGTAAATAAAGCATGCTTAATTATGAAAGATGCATGCATCAACTAACCACACTTTTCGAATTTCAATTAGTAGTAGCTTATCATTAGTACTAATAAAATGAACCATATCCAAGGCTCGAGATAGCAAAGCATAAACTCACATCAAACTCATCTCAGCAATATCAATGAGAAACTATAATTATAATTAACAAAGAAAATATTTAACCAAAC
>NC_029791.2:12918538-12931558 GCF_000816755.2 Arachis ipaensis | reverse complement strand
TATAGTAAGCATAGCTGCGGGCATATAAACTTGCAAGCCACTTCAGCTCCTTTCAAAAAGTTCATTACATCGTCATATTCTCCACCATCTTTTACTCAAAATGGAGATATCTATATAAAAAACTTGAAGAAAAACCTAAACCCATATACCGAAGACATATATTTGATTGATTCCCCACTACCTCAAAACAAGACAAAGAAAATGTCAAAAAGTATCACTAATACATACCACCGCTTTTTAATTTTCTATTTTAATGATGTTCATTGAACATATATATAAGATGTGAAATATTGTACCAATTCAAATATTATTTATCATTAGATAAAATATAAACTCCAATTAAATTGAGTCTATACCTCGTTTAATGATGAATAATACGCAAATGGATACAAATATTTCACAAATAAAATATATACGATAATAACATGTTGTATGTATATTTCTAGACCCTAAAGTTTTTGCCGGTGAAGGTTTGGCCAAATTGCCAATTAGAGGGTGCAATGTTCCAAGAAGTGGAAGTGCGACGGTCACTGGCTGTGACCCTGAAGGAGAGTGACTGACCAACCAAAACAGAGTTTGATTGCCAGTTTTGACCCCAGTTACGGCTCATGGTCATCCACCCTGTATTGGAACCCTTCACACTCGCCCTCATGATATCCCCTGCACCTGCCACGTTCGTGATCAAAACCAAGTTGAAGTAACGGAAACCGTTGATCGTGAATCTCATCCCACCTTGCTTGCGGCATGGAACCCTACACAACAGGGGCACAATCGTAATAAAACATTGTTACAGGGTTTTATCATTTTTTAAGAGAAAAAAAAATCCACCAATTATGAGTTAGTTTTTGTAACCTTTAGACAAATATAGCTTTAACAATATTTTAGTTTTGTGAAAAAAAGTAAATTAGTCTCATAATATTCACTGCAAAATTGAGAGTACTTCAAATTTTTAATATCTTTTTTAATTTTCCTTTTCTGTATAGTTAAACAGTGTGGGAGGGAATCATGATGCATGGAGTGGAAAGATGAAAAAAGAAGATTCTATGTTTGGGGAATCGTGCAGTTACGCGGCCAAATGTTTCAGAATCCCGAATCCCGTTGAGATGAACGGTCCAGATTGTCCGTTTTCGGCTACTGGGGTCCACGTAGAAAATGGTACCCTCCTCTCATTTGTATTCATAGTTGGGAGTTGAGACTACATCGTCAAATATTGCATACCATTCCCACTATTACTGTCTTGTCTCCACCGTAGCAGAATCTTAGCTCACTTTGTCTCCCCAAACGACACCGTTTTCTCTCTTTTTTTTTTCTTTGATAAGTTGAAAAGACACAATCTCAAAAAGTCAAAGAAGAGTTAGTTACCTGCGGTAAGAGACGGGAACAATACCAGCGCGGTACTGAGCGATCTTGAGGAACACGGGCATGGCGAGATCGAAGTGTGGCCTTGGAGGGTTGCACCAACCCCCATTGTCACTTGGGAGAGCGTAGTTGGGAGGGCAGAAGTTAGTTGCCGTCACGAATATCGATGGCGAACCCGCATGGCACCAGTTGGGGTCGTTGGCGCATTTGATCTCGAAACACGCTCCGCAGCTGAAGCCATTGTTGAACAGTGCAGTGCTCAACGCCGCCGTGTTCACACCGTACCCTTGGCTGTACAAGTTTCCATAACCACATGCCCCTCCTGCGTAGTAATCATAATAGCAAGTTAATTTTCAGCTTTCCTTTCTCTTCTCTTCTATGGAACATTATTAACATTTGCCGCTAATTATTAATTAAAAAAAATCGATTTTCCATTTTGGAAGCTAAAATTTTTTGAAGGTGGAAAATGAGAGAACATTATATGTGTGGGTTTGGACTTTGAAGGTTTGGTGATAGATGGGTTTAGTTGAAAACAGAGGAAAACAGAGGAAACATAGTAAAATATAAGAAAAGTGAAGGTTTTTGAGTTGAAGGGTTAGAAAGGAAGAAACTTTGAAGTGATGGTGGATACCCATTGTTCCGGAGGCGTCGCTGCCACCGTAGAATGTGGCGTGAGCAGTCTCCCATGCGGAGCCAGTGTAGACACCGGGGATTCTGGCTTGTGTTGTTGTGAAGAGAGCTAGTAAGAGTAGTGTTGCAATGCTGATGATTTTGGTGGCCATGGTTTCTTCTCTCTGTATGCGAGTTTTAGTGTTTTGGAGACAGAGAAAGAGAAGGCCAAAGGGNNNNATATATATACTTAAATTGATTCTCAACAAATTTTATATCACACAAATTATTTGATTATATATACTTAAATTGATTCAATAAATTTTATATCACATAAATTATTTGGTCTGGTTTGATCCCCATAAAATCGTTTGATACCATTGTACTTCTCTCTTCCAATTGTTCAAATTTTACTTTCCAGGAGATCTTTTTCTCCATATAAAAATTATTTTTCAAAAAATCAAATCCTCAAATTTTGGTAATTTTAAGGTAATTACTTATATAAAAATGTTAAATAAATTAGTAAAATATATTAAATTATTTAATAATTTTTAACTATTATTTTGATATGATTATATATCTTCATCTGAGTGGCTATTATTCATTAATTTTTACTTGCTTTATTTGTTTGCATTAGGAATTAAATTATTTAATTCTTAGCAGTTAGCACCGATAATTCTCTTGTTGATTATATTAACAATAATGAGATTTCAACTTCAACTTTCATATATATTTTTTATTGAAATGTTTTATTATTAGGATCATTCTTTGATACACGAAATCTAATTCTTCTTAATTTATCACAATAAAATAGGTAAACGAAAGAAAAAAAAGATATAATAAAACAAACAAATAAGTGATTATTAAATAATAATATAATGTAAGAATCTTGTATTCAATGCAAGACTCAAGATAATAAAATCTCAGTTTACTACAACATTTTTTAGTTCTATCATTCTAGTTTATCTAGATTTACACTTCTTAGTATAAAAATTATAGAAATAATATGAAAAGTTACGTCATTGAAAAGAAAAAAATATGTTTATATACTTATATTTATATTTCATAACAAGTTAACAACTCTTTTTTTTTTTTCTTTAATTTGATTTCTCATTTACGAGTTGAACATTACCAATATTTTTCTTTTGCAAAATATGCAACTCCATTTACGTTAAAAATGTGATGTATCACATTGTCTAAAAGCTACACTAAATTGGTGGTCGTTGATTAATTATATATTCTTATGCGTAGTTTTTAGTAAATAAATAAATCATTATTTTAAATTTACACGTATACCATTTTAAATAATATTCTTAAAGCAATCTTAATCTCCAAAATATTTTATCATGTAACAAAAAGCTAACATTATACACACACGAGTGGAGCCAGGAAAAAACTTAGGAGCCAACATTTGAGTCAATTTTAAGGAAAAAAAAAATATATTGTTTTAAGTTATAAAATATTAATAGTTTAATTGTAAACTGATATCGTAGCGTTTCAATATTAGTGTATTGATAAGTTAATTCATAAAATATTAATTTACTAATAAATTAATTAGTATACTATATTTTTTAAGCAATACTTATTAGCAATAATGAAGTTGAATATTAAAATATTATAGTTAATTTATTAAGCATTTTATTTTGAACAAATAATTTATCAATAAAAATACTCATAAATTTTAGGGAGATCATCTCCCCCTTTGAAGTACTACACTACCCTTCACCACTACTGTATGCACACATATTGTAAGGAATTCACTTTAATTTCTACTCTCCATGCGAATGAATTTCACCCAAATTAATCATACATACTTCGCAGTTGAAGAATAAGAAAGGGGAAGAGAGGGGGGGGGGGGTGTGAGAAGCTAAGCAGTAGTGGGGATGAGTAGTGTAGGAGACAAAAGGGTTTAAGGGATCATCAGGGCCACAATACAATGCTCATATAAATTAACCTTTGCTTCACTTGCAAGTTGTGCTATCAACCAATCCCATTCCAACCATTTCTCATTTTGGAATCTTTGATTGATTTTTCAAGGTAGAATCTAAAATTAGATGATACCATACATATTATATTTTGACTTACTTATTATTTAAGAGTACTAGCCTGTTGAAACTTGAAAGTCTTCTAAAACCCAAAAAAAAAAAGACAAAAGTAATTCTCGTAATAGTAGCGAAGCGAGCAAAATGAGAGTAGTCTAAATAGTGAAAATAAAATTATGAGAGAACTATACAAGTATCGTGCTGCTAGACGCTAGACATATTAAAAAAATTACTGTCATTCATAAAATGTTATTGTGAAAAATATTGTATATATACATATAACATTTTAGTCTTTTTTATTATTAGACAAAAAATACCCTTGAATCCATCATTTGTGATCAAATTCACTAGTTTTTATAAACAACAAAATGTTTTATTTTGTAAATTATATATAATGAATGACATTTATTATTTGGACATCAAACTACTTTCATATTTCATATTTCTTTTATATAATAGATAGATTAGCCTAATTGAATAGTATATATACATTTTTGTAATGGAACATACATAACTCTATCACAGGGAATATATTATTCTAAAATTATAAAATGATTAAACATAATCAATACATACTCATAATAGAGTTGAATAATGTCTTCGTTGATCATATATATATAGGCATAGATCATTTAGCTCAGTTTGGAGCCTTCGATTAGTAAGATCTCTTAATGATCTATTATCATTTCCAGTAATTGATAAGCTTAATGTATGTCTTACGTTGTTTAGAAACATGTTTATATAGATCAACTAACGGAATGGAATGAATACAATAATTTTCAATTGACCTAAACTTTTGTTGATGCAAAAGTAAGTAAAAATTGTGGAGCATATAAGATTTATAAAAGAAAGAAAAAAAGAAATATAATTCTTCTTAATTTATCACAATAAAATAGATAAAAGAAAGAAAAAAAAAACAACATATAACAAAACTTAGAATAATGTTATCTATAACTGATTTTTGTTGATGTTAGACCAATTTAATTGGAAATAGTTAACAAAATTATTTGCATGTATAGTATTATTCTAATAAAACAAACAAATGAGTGATTATTAAATAATAATATAATGTAAGAATCTTGTATTCAGTGCAAGAATCAAGATAATAAAATCTATCAGTTTGCTAAAATATTTTTAGTTCTATCATTCTAATTTAGCTAAAAAAATTGTAGAAATAACATGAAAATTTACGCCATTGAAAAGAAAGAATATTTTTATACTATATTTATATTGTATATATAACAACTCGTTTTTTCTTTAATTTTATTTCTCATTTACGAGTTGAACGTTACCAATATTTTTCTTTTTGCAAAAGAGGAATACTAAGAGATCAGCAGATTTTATAATTTATAGTCATCAATTAATCATCAATAGTATTTTTAATGGTGTGAGATTTCATTTAATGATAAAGAACTACTCATTTTTCTTTTGTTGACTAAATGCTAGCCAAAATTTAATAAAAGTGTTGGCTCCTTAAACTTTCTCTTTCCGAAATATGCAACTCCATTTACGTTAAAAAATGTAATGTACCACATTGTCTAAAAGCTACACTAAATTGGTGGTCGTTGATTAATTATATATTCTTATGCGTAGTTTAATTTTTAGTAAGTAAATAAATCATTATTTTAAATTTACACGTACCATTTTAAATAACATTCTTAAAGCAGTCTTAATTTTCAAAATATTTTATCATGTAACAAAAAGCTAACATTATACACACGGGTGGAACCAGAAAAAATACTTAAGGGCCAACATTTGAATCAATTTTAAGAGAAAAAAAATATTGTTTTTAGTTATAAATTATTAATAGTTTAATTGTAAACTGATATCATAGTGTTTCAATAATTAGTGTATATATTGATATGTTAATTCATAAAATATTAATTTACTAATAAATTAATAATTAGCATATACTATTTTTTTAAGCAGTACCTATTAACAATAACGAAGTTTAATATTAAAATACTATATATAGTTTATTAAGCATCTTATTCTGAACAAATAATTTATCAATATTTTGGTTGAAGTGTGACCAGATTAAAATATAACATATAATGTATAAAACTAAATAAATATAAATTTTAAAAATATATGGATTATGTACGATATATTATTTGTTATACAGAAAGGAAAGTTTTCCTAAATATACATTTTTAAACTAATCACGTAAAATAATGACTAATGTTAAATATACACAAAAAATTATTATGAGCACACACATTATTCTCTTAATTGTCAAAATTAAATATGATAAAATAAAGTTAAAGTTATACCTCAAATTAATAATTTAATATACATACTAATTATAGGTTTAATTATTACTTTATTAATTTTTAAAATTTTTTTAATTAGATCTTTATAGTTTAAAAGTCTGTATTGACTATTGAGTCTCTATATTAGATAAAAACTTTCTAATCGATCTTTTACCCCTTAGCTTTCAAGTACTACACTACCCTCCATCGCTACTGTATGCATACATATTGTAAGGAAAATTTCTACCCAACTTAATCATACATACTTCACATTTGAAGAATAAGAAGAAGGGTAGTATGAGAAGTAGTAGTGGGATGAGTAGTGTAGGAGACAAAAGGGTTTAACTGTTTAAGGGAGCATCAGTGCAGGGCCACCATACAATGTTCATTAAATTAACCTTTGCTTCACTTGCAAGTTGTGCTATCAACCAATCCCATTTCAACCATTTCTATTTTTGGAATCTTTGATTGATTTTTCAAAGTACAACCTAAAATTGGATGATACCATACATGTCATATTTTGACTTGTTATTACATAAGACAGTCTAGGGGCCAATGAAAATGTCTTACTAGCCAAAGAAAAAGAAACCAATAATCATATTCTTATAATAAAAGCGAACGAAAAAATGAGAACAGTCTAAACCGCGAAAATAGAATTATAAGAGAGCTATATAAATGTCGTGCTCCTAAACATATTGAGAAAGTCATTATCATTTATAAAATGTTATTGTAAAAAATGTTGTATATATACATATAATACTTTAGTCTTTTTTTATTATTAGACAAAAAAATGCCCTAAAATCTATCATTTGTGATCAAATTTACTAGCTTTTATAATAATTGCATTGGTGTATCAATAGATACATTTGGTGTCTATTAATCCACCTTTTTTAATATATAAATAGAATAATAATAAATTTGAAATTAGTTAGATGATAAACAACAAAATATTTTATTTTGTAAATTATATATAATGAATGACATTTTATTATTTAAACATAAAACTACTTTCATATTTCTTTTATATAATAGATAGATAGATTAGCGGTAGATAATTGAATAATATATATTACATTTTTGTAACGGAAGATACATAACTCTACATAGGAATATATTATCGTAAAATTATAAAATTATTAAACACAATCAATATATACTCATAATAGAGTTGAATAATGTCTTGGTTGATCATATAGGTATAGATCATTTTAGCTTAGCTTGGAGCCTTCGATTAGTAAGATCTCTTAATGATCTATTATCATTTCCAGTTATTGATAAGCTTAATGTATGTCTTACGTTGTTTAGAAATATGTTTATAGATCAATTAACGGAATGAAATGAATACAATAATTTTCAATTGACCTAAACTTTTGTTGATGCAAAAGTAAATAAAAAATGTGGAGCATATAAGATTTATAATTATTTACATATTTTTATTTAGTGTGGAAAGTCATAACTCATATGCATGTATATGTGTGTTAACCGTCAAAATAGAAAAAGGGAAAAGAAGGAATGAGAGGGAATGGGACCCACGTGGAAGGAATGGGAAGACATGGCGCATTTATCGCTCCACGTATTACGCCGTGCATTCGCCGTACCTTTCTTGCTTCCTTCTAACGTCAGTCTCACCTATGAATTTTTTTTTTTCGTTGATAAAATCTTATTCCGACTCTTGACAATTTCACAAAATCTCTATTCACCCCGACCCTAATAAAAACATAATGCCATTGCAATTCTTATTTGTTGTCTCTGGTCAGAATGACAATAAACCCAAACCCGCAAATATCTATAAAGATTATTTGCAATGGAAACAAAATAGAGACATGCAAAGTCCTTATGGACATACATGAGGACCTGTTCCATAAATAAATAAGGATAGACACGGAGACAGATATTTATTCCATGTAAATTTGCTAGGGTAAAATTATTTGAATATTTTTTATACGTGTGTCAATAAAAGCTCGCAAAATCTCTATAAATATAAGGATCCGTTCTCATGAATGAATAAATAGGGACAGAGATGGAGACTGAGAAGATATCTGTCTTATATAAAGCTATTAAAATAAAATTATTTAAATGTATTTTATATATGCGTTTCTCTGTGTGTATGACAGAAATTTAGATATCTCTTTCATGTTAATCTATTAGAGTAAAATTATTTGAATATCCTTTATATGTGCGTGCGTATATGTGTGTGAAAAGGAATACTATCATTAGACTATGATTATTGACCAACATTTGTTATGTTATTAAGTTAGAATTTTTTTTCTATTTCGTTTTATTTTAATTTGTTTGTTAATTTAATGTTTATGTTATTTTATTGAATGTGTTTGAATTGTGTTTAATTTAATACATTTTAATTGAATTATATAAAATTTTATCATCATTATATTTTTTTTATCTTTTAAAATTTAATATCCACAGATATTCTTAGGTAACCGCCTCTCTTGCAGAAAAAATTAAATAAGAATCCGTAACGAGAGATGGAGGGAGGATCCTCGCCCCATTGATACTCATTGCTATCCCTAGTCACCGGCGAACGTTCTGGCTCTTATGTAAAAGTCTTCGGCAATAAACTGAAAAAGTCTTGTTGTAAAGCAGCTTCTGGTTGCCAATGTCTTTGCAAAAGCTCCAACGATGTTACTTGGTTTAGGAGGTGTTGGGTTGGATGTTTTTAGAGTTATATTTGAATTAGCAACTAATGTCACAAGGGAATTATTGAAATTGGGCACATATGGTCTTACAATGGACTATTTTGCTCTCCATGACCTTGCCTCTGTATTAGAATGTTGTGCTGTAGATTAAAGAGTCCTGCTAGAGAGCTAATGGTTTATTTGTACAATGTGTATAATGGGCTATATGAGTTACAAAATGAACATCACTCATAATATTCAGAATAACTATTCGGGTACTAGGGATAATAAACATCTCATGTCATAAAATCACTCATCCTAAAAGTTTAAGCTGATTTTGGGGTTCACCAAAGATCGAACTCTGGACCTTTCGAATCTAGAGCTTTAATAAGTTTACGCTGATGAGAAAATGTAACACTAATAGTTATATCTCTAATACTCCCTAAACCTCCATTGTACATATTGTACAAATATTCCGTTAACTCCTCATACTTTCCCTAAATAGAAAAAGCAGAATCTCATTTTGTCTTTGATGTGGTGACATTAGAATTTTTTTTTTTTGGTTGTTTCTTTTTCTATTTTTTTAGCTTTAGTTTCTATGCACAACTAAAGCTAAAGTTTAGGCCAAACATATTTATCATGGTGTAAATACAGAATTATATAGATGTAGCCCTTACAACAGGATCAATTGCTTCACTTGTAGTTGTTGCACTATTTACCACATGTGGATTAGCACCATTTGGTCCTGGAGCATTGATAGTGGGAGACACTTTTAATTTTAAAATTGTTTGCATGGAGAAAAGACATTATTAACTCTTATCGACTTATTAAGTAGACAACTAAACTCCTAAAGATTTGAAGAAGAAACTCTTAAACTCCTATCAATTTATTTTTAAGAGTAATCAAAACTTCCAAATTATTTTAATTTCTTAATTTTTAAGCCCCGAATCAGAAAATCATCATTGTCCTAAACAGAAAACAACTCACTCTCATAGAAATGCAAGCAATGAAGTTAGAGAAGAGGATTTCTAGCGAATTTCTGGCACCAAATGGGATGTCATTAGGATTCTTCTATAATTGTTGGTGTGAATAAGAGAGATGAATGAAAAATTTTTGCTCATAAAATGATGCGATAATAATGAAACGCAGCGTTCTAGAATCAAACAAAACGTCAAGGTTGTGTAGGAAGTTATCTATCTCAAAAAATTTGTTTACGAGCATGTAGGATTGTCTTCGTTTTCTATTGTCGAAGAATTTAATAAAAGGGTCAGAATGTTTAATGAAAGCAATAGATAGGAGTCGCAAACTCGCAATGGCATTATGCTTTCATTAGAGGGCACGTAGGGGCTTAGAAAAATTGTTAGGAGTCATAATGAGGTTTTATATTTTAATTAGTTCTTTATTATGATATATATTAGTCTAATAAACAGGGTGGAGCTAAATGAAATATTAAAAGGGCCAAAAATATTTATATAATATAATAAGACAAAAATAAAATTTTAAAATAAGTTAAACTGAAATTTACGTATAATTTATATGTAAAAAATTAAGATTAGGAGAGGTCATTGTCCTTTTTTTTTCTGTATGTAACTCTACCTCTGCTAATAAAACAAAGACTAATTAACTGTTACCTAATAAATTATTATATACATTGAATTTTGGCACTTGTTTAAACCAACAAATAAATTAATTACTCCATTGATCTAAGTTGTTTTTCTTTTTAAACGCTGAAATTAAATATTTTGGACGTTACAAACCTAAAGAAGAAGGCAGTGCCGTATGGTTTTATTCAATATTATAGTAAATAAAATAAAGTCAAAAGCTTAGAATAAACAAACCTATTTGTTGGTGTATACAATGCAATGTCTTAAAACATGTTCTGAAGTTATTATTAATTATTATTAAGCGAAGATTCAAACCAACCAACAAGAAATATATATTAACTAAATTCTATAATACTACGTGACTTGTAACTACCGACTCCTGAGCCACCGTCTTTTTTAGAGTTTGCAACATTATTTTGTTAAATTGTCCAATCATAATATTATCAAACAAATCAACGATATCTTCCACGTAGTCAATATATATAATTAAGCCGTATAGTTCCAACATCTAAATTTACATTCATACACACCACCAACCATTATATTCTCAAGTGACTCGACTTTCCTTTTATCCGATAAAATGAAAGACTTAAGACTATACGCCAAATTAAATATATATACTAATAATATTAATAATAACGTGCGTGCAAGCACTCCAAACAGCATCTAATATTTGACTTCTAATCTAAATTCTTAGTAGCTTTTCATTTTCTTAAGAGTACAAGACCTTCTAATAATAATTTATCAATATATACACTTGATTGGTTCAATTGATAAGGTTTTGTATTTCAAAATTAAATAATAATAAACATTATAGTATTACTTAGCACAACTTAATCTATATATTTTTTTCTTATGATGGGATAGTAGAGCCATGTTTCTTGCCTCAAGTTATGGACGTGGAAAACGAAGAAAAAGAAAAGAACAAGTTAAATAAATGCATGCTTAGCTTGATACTGGTCTATTTCATACCAAAATACCAAAATAATGTTTGTCAATAAATAATAAATAATGAAAGTAGTTTGTCATAATGATAACATAATGCATCTCCATCACATTGACTGACTTCCCAACTTGGGATGTTAACCTTGTGTACTTGGGATTTTTTTAAATAAATATTTTAAATATTTTATTCAAAATTTGCTTTTCAACTTGTGTTAGAAATATGATGTTCTTTTTTCGTTTTAAATTTTACTTGATGATGTTGAATTTTAATTAATTTATTATTTTAAACAAGATACTACTTATATGCCGTATATTATCAATGTATTATGTACTTTTTTATTTGATTTTTTTTTTCATTTCTTCATAGTCGAGGATCCCTGCAAAACGTGTGGAGTTAGCTGGGGGTGAAATAGTGAACTTATTTTTTACGGAAACACATGTAATTATTAGGTCTCGTTTGGGACCAAGTCCATGTTTTTTTTTTTAAATATTAATAAGAAGTGCACTAAGTCTCTAATTAATTAAGGCGTTTGGTTTATTTGAGAGCCTATGCATTAGAACTACATAGTATGGTTGTTTAATTTTAACCTGATATAGACTCCGATATTATATTAAAAATTACATACTTTCTTGAGCTCTTTCTTCTTCTTGATATTAATATTCTCTAACAATAATCCTTATCTTTTTCAACAAATTCACAATGAATGATAGATGATATAATCTCTTAAACATCACCATTCTAACCGATATTCTCTTAATTTGTGAACACGTCAAGACACATGAGGAGAATAATTAATACAATGCCTTGTTTTTATATATAGTGGGTTTATCTATCATGTGTCTTAAGAGCATATATATTAAAATTGTAAAATAAAATTTTTTTATTAAAAATATAAAAAATTTAAGTTTTTAATGTATTTATTTTATATTTATTAAATAAAAATATTTAAAATTTTTTACTAACTCACACTATTAAAAATACTATTTGATAGCCAATTGATGGTTACAAAATATCAAAATTGCTGGCCCCTTAGCATTGCTCATATATATACGCGCCAAGCGAGACATTATTATATACTTATGACAATCTATCATACGATGGTTAGGTAGGTAATTCAGTTTGACACCGACAAAAAATATACCGGATATGATCTCAAAGTATAGAATATTAGAATGTCTCAAAAAGCATTCTTTACTGTTCTCATGACAAAGAGATAACAAAATCATTATTCCTTAAGATTTGGATATTGCCGTTTGCACTATAAAAACTTAATTTTTTTAAAAAATAAAATGAAAATTATTCGATCTAATTGATTGCAAGTAGCTTATTTAATTTGCTCTATGCATGGGGACATATCCTGCATTATTGTACCATGTGTTAAAAAATGTGGATGGAAAAATGGAAGTTTGATTTCTAAGTCATTGCATCTTTTATTGCACGAGAGATAACCAAAGAAGTTATAAGTACAAGATTTTGCCATAAGCGATATCTAGATATGTTAGTATAAATATATATGTAATTTAATTTATTTTTAATATATATTTATATTTTAATATATATTTTATATTAATAACT